>NC_134531.1:34510530-34813560 GCF_050624435.1 Tenrec ecaudatus | reverse complement strand
TATAGTCAAGACTGTGCAGTGTTTGCTTCTGTTGTACAGAGAGCCAACGTGATGACATCTAACAACAACTAAGGTCAGGTCGTAATCACACTCTATCCCTGTACATTAAGAGCTAATGGGAACTATAGCCACAGGCATATAAAGTCCAGAATGACAACCCATAATATGGCTAAAAGAGCCATATTAAAGGACTAACTCACCCAATATGCATTTTCTCATCTGTCCTGCTTCTTCTTGCTTTCTGAACTTCTGTTTGAGGACAAATACTGTCTTTTCACCTTGCATGATTGATTACTCTATGGAGCATAGCCCTCACAGGTGTTATGTCCACTTAATAAGCCTGTCTGGGTTTTTTGTTAATTTTTTTACATATAATTCACATGTCACGTAATACAGTACTTCAATAATATTAAAAATAGTTGTGCAATCATTATCAGAATCAGTTTGAACACATTTCCTTCTTTCTTTTTTTCGGATTTTATTAGGAGATAATCCAGAAATCAGACCATTCAATAGTTTAGTCATATCGAGCAGTATTGTAAACTCACTACCACAATGGTTTTCAAAATATTTTCTTCCTTGTACTCCTGGATATCAGCTCCCCACTACACCACCACCCCTGTGGCCCCAGGGGATGTCTAGTTATTGTAACCCTTATTCTAGTTATTATCTCTATAGATTCATCCAACCTGGGCTTCATACACCAAAAAACATAGAAAGATATATAACAGCGAGTCAAGGATGCTACCAACAGTAACAAAACACAGCAGAGATACTCCCCAATCTGAAAACCAAACAAATAGAAAAAGAAAATATTAAAACCAGATCAAGTCCAAAGTGTATCAAAAGGGATATCAAGTGACAATGGTTTTAACCGTTCAAGTCAGATTTATCATTTTGATCTACTATAATCATCTCTCCAGTACTCTCTGATAATCAAGTTATTCCCATCCCTCACACATGGTCAGAGGGGAGTCACTGGAGGATTATTCCATGTGTAGATTCTATTAATGTATTTTCGACTTCCACTGCCATCCATAACCAGAATTTCACAATTTAAGCTCTGATACTATTCTCTCTGGATTTAGATTATATCGTTTCCAATCCTTGAATCACTGTTGTGTGCTTCTTCCATGTGGATTCAGTTGACATCTCACTTAGATGGGTGTCTATTTGAAAACAAGCCTTTAAGAGCTGGGCACAATCCAATTTCTTCACTACACTTTGCTATAGCACCCGTATTTTC
Source organism: Tenrec ecaudatus (assembly GCF_050624435.1). Taxonomy (NCBI): domain Eukaryota; kingdom Metazoa; phylum Chordata; class Mammalia; order Afrosoricida; family Tenrecidae; genus Tenrec; species Tenrec ecaudatus. The sequence continues at coordinate 34,812,314 of NC_134531.1, read as the reverse complement.
TATGTTATCAGGAGGGTACATATCGAGTAGGGCCATGTTGTAAGTTGTAAGAACTAATTGTTCTTCGATTGGAGCTAGGATTAAGTGCTAGCCCCAAATCCATTCCACCTGTCTGTTGCTTTGTGGAAACATAATCGACAGTAGTGGGTCCAGTTCCAAGTTTGAAGGATGTCCGAGGGCCATAGTCTTGGAGGTTCCACAAGTCTCAATCAGACCAGTAAGTCCAGTCCTTTTCAGGACTTTCTTCTACATGCCATGTCCCACCCCTCCCCCAGCCCTCTGGGGCCAGGAATTTCTATAGTGATCATAATCGGAGATATCTGTAGTGGTAGCTAGCTTCTTCTGGGCTTAGGTTAGTGAAGGCCATGGTTTCTGTGGTATATTACTCCTTTGGATCAATTAAGTCTTTTACTTTCTTCACTCTTCTTTGTTCCATAAGGGGAGAGACCAATAGTTGTATTTTAGATGACTACTCTTAAGTTTTTAAGACCCCTTGCTACTTATCAGAATAAGATGCTGGGCATTTTCTTTATGAACTAGATTATGTTAATTGATCTAGATGCCCCCTGAGACCATGGTATGAGCTAAGGAGCTTGCATAATATTTAGTTTATTTATGGCTAAGGAGGTTGCATAATAGTTCCCCTGGCAAGTTCTACTATATACTATAATATATATGAAGCATATTATATACACTTTATGTATACTATATATATGGACATATTTGTAGCCCATACAAAATATGTAGAAATAAATGTACAGAGAACTTTTAAAACAGTGAAATGGGTCTTTACTTACCATTAATGTTGACTACCAATATTTCAACAATTATATAAGAGTTTTGTATTTTAAGATTTCAGAGACATTTCTTAAGACATGCAAAAATTTACTGTATGCTGAGCAAATAATCAGAGAAGCAGGACTATATGAAGAAGAATATACATTAGGCAAAGGAAGTCTCATTAATAATATGCAATATAAAGATGACTTGCTGAAAATGAGAAAGATTTGAAGTACTTGTTGATAAAGATCAAGGATTGTAGCCTTCATTGTTGATTACAACTCATTGTAAAGAAAATAAGAATCCTCACAACTGGACCAATTATTGACATCATAATAAACAGAGAAATGATAGATGCTGTTAAGAATTGAGCTTGGATCTACAATCAATGCTCATGGAAGCAGTAGTTGAGATCAAACGATGCACTTTCATGTGTTGAAAAACAAGCAGGTTACTTTGAGGACTAAGATACACCTGACTGAAGCCATGATACTTTCAATTGCCTCATATATCTGTGAAAGTTGGAGACTGAATTAAGGAAGGCTGAAGAATCATCAGTGCATTTGACTCTGGTGCTGGCAAAGAATATTGAAGGTACCACGGACTGCCACAAGAACAACAAATCCATTTTGGAAAGAGGTACAGAGTGCTCTCTTTTGTTGTAGGACCTTAACTGATACAGAAAACATTTGCACTAAGGTGTTAAAGTGAAACAGAGAACAGAGATCTTCTTTATATTGCTGACTTGTTCATGCTTGTTCCCACATTAAGAAAGAGATGGAGCAATACGTTCTCAACATTCCAAAATGTTATATAAATCAAATTCGTTTTTTCCTCCTTTGATTTTCCTTGACTTCCTCTGCATTTATTAAAGGGAAAAATTAGCTATTTTCTTGCCTGTATGATGTATCAGTGCAACAGAACCAAAAAGAGAGTTAGATTTTTTCCCACAAGGTAGTGAGATAAAGATTGAAAATTTCTGGGGTTATGTCCTGGTAGCAATATCATTAACAAAATGTTTAGTTCAAGACCCTTCTAATCCATTTCCTGCCCATGCAATTATCCTTTTTAAATAATCCTTCTGTAAATAGTTAATCATATATTTGGGGGTAAAATAGTAATAGAATATTTCTTTTATTATGGCTTTCTAAGTAGGTTTTCCATTGTTTTAGTCATGTAGCTTTCTCTTTTTTCTATGTCCTTCTCACTCCTAAAGTGAAGAGCTCAATGGCCCAATAATACTCAGTTTCATAAATTATTTGTTAGGTGACCTCAGAGCGTGCACCTTCTTCAATTTCCATAGAAGCTGTTTCTGTTCACATTTACTTATTTCCTAATATTTTAATATATCTTATATTAAGATAATCAAAACAAACATTCTTCTCTTTGAATAGGACTTCACCTAATTACTCAACTTAAATTTAAACTCAATGCTATCAAAGCTGACTAATAGACACCTTTTAGCATAGAGTAGATCTGCCCCTGTGGGTTTCTGAGATTCTTCACAGGGGAAAGCCTTGTCTTTCTCCCTTCGACTAACTGGTAGTTTTGAACTGCTAACTTTGTCATTAAAAGTCCAACATATAACCCACTATGCTACCAGGGCTCCTCTCATTTTAAGTATGAACCATCAAATTTTTATTTCTAAAAATAGTATTTTACATCTATTACTGCCAAAATACGAAATCTTCGCCCTCCTACAGTATCCAAATATCATAAGAAAGGATGGAGGGGGTATAAATATCTGTCATGAAGCCAGAATGCTCATGAAGTACACTAGAAGGATTTCTATGAATAGTAGACCCTTGACTTTGGGTTGAATATGTTTTAAGATGTTTGTACATCCTTAAAATTGAAACATCACAGTGATGTATATCATCCTGCACCCACAAAAAATATCTTGAAAACAATTGGGTTTGTTTGAGATATGGCTGCCAGATGGTTGGATAGATGTTTTCACTGATAAAGCACACTGGCCTCGCTACTGCTTGGGGTCCAGGTGTGAAAACTGATTACAAATGATTACCTTAGGAGGTTATGTTTCACATTGATCCATTTATGTACAGAGTACTGATTGCTTTTTAACACCATGACTTGAGTTGACAAGGAACCCTGGTGATGTAGTCAAAAGCACCAGCTGTCCCATGGGGAAAGATGAGGCTTCCAGAGCCTGTAAAACTTTATAGCCTCAGAAACCCAAAAAGGCTGTTCTGCTCTGTCCTGTAGGGTTGTTCTGAGTAAGTACCAACTTGGTGGCAATGAGTTTTGGGTTGATGAACTGGAATACATGAATGCATTTGAGTGACCACAATAATATTTGGAGATGGTATTGGAGAAAACATTGAAATAAATGATGTTTAGCCTAATGGAGACTTTACATACAGAGTTTCCCCCCAGATGTCTTACTTTGTTAAGCAGATGAGTATTAGTAGAAAGGCCTAGCAATTGACTGTAGAAAATTAGTCAATGAGAACTTTATGGATCAAAATGTCCCATAGGATATTATCTGATACAGTGCTGGAAGATCAGCACAGTCCTGGATTGGAAGACCCTCTACAGGAACTGCATAAGGGATTGTCCAACATACCAACAAACATGAACACGGGGTGCGGGACGGAGCAACGTCTCCTTCTGTAATACATGTTAGCCGTGAGTCTCAGCTGACAACAGAAACAAGTGGGTGTCTAACAGCATTGCACTGCAACTTTAATGTGCATTCTTTTATTCCTGATGAGGTTCAATATCTTTTCAGGTATTTACCGCTATGTTTCTTCCAATAAAAATTCCTGTGTATAATTTTTATAAAGCTAATCAGATCATTTTCTCCTTATACCATTCAGTGGCACTTCCCATGGCCTTTCTGCTCTCTCGCTGTACTCCCCTCCTCGTCTGTTGTACCATCCTCCAAGTTCTCTGTACTTTCTGAACTACTTCTTGAAGTATGTTGTTTCTCTTGGGAAAGTCCTGTCTCATTGTTGCTGATTCTGGCTAATATCTAATTATTCATGACATTTTCAGAAATCCTTCCCTACCTTCTTGAGTTAAGACTTGTTCCTATTAATTTGTATATCACTGGGTAGATAAATATTATCATCACATTGACATTAAGCTTTTCAAAGGTGGTTGTTGCTGTTAGGTAAGCCATAGCAACCCTATGGTATAGTAGTTGTGTTGGGCTACAATCGGAAAGGTCAACGGTTCGAAATCACAAAGGTCCCTGAGAGAGAAAGATGGGGCTTTCTTGGAAACCCACAAAGGGGGTGATGGTGTGGTTTTATCCTGTCCTATGAGTCAACAGTGACTCAATGGCAGTGAGTTTGGTTTGTTTTAGCACAACAGAAAGAAACACTGCCCAGTCCTGTGTCATCCTCACAATTGCAATTGCTCTTATGTTTGAGCCCATTGTTGTAGCCATGGTACAATATAGCTTGTCATTTTTGCTGCCCCTCTTCTTTACAAAGTGTCATGTCCTCCTCCAGGGACTACTCTCACCTGACAATGTGTCTCACCACCCTTGTCTTCCTTCAAAGGCTGGGACTTCTTTTTTATCTCTGGCATCTAGCAGGGTGCTTGACCCAAAGCTGGCACTCTATAATTTGAACTCCACTGAAGATATATGTATAAAACTAAACAGGCTTATCTAAAAGAGAGCTAGAAATAATGAATTGAAGCTCAGGAGAAAGACTAAAGATGTTAATAGTCACTGAAGTCATAAAAGGAAAATAGTTAATATTTGGCATGTGTCTACTTGTGATGGGAACACAGCTAAGAGTTTCTACATATATTTACAACTTCATACGGTAGTTATTTTATTTTGTAAGTGAAGAAATGGGTTTAAAAAGATTAAGCAACCAGTCCAAGGTTCGCAGAACTGATAAGTGGTAATACTGGAATTTAAACGAAAGTCTTTGTAGTTTCAAAGCCCAAGCTCTTTCCATTACACAATACCAGATGAAATCACCTAGGAGAAAGTACAAAAAGAGAACAGAGTCAAGAACAGAGCCTAGAAGAGTCAGTAAGAACTCAAAAAGGGAAGAGGCAGAGAGACAGGAGGAAAATTATTAGATACTCGTATATCGGGAGGCGAAATACCATGTCAAAACGGAGGAGATCAAGTCATTTAAAGGGCTGCAAAATGTCTTCTGAATATCTAACTAGATCTTTGGTAACCTTGGCAATAGTAATTAGTGAAGTGGTAGGGAAAAATTAGATTGCAAAGGGTTGAAGTAGGGATCTGGGCATGATTACAATAAAGGATAATGGGGAGCCCATATCTGACCCCCTCCAGCTTCCTTATTGCCAGGACAAGCTGTTCCTCCCATACTATTCTACCTCTCTGCTGGGTTCGATAATTCATTCCAATGGCCACACAGAACTCAAAGAAAATACTCACCATTAACGGGGTTTATTAGGAATTACCCCAACAGGTTATCACAGGTCAGAGTCAGCAGACAGTAAGGATACAGTCATTGATCTTCTCAGCCAACGGCCAAGTCTGCTTGCAGTTCTCAGCCACCTGGTCCGTTAGCCTTTGCTTCCATGAGCCAGGAAGCCAGTCCACCTGCCCCATAGTTCCACAGTCTAGGGCCAGATAAGGAAAAGGTACCCTGTGGCAATTACATAATCTAGTGTCAACTTGAGACTATTAAGAGTGAATGGGGTAGAATTTAGCCTGTCAATCGTGTTGTAGCTTGATGACCTCATTTGGAGGCTCTACAGAGATCAATAGCTCACTAGATGCCAAAAACACTCTCTCTGCTACACATTTCTATTCACAAGCCACATGGAGACACACTGATGGAGCCGGGCCCTGAAGCTGGAGGAACCACGTGGAAACCCACGCCAGTACCGAGATGCTTCCAACACCACTGGATCCATAAGACTTTCTGCCCACTGGCCTGTGATCTTCCTGTATTCAGCTTCATTGTATGTCTGCATGAATCTAAAGAGGAATTTATGGACTCGTATCAATATGTGGGATAATATCGTACTTATGGACCTGGACTGGGCTGGGATGTTTTCTTAATGTACAATTGTTCTTTGATATAAAGTTCTCTCTTACACACGAGTGTCCCTGGATTTGTTTCTCTAGTCTACCCTGGCTAACACATATCTCATAGTCTTAGGTGCTGCTCCTCTGAATCTCCGTACCCCAGTCTATGAGGCATCAGGTTTCAGTGACCTCCACCAGTACAGAGATTTTGAACACACTCTTCCAAAGTCCGCGGGGTTTTTTCCCTCTCTTCCTTCTTCTATTAGTGTTATACTTTCTCTGATTGCATAGTCTCACCGATTATTTGGTGGGAGTCACAGAGACTCAGGAAGAACCACACTAAGACATTTCACTCCACCATAATGATGAGCTGACCACTCTTTTAAGCATCTTAGCTATAAAGGAAAGATAGCATGGTTAAAAAAAACTATACATGGCGTCACTTGTTTTCATTTCTCTAAGATGTCATAGACATGAGCATGTCTAAATACAGAACAGGAAAGTCTAACAGAGGGAGAAGACATGAAAGATAAATTGATGGAAGCAGGAGATGGGATCCAAAAGAGACACTCAGAAAGGGTAATCCCAGATGAGATGTCAATATAGATGTTTGTGGCTGGAAATGGGGGTTTTTTAATCTATGAAGTGGGAAGAAAAAGCTCAGAAATTTCATATGCACCACAAATCTGACACTTTCATCTCAAATAGCTTCTCTTAAATCTCCTCCACTCCAACTGCTTAAATGGAACCATGAACATTTTCTTATTCTTCCTAATAGCTAATAAATTATGAAGTGGCAGAAGACTAGTGGAGACCTTGAAGAGGTTCAATTTCTACCATAGGTTCCTAACCTTATTTGACCTACTTCCCCTTCAGAAAAATCAATTATTCAGTGTCTCCCTAGCAATGAAAAACTTTTAAACTATAGTGAATAATTCAGGATAAAGGGTGAGTATCTGCTTTTCCAGCCATCCTGGATCATTCCACTTTGGGAAAAATTGCTTTAAATTTTTCTTGTGTGTTCACCCATTGTCAGCCACTGTATCAATCCATCGTTTGCACGGTCTTCCTCTTTTCCTCTGCCCATCCACTTTACCATGCCTGATGTCTTTCTCCAGGGACTGATCTCTCCTGATCATCTCCAAAGGATGATATGAAGTCGTGCCATCCTCATTTCCAAGGAGCATTCTGCCTGTACGTCTAAGAAGGCGGATTTGCTTGTTCTTTGGTCAATCCATGGTATTTTCAGTGTTCTTCACCATCACCATAATTTGAATGCACTGGTTCATCTTTGGTGTTCCTTATTCAATGTCCAACTTTCATATCTCACAGAAACGGAATTGTGTTTACAGTCTCTGTTTAGCAGTTACTGCATCACTGAGTCAGGATGGATGGCAGTGAGTTTGGTGCTTTGGTTTGGTAAGGCTAAGTTCCTGGCCCAATAGAAGAGGTCAGTAACCTAAATGTAAACAGCTATTAAATTCAATTGTGCATTCCTCTAATCAAATATACAACCTGATACAAAATAGGCATTCAATGAATATTGAGTAGACTCAAGAAAGAATGAATGGTCTTAAGAGACCCTTGGATTCACTCTAGTTCACCTCCCTCATTTTACATCCAGCTAGATGAAGGAACCTGCCTGAAGTTCAAGAGCTAGTTATGGGTAGTGCCAAGACAACAAAAGGGCAAAAGTGGATGGCAAAACAAGATGATCTGAGGAGCAAGCAGCATAGCGCCAAGGATGTGTGATACCATGTGCCTCTCCCTCTATAACTGGGGTTCTTTCCATTCCAGTAAGACCTTAGCTCAGGTCCTCCTTTTTCCAACTATTCCGACAATCTGACTTCTCCCCGCTTCCCAATCTACCCACGCAGTCATCAGACACTGCTCTTACATCTTCTCCCTAAAAAGTCTTTAAAGCACTACTGACTGCCAAGAATCAAGGGGCAAATCACTGACATTGGTAATCTGTCTGCATGGGATCCTCGTTTCTCGAAGCTACACTTGCTCCAGGGCCAGAGGGTCACCATGGCCAGCCAACTGTGGGAGTGTTTGGTTGAGTGCTCTGCTAAATGTCTAGAAATTCCCCATGTTAGCGCTTAAATTCTGAGCACCCATTTGTAAAAGGCTATGGATGACAGTGACAGCCCCAAATTTAAGTCTCCACTGAGTGCTTTCTGATCATTAACCCAGGTTGTAGATAATCTCACCTCAGGCAGAGTGCCTTTGAAAGTAGGTTACCTTCACCCCTCCTCTGGTCAGCCCATGTAAGGGCAGTGTCTCTCTTAGGGGCTTGCCTGGGGGTGTCCTTAATGGAGATTTGTACTAGGAACAGTACAGAGGGTCACATAGTCATGAGTCATGCCCTATCAAGTCTCAGTCTGGCTGCTTGGTCCCAAGACCCTAGACCAATTTTGTAAGCCCTTTGATCTAACAGTGTAGTGTCACAATCACACTCCCATTCCTCCTTCTGTAGTCCCACCTGTAACTATGATGTAGTATCTGCCACCAACCACAACTTGTGACAGTTCCCTTAGTCCCATGCCTTTTCAAAACCTTCCTAGCTCAAAAACCTTTGGATGCCATTCTAACCTCTTACTAATAGCCTCTATCATCCTGATGATGTGTCTATGTTATCTGTGGGGCTTTTTGAGAAAACTTTAATTAAATCATTTTATTGGGGGTTTGTACAACTCTTATCACAATCCACACATACATCCATGTGTCAAGCACTTTTGTACATTTGTTTCCCTCATTTTCAAAATATTTGCTTTCTACTTAAGCTCCTGGTATTCGCTCATTTTCCCTCTCCCTCCCTGCCGTCCCCTCCCCCATGAACCCTTGATAATTTATAAATTATTTTGTCATATCTTACACTGTCCGATGTCTCCCTTCACCCACTTCTCCACTGTCCATCCCCCAGGGAGGAGGTTATATGTAGATCCTTGTAATCTGTCCCCCCTTTCTCACTCACCTTCCTTCTACCCCTCCCAGTATTGCCACTCTCACCACTGTCCTGGATTACTGGTGTTTCCAGTTCCTATCTGTACCAGTGTACATCCCCTGGTCCATCCGGATTTGTAAGGTAGATTTGGGAATCATGATAGTTGGTGGGGAGGGGGGAGAGAAGGGGCGGGAGGAAGCATTCAAGAACTAGAGGAAAGTTGTATGTTTCATCATTGTTAAACTGCACCCTGACTGGCTCAGCTCCTCCCACTGCCCTTCCCTGGGTCCTCACTCCGCACTCCCTCTCATTCACAATGCTGATTTTTGGGGGGGTCTTTGATGCCTGATACCTGATCCCTTGGACACCTCATGATCACAGGCTGGTGTGCTTCTTCCATGTGGACTTTGTTTCTCAGTTAGACGGTAGCTTGTTTAAAACTCCAGACTCTCTCTTTTGATAGTCTTTTAAAAGTAGGACGTAACAAATGCTCTCCTTAAATTATTTTGTACTCTAAAACACCTGTCACTTCTGAACAAGGGCCCTTGTTCGACATTTTCTTTTTGAAGGAACCTAAAACTCACCGCCAAGGAGTCAATCCTAGGCTCCCTAGCCCCTTAGCCCCCTAGGCTCCCCTCAAACGGTCCTGGGTCAGTGTCCTCAGCTTCTAGTTCAGGGATCAGTACATCTGCCATGCGACACGCATTGATTAAATGCACAAAGGGCATGGGGCTTAGTATGACAAGCGATGAGGGAAAAGTATAACTGAACAGCTACGCTTCCCGCCCAACGCTCAAAACCCTACCCACAGGGCCCGCGCCGCCTCAGACCGGTTCCGGCCGGGTTCCTCGGGGTAGCTCAGCTGCCAAATAGAATTCCAGCCTGCTCTTGGCTCCAGCCAATCGCGGCCGTTGGTCGGGCTCCTAGTCCTCAGTGAGCTCTGATTGGTTGACAGCGTTGCCCTGTGGGCGGAGAAGAGGGGGGCCACCGGAAAGGAGGAGGAGCGAGAGGTCGGCCTCCCCGGGGCGTAGCGGCGACTGCGCAGGCGTCGAGGGACTGGCATAAACAAACCAACCTCACCAGCCCGAAGCCGCCCGTTCCTCCCCGCCCCCCTTCCCCTCACCGGGACTCTTCCGTCGGCCAATGGCCTCTCTTTCCCCGCCCCGTCGCCGCTTGGGCCCGTCCCCCCCGCGCCGGGGCCCTCACCCCCCTGCACTTAACCTCTGCCCGCCCGGCGCGAACTTAGTCTGGCGCTGCACGGGGCGGGCGGGCGCGCGCAGGTCGTCGCGGAGCGTGGAAGCGAGAGCCCGTGCCGGCAGCCCCCGCCGGGCCTACGATGACTTGCTACCGAGGCTTCCTGCTGGGCAGCTGTCGTCGCGTGGCGGGCGGCCGGGCGGCGACGCTGAGGGGGCCGGGCGCGGGAGGCCCCGCTGTGCGGCCGCGGCACCTGGGGCACGGACAGCCGCGCGAGCTGGCGGGCTGTGGCAGGCGCCCGGACGGCGGCTTCCGCCCGTCCCGGGTGGTGGTGGTGGCCAAAACCACCCGGTACGAATTCGAGCAGCAGCGGTACCGCTACGTGGAGCTCTCGGAGGAGGACCTCAAGCAGCTGGTGGGTCCCCGCCGCCGGGCGTCCCCGCGCGCTAGCTGGACTCGCCCGGGGCCCGCTCCCTTAGCTCGGCCGCGGCTTAGGGGGCCGGCGGGGTCCCCTCGGGCGAGACCGCTCGGAACGACCTGGCCCCAGGCGTCCCCGATGCCCGGCCTGCCTCGCTGGCTGCTCTCCCCCAACCAAACACACTCCCCACGGCTTTCCGCGGGGCTTCCCCTCGCTCTTCTGCTGGAGGGAGGGAGAGGATCGCTGTTCGTGCAGACCCTCAAGGTGGGGGCGTTTGGAGGAGCTGTCGCTTCGGGGGGGCGAAGCGGGGCTTCAGTAGGGTGCCACAAAGTGGGCGTGGTTGGGAATTCACTTGTGCCATCGCCCCCCAGCCCCCTCCCCGCGCGCTCCCCCACAGGCTGCTTAGGAAGACCGGGAAGATTCAGAAAAGTGCAGGTTAGCCCCAAAGGAGGGGCGAGACCGGTAGGTTGAGATTAGGATGCTCCGGAAACCGCTTTTCAGGCCACCCCAAGATAGGGGCTCTGGGTGGGTGCCACGAACTGCGCGTAGAGGGCTATGGTAGAGCGGACACACCCCCTTTTGCTGTGCCGCGCTGCCAGGCCTGGCACAATCCAGGAAGCCCGTTTGCTTGGATCGTGGTCAGACAGGGTCCTAACAATGGTTTCTTTAAACACTTGTAGCATTCGTGCTGGGCAGAGAAAGGACGACAATTCTATTTGAATTTGTTATTAAGTAGTAAGGTCCGAGAAAGGGCTGGTAAACCGTTTAATGTGTGAAATAAAGTACAAAAAACTATTTAGGATAGATACTAATGTCTCTGCCAATCCATCCAAGAAAAGGATTCTGATTATTTTCTTCCTTCCCATATCTTTTGAAGCTTCTGACTCCAAACTCCCCACTCACCCATCAATTTTAGGAAAAGCTGTGTAACTCCTGCTGTGAACATGCCCAGAAAACTCTCCATTGGGAGTCTCTAGTTATTGGCACTGTGAACCTAAAGGCTTGGAGTTAATTTCTTTAGGACCATAATATAGTTTAAATAATTCTGCACAAGTGTAGTCAGCCTGCTCTAAACTTAAGGTTTGTAATCTTTGTTCAGCTAAGTTATTTTGTAGAGGCATTGCATACGTTGCTATGCAACTTTGTTTATCTAATGCACTTTCAGTGTTAAACACCTTGTTCTTCATGCAAGCTTATGGAAATGTCTTAGGACAGTTTAAAATAGTGCACTCCAGTGGCATGTTCAGTGTGTTGAGTTTGGGCTCAAGGGGTTCTAGGCCCTGGGTTCTGCATGGTGAAGTCTCGACCTCCCCTGGGCCTCATGGGGAGAAATGATCCTTTGTGTGTAGGACTGTCCATTTTCAAAAAGGAGCCCGGGTGGCATCGTGGCTATGTGTTGGGTTGCTAGCTGCAGGATCAGCAGTTCCAAACCATCAGCCGCTCCATTGGTAAAAGACAAGGCCTTGTGAAGGGTTACGGTATTAGGGGCAGTTCTACCCTTTTGGTAGGTTCTCAGAATCACTCCACAGCCGTGTTTGGTTTTTCTGGTCAGTTTTCAGAGTGCTTTTACCTTGTTCAGTATGAGACCCTTTGGGTTGGACTTGATTGCTCCCAAGTCCTTGCTAGTGCTGGGATTTTGAAACTGAATAACTTTTTCAGAGCCTCAAGAAAACAGAGTGGCATGAGGTTTACCTCTTTGACCTCTGAACTAGATGGCCACTAATAAAAAACTTTGAAAATGTAGGTGGATCGATAAGGCTTTCAAAGTCAAACTACCTAGTCTACCCACCCTGAGCATCTGAAGAGAAATCTCCACCAGGTCAATATTTGTCTATGCCTAAGTAAACCTGTTCAGGATAAGAAAGCTTTGAAGTAAACCTCTGAGTCTGTAGAACACACACGTGGATAGTCACTGGGCAGTAGAATTGTTTTTATGTTGTAATTCCAATTACATTTTATTAGATTGTCCATAACTGATTAATGTATATTAAGACTAGTATTAGAATGGAGTGATGTTGGGTGGAATCTACACCAGAGATCAAAATGGAACAAAGAATACTGGGCTTGAGAAGAGAAGCCATTCTAAAAAGGGCTTCTAGGGTAGTAGTGGGGAGATGACCATGATTATTCAGTATATTGCTGGAGTAAGGGATGCTAAAATATATGATTACTTGAACCTTCTGGTACTCTGCCAGCTATGTCTATAGTGTCATGGAAACCTGAGGTTTGGGATCATAGCGTTTATTTTTGTTGTAGTTGTGGCTGTTAAGTTGCAAAGTAAGTCTCTATTAGGTTAATTGTTAAAATGGGAGCAACAGATGTGGGCTAGAGTGCCTGGGGTAATTTTCCACTCTGAAATCTGTGACTTTGTAACCTTTTGGAAGCTTAAGAATCAGAGGAAATAGTTCTTAATTGATTTTAAACCAGTAAGGAATAAATAGATTTGCATCCTCAAACTAGGGCAAAGTTTGACTTTTACTTATTCCTTTGTATGGCTTACCAATGCTTTATTTCTGTATATTGCTTTCTCACCTTTATCCCGACTGGTTAGTGACTTTTTTGCAAAGATTTTACCTCTGCTGACTCTTGGCTTTGCAAGGGTTAATAAGGCTATGTATGACTAATTTGCATCTTTAGAGATGGAACTGTTAGGGAATGTGGAATTTTTATGAATGTGATTTTAATGAGGTGTTCCAGAAAGTTTACAAATTAGACCTATAGATGAGCCAAGGTTGATTTGGAAAGGGTTAGGCTACTGGAAACATACCCTTTGTCTAAATGAAGAGGTTTGAAGATAGAATGAGTAAGAAGCCAGCAATTTCTACCCCGCCCCCAACTCTATTCTAAGTCTCGTGACTCCAGAGGCAGTTCTTTTTTATTGGTTTCCATATTTAGTTGCCCCACCCCCACCCGTCTTCAGAATTACTTTCATAATGGGAAGAATAATTTTATTGGGCAGTTTCTTCTATTACTGGATTACATTACTTCTACTTTTTACCTTTTGAGTGTTTTGGAGGAAGCATGGAGTGCTGGGAGTTAGTTGCTTGTTGGTTTTTCCTAAAGTGGAGTGGGTCAGGTTGTAGTTTGGGGCATATAATACTTTTGATACGTGGTTTGCATTAAGTATATTGTGTGCAACGTGAGTATTTATCAACTTTGAAGAACATGACCTGGGCACTGCCCTGCTTTTCCCCAGCTCTGCTTCGCTCAGATCTTCCGACACAGTCACCAACCAGAGTGGTCTATCTAAAGTGAACATCTGGCCAGTTCAGGCCTCTGCTTAGAAGTCCTCACAAGCTCCCTGGGCATGTGAAAGGAAAGGGGGAACATGCAGATCCCGAGACTTCAACCACTGAGACAGTTGCGAATTCCTCTTACCTGCCTTCCTAAACCAGGCCCTTCATGTTTCCGGCCCTCTGGCTGAATTCCAGGGATCTGCGTTTGAACAGCCCACAGGTTTGCCAGTGGCACCTGCTCACCCTGCCAGCGCAGGCCCAACCTTAAAGATCCTCATGTGCCTAGTAAGGCCCTCATGACCTGGCTCCTGTCCACCTCTGGAGCTTCATTTTTGGTGGCTTCTTGCGTTTCACTCTACTTTCTGGCAATTATCAAAGTACGTTAGTTCTCATTAGGCTGTGCTGATTTCACTTCATTTCAATTAAAATGGATGGAGAATACATTAAAACGGTTCAAAATAAAAAAGACTAGAAGGTATACAATGAAAAATCTTTAATCCTTGTCACTTGGCACTCAGTTTTTATTCCTGGCAGTAATCAATGATAGCAATTTCTTGTATTTTCTTCAAAAAATAATTATGCATACAAGTCAATGTAGCAATATATAGATATATTTTTTCTTCCCTCCTTCCAGTCTCTGATTACTCATGATAGCATGCTATGTGAGTGAGTCTTTAAAAATACTACCTGTGGAGGCTGCCTCCGTAAGGGTCATGAGTCTCTTTCTTTCTTTCGTTTTGTTTTCCTCATAGTATACATCGTATTCTATGTGCACTTGCCTTAATTTATTTCACACTTGTGCAGTAGAGTTGGTTCTAACTCCTAGCGACCCTGTGTACAACAGAATGAAACACTGCCTGGTCATACGACATACACACCATTGTTTCTTTGCTTGAACCCATTGTTGCTGCCAGAGTCAACCCATCGCTCTCTTTCACTGACCCTATACTTTTCTAAGTATGCTCTCTCCTGAGAACATGTGCAAAACATGTGAGATGAAATCTCAGCTCCTCACTTTTAAGGAACACTGGCTGCTGCTCATAAGACATATTTCATTGTCCATCTTTTGTATGATTCTGAGGCGATTGAAAATGCCTTGACTTGGATCCGGCACGTGTCCTCAAAGTGACATATTTGTCCATCAACTCTTTGAAGAGGTCTTGTGTAGTAGATTTGCACTTTGCAATATACATTTGGTTTCTTGACTGCTGCTTCCATGAATGTTGAGTGTGGAACCAAGTAGTATGAAATCCTTGACAACTTTAATAATCTTTTCTTCATTTAGCAAGATTTTTTTTTTGGTCGAGTTGTGAAGGTTTTGTTTTCTTTACATTGAAGTATAATCTGTTGGCATTAATATTTTATTAAATCCATTCTGCAGTGAATGACATTTGTGTTAGTTCATACATGTCTGAAATAAGCTCTAAATAAATATCTAAAAGTAAAAATGCTGAGTCAAAACATGCATTTGGTAATACAAAAACAAAATATAAAATCAAGACCAAACCCACTGCTATCCAGTTGATTCTGACTCATGTGATCCTTTAGGACAGAGTAGAATTATTCCATAAAATGGCTGAGACTATAAATCTTTTTAATAACAAGTTTTTGTTGTCTATTAGGTGGGGGTTTACATTTCAGGTCATTGATTTAGTATTCGACAGGTTAAACTGATAAACTTTTAACAGGTTAATTACCGTATATACTCGTGTATAAGCCGCGATTTTCAGCATATTTTTTGTATTGAAAAACTGGGGTTTGGCTTATACACAGGTCAGTGGTACCCCAGCGAGGACAGCATCTATGATGAACTCACACCAGCTGAAGCTCTGCATTGAGATATGGATGATGATGAGGAATCCAGTTTTTAAGGATATTAACTCTTTACATTTTAGCTTGGTTGCTGATTGAACTCGGGGAATAGTACTCTTAAGGTATCATTGTTGATACCTTATTGTTTTTGTTGACCCTATTTTCCACTTACTGTGCTGGTTTACTAATGTTAAATGACTTGTCCTTTTTTTTATGTTTTTATTTTAAATAAATATTTAAATACATTACCCCTCTGATGTCTCAATTTTTAGTAATTTTATTTTCATTTGTTTTGATTATTGAAACTCACCAATAGCTTCTGCATTTTCCACCCTAGGCTTCTACTCGAGTCAGTCAGTTTTTCTGGTTTCTAGGTACCTCTGCTTACGCTCGGGTCGGCTTATATTTGAGTATATACGGTAGTTAACAACTAATAACACCCCCCCACTATTTTATTCTTCACCTACTCCTTGATTTCTCTTTCCTCTAATGGACCAGCTCACTGATCAAACCCAAACTCACTCCCATCAAGTCATTTCCAACTCATTGCAACCCTGTAAGAGAGAGTAGAACTGCCCCTTGTGAGCTTCTGAGACTTTTAACTCTTTACAGCAACAGAAACTTCATCTTTCTCCAGCAGAGCAGCTTGTGGTTTCAAACTGCTGATTGGTATGACCTGCTGACCTTCTGGTTAGCAGTGCAGTGCTGAACCCATCATGAGGACTCTTTGATAGTACAGTGCCAAATTCCCGCCACTCCCTGCCCCCTTATAGGCTGTACTTATGTATATTTCTACCAGTAATGCATGGGAGTGCCTGCTTTCTCATAACACAGCTTATTAAACTTATGAATATTTGCCAATTTGTGGAAATGCTGTTTTGGGGTACTATGATTTTTTTCCCCTCTGCATCCCTCTGTCTTTACTTTCAAAGATGCTCTAGTGGTGCAGTGTTAAGCACTTGGCTGATAACCAAAAGTATATCAACTCACCAGCTGTTCCAGAGGGAAAGATTTGGTAGCCTGCTCCATAAAGATTTAAAGCCTTGGAAACTCTTGGCAGTTCTCTCTGTCTTGTAGTGCCCCCCACCCACCCACTCACACACATTTACTTTGCATTGAATGTTCCTCTCCTTCCTTCAATACCTACTCCATGGAACTCAGGCTCAGAGTACACTTTCAGGAAACCAGGGATGATAAACTTGCTGACCTTCTTTGGCCACCAATGATTGGGTTAGTTATTCTTTATATCTTCTTAATACTTAGCTTTTTATACTTTCTATATTAAGAATATAATCCATGATTACTTTCTTCTGACTGAATCTTACTTCACTTTTGCCCTCACCTGTCTCCCTGAGACCCCCTACCGATACACTAAAAATATTGGGAAATCTTTCTGAGGCGCTTTAAGTAATTTTTCATTCTTTTCTCCTGGCTTAGGTACCAGCTTTCTTTTGTTCCATGGCCTTATTATCAGCTGTCACTCATCCAGAAGTACGGTTAGGCTGCAGAAAGCTTAAAGCATAGGTTACCAACATGGGTTCCTTGAAGGGGATTTGGTAACTACTTATACTCAAGATAAATTAGCCTGGGCAAAAGTTGAATTTTATTTGAACATAGGAGTGTTCTTTCCTTTTGGAAAAAAGTTAAAAGTTCTAGGAACCACAACTTGTAAAACAGAATTATAAAGATGTAGATTGTTTGAATAATATCAGTGCTGAAATTCCACCATTAAGCGTCCGCGACCAATGTATTTTAAAACCCTCATTGCCAAGCTTCACTGTGTATCAGGATTACCTGGGGGAGGATTTTAAATTTGCAAGTATATGGTCATCCATAAGACTAAACTGTATAAATATTCACTGTGGTGTCTCCCCTTATTTTTAATCGTATGACTTAAAACAGAGCAAAAAATATTGATGCACATTAATATCTTTTCAACTAATAAAGTAGAAGATGGCTTTATTTCACTATCACTAAACTTTGGTAACATGTAAAAGAAATATGTATTCCAATATACCAGTAAGTTTTCCACTTGTTTCATGACTTAGGGAAATTAGTTATTATTTTTAAAAATAATATACCATTATATGTGGATTGCGCTTGAAATTGGGACCTTTTGTACAGCATTTGCATCAAGGAGGGCTCACCCAATTGGTTCTCTTTCACATAACTGTAAATTGGTAGAATTTAGGAACTGATGAGTGATAGACTTGACCTTGTGACTTAAGCGTCATAATTACATTTTTGTGGTCCTACGAGTCTTACACTTCTCAAGGAAGACTAAAATGCACTCTTAATGTAGGGTTATTAGTAGTATGTGGCTACATGGGAATAGCATAGTGGAGGATACCTACATTAAGAGCAAGGAACATTGGTGGCATAGTGGCTTACACGTTCAGCTGCTGACCACAAAGTCAACAGTCTGGCACAGCAACCTGTTAGCTATTAATACCTTAATACCTGCTTTTAGAACTGCAAGCTTGGCAGTTCAAACCTACCAGTCACTTTGAAGGATAAAGATGAGGTTGTCTGGTCCCTTAAAGATTTACAGTTTCTGAAACTTTGTAGGGTAGCAATGATTTGTATTTTGGCTTGGTTTTGGTGTATGTGGAAAGTAATTTAAAGCACTATACTATTGTCATTGTTAGGTGCCGTAGAGTTGGCTCCTGCTCATAGTGCTCTCAGGTGCACAACAGAAGTCCTGCACCTTCTTCAAATTCATTGGCACATTTGAGTTCAGTGTTGTAGTCACTGTGGCTCCATCTTGTTGAGGATGCTCTTTTTTGCACACCCTTCACTTTAATAACAAGGTATACCTTTTCAAGTGACTGGTCCCTCCTGATAACATGTTCACAGTATGAGATGAAACCTCAGCATAGCCTTGCTTCTAAGAAGTTTACAGACTGTTCTTTCAAAATAGATTTGTCCCATTTTTGACAGCCTAGAGTCTATTCAGTTATCTTAGTCAATGCCACAATTCAAAAGGCATGGCTTTTTAGGTCCTTATTTTTTTTTATTAATAAATCTTTTTATTGGGGCTCATGCAACTCTTATCACAATCCATACATACATCAATTGGGCAAAGCACCCTTATACATTCGTTGCACTCGTCATTCTCAAAATTCACCTTCCACTTGGATTCCTGGAATCAGCTCGGTTTCCATTCCCCCCCACTCCCCCGTCCCTCCCCGCTCCCCCTCTCCCCGATCCCTTGATAGTTTATAAATAATTATTATATCTTCTCTTACACTCCCCGGCATCTCCCCTCACCCACCTCCCCATTGCCCATCTCCCAGAGAGGAGGTTACACATAGATCTCCAAGATCGGTTCTCCCTTTCTATACCCCCTTCCCTCCTGGTGTCGCCACTCCTACCGCTGGTGTTGAGGGGTTCGTCCGTCCTAGATTCCCTGTGTTTCCAGATCCCTACTGCACCGTTGTACATCCTCTGGTATAACCAGGTCCGTAAGGTAGAATTGGGGTCATGATATTGGGAGGGGAGGAAGCGTTCAGGAACTAGAGGAAGGTTTTGAGTTTCATTGTTGCTACACTGAACCCTGAGTGATTCATCTCCTCCCCACTACCCCTCTGGAAGGGATGTCCAGCTGTCTCCAGATGGGCATTGGGTCCCCATCACGTACTCCCCTCATTCACAGTGATGTGATTCCCACCGCCTTTGTTGTTTGAGTTTAGGTCATTATTATTATTACTTTTGGTTTCTTTTTAAAGTTTGCTTCAGATATTTTATTTATTTATTTTAATCATCTTATTGGGGCTCTCACAGCTCTTAAAACATTCCATACATCAATTATTTTAAGTATATTTGTACATATATTCCCATCATCATTTTCTAAATATTTACTTTCTATTTGAGCCCTTGGTATCAGCTCCTTTTTTTTCCCTCCCTCCCACCCCTACCCTCATGACCCCCTGATAACTTATAAATTATTATTGTTTTCATGTCTTACACTGATGGCTGTCTCCCTCCATGTTTCTGTTGTTCATCCCCCTAGCGGGGGGTGGGGAGGGGGTGACTATGCTTTAATCATTGCAATCAGTTCCCCCTTCCTCCCCTTCTCCTCCACCTGCTCCCTACCCTTTTGGTATCACTACTCTCAATTCTGTTCCTGAGGGGTTTATCTGATCTGGATTCTGTATGTCCTAAGCTCTTACTTGTACCCATGTACATTCTCTGGTCTAGCCAGAACTGAAAGGCAGGACTGGGGTCATGACAGTGGGGGGATGGGGGGGTGAGGAAGCCTCAAAGAGCCAGAGGAATATTGTGTGTTTCATTGGTGCAATACTGCATCCTGGTTGACTCATCCCTTTCTTGTGACCCTTCTGTGAAGGGATGTCCTATTGTCTACAGATGGGACTCTACTCTGACCCCCCTCATTCTCAACAATATATTTTTGTTTGTTTTGGGTCTTCTGGTGCCTGTTACCTGATTCCGTTGACACCAGATACTCACACAGGCTGGTATACTCCTTCCATGTGACCTGGTTGCTTTTCTGCTAGATCGCTTTTTGTTTAACTTCAAGTCATTAAGACCCCAGATGCTATAGCTTTTGATAGCTGGACACCATCCACTTTCTTGACCACATTTGCTTATGCACCTATTATGTCTTCAGGTGTTGGGAGGGTAAGCATCCCAGAATGCCAGCTTGTTAGAACAAAGTGTTCTTGCATTGAGGGAGGGCTTGAACAGAGACCCAAAGTCCATCCACTTCCTCAATAAACTGTCATATATGGATAAATAATAATAATATATGTATACAGGCCAATACCTCTATTTTTATGAATTAATATATTTACATAAGTGCACACATATGTTTATATTAGGTCCTTATTTGTTTCTCCCACGACTTTTTTGTTTGTCACACTGGTGGCTTGTCTGTTGTTCTGATGCTGGGAACAATATCACTGGTATTTCAAATAAATAATAAAGGATAAAAATGGTATTTCAAATAAATAATAATGGATAAATTGGAGGCTTTTCCAATGGCTTCAATCTGAAATCACTCAAGTGTGCAAGTAAGATGTATTAATTATTCTTGCTGATTGGAAGGCTATAGTTGAAAACAAAGAAGGAACAGTAGCTGGAAAATATGGCCTTGGTGAAATGAAGCAGGAGATCACATCAACAGTGCAGAAGGTGATTGTGCCCTTGGTATTCTCCAGATGACCATAACTGACAGCATCTGAGGGAAGAGACTATGGAGCAGCTCAGAATCGGCCATTGAAACAAAGCTAGGGGCCATCTGCAGAGCATCATCAATTGTTCATATCGAAGTTCATGTTGAAGCTGGAGAAAATTAAAGCAAGTCCACAAGGCCAAAATACAACTTTGAGTACATCTCACTTGAGTTTTGAAAACATTTCAAAACAGATTTGACATACTGAACACTAATAACAGAAGGCTTGATGAGTTGCTGGGTGACATCACGAAATCAAAAGGTCATTAAAAGGACAGGAAAGACAAAATCAAAGTAGATGTCAGAAGAGATTCTGAAACTTGCTCTTAATCGTAGAGTAGCTAAGGCAAGTGGGAGAAATGAGCCAGTCAAGGAGCTGAAAAGAAAATGTCAAAAGGCAACTTGAGGAAACACAGTAAAGTATTATAATGAAATGTGAAAACACCTTGCATTATTACTTTTTTACACAGGTGTTTTTATATGAATGATCCTGAAAAGGATTCTGTCAAAATTACAAAGTAATAAGGATTCTATTTTTTAAATATTGTTTTCCATTTTATTGTCTCTAGGGTAGACTATAACCAAACCAGACATCTGTCCAATCTCTAAAATAGGATATATATCACACCATTGAATTTCCAGATTACAGACAATAGTATCCAATCACTTTTCGTTTGTCAGAACAAGATATAGTAGAGGTCTTCATTTTACTTGCAAACTTGCTTTGATTAAGCACGTATGTATGTAATGTAATGAAGTAATGAAGTTGGGGGTGGTAAGATGGAAGGTGGTAAAAAGGCAGCTCATACAATGAAGGCTGAAGAGGAGAGCGGATTACTAAACTAAGAACCATTTACTGAATTAATCTTCCGGCCCCTCCATATAAATTTTCAGAGAGGACTGTAAGGAGGCTGCAGTAGAGGGTGCATCCTTGGAAGAAGAACGCACTCAGCATATCTTAAACTGAAGAAAAACTCAAGTCTGGAGTAGCAATATTGAAAGAATCAGCAAAATGTGGAACGATACAGGGAGCCTCAAAAGAAGATGGAAAGAATACAACCACTGTACCAAAAAGAACTACGGTATTCATGCATGTCAAGAGGTATTATGTGGCCAAGAACCAGTGATACTAAGGAAGAAGTCCAAGCTACACGGAAGGCATTTCTCAAAAACAAGGCTCCAGAAATTGACCAAATACCAATGGAAATGTTTCAACAAGCTGATCAAACAACAAACACTGTCACTCATTTATGCCTGGGAATTTGAAAGACTGCTACCTTGCCAACTGACTGGAAGAGATCCACATTTGAACCCATTCCTAAGGAAGGGTAACTCAACAATGTGCAAATTATAGAACAGTGTATCACTGATACTATTTGCAAGTAAAAATTTTCAGAAGATCATTCAACATCAGTGGCAGCAGTATATTGAGAGGGAGCTGACAGATATTCAGGCTGGATTCAGAAGAGGATTTGGAACAAAGGGTGTCATTGCTCATGTCAGATCAGTCTTACCTGAAAGTAGAGAATAACAGAAAAATGTTTGCTTATGTTGTATTGACTATGCTAAGGCAACAGATTGTGTGAATCATATCAAACTATAGATAACCTTGAGAAGAATGAGAATTCCAGAATGCTTCACTGTGTTCATACAGAATTTGAATGTGGATCAAGACCAAGACAAGGGAAAACTGCAGCAGGAAAGGTGTGCAACAGGGTTGTAGCCTCTCACCTTACTATTCAATCTGTATGAAAAACTAATCAGAGAAGCGGGATAATATGATGAAGAAAGTGGCATCAGGATTGGACAAAGACTTATTAACAACTTTCATTCAATATGCAGATAACACAACTTTGCTTGCTGAGAGTGAGGAGGAATTAAAGCACTTGCTGATGAAGATCAAAGATTCCAGCCTTCAATGTAGATTACAACTTAATGTAAAGAAAACCCAAACTTCACCACTGGACCAATAGGGTAATATCATGATAGAGAAAAGATAGAAGTTGACAAGGATTTCATCTTATTTGGATACAACATCAGTGTTCATGGAAGCTGCATTCAAGATATCAGATGAGGCATTGCATTGGGTAAATTTGCTGTACATGGATTCTATGAGGTATTGAAGAGAAAAGATTGAGCATTAAGATATGCTTGAACAGAACCCATAGTATTTTAATTGCCTCACGTGCATGTGAAGGTTGGACATTGAGACATTGATGCATTTGAATTATGGTGCTGGCAAAGAGTATTGAAAATGTCATGGACTGCCAAAAGAACAAACAACTCTGTCTTGAAGTACAGCTAGAATGCTCCTTAGAAGCAAGGATGGCGAGACTCATGTACTTTGGACATGTTGTCAGGAGAGACCAGTCCCTGGAGAAGGACATCATGCTTGGTAAAGTAGAGGGGCCGTGAAAAAGAGGAAGACTTTTAACAAGATGCTGCAACACTGAACTCAACCACAGAACAAGTCTGAGGATGGCACAGGCCTGGGCGTTGTTTTGTTGTATGGAGGGTCTCTATGAGTTGAGACTGATTGGTAGCACTTAGCAACATTTATTGCTTAACTTTTGCATGCCTATCAGTCTATTTCGCATACTACAGTTTGGCTGAGATGCACCTTAGTCTTCAAAGTGACATCTATTCTTTTTAGTTTTTTAGTACTTTTTGAGGTCTGTTGCCGCAGATCTGCCACTTAACACATTGTTTAATTTCTTGACTGCTGCATCAATGGGTGTTGATTTTTGAATACAAGCAAAAGGGGATTCTTGACAACCGTAATCTTTTCTGTCTATCATTATTTGTATTGATCTAGTTGCAAGGACTTTTGTTTTATTATGTTGAAGTGTAAAAGTTTAATCCATACTGAGGACTGTCTTGTATAATGTTAACCAAGTGTTTTAAGCCCTCTTCACTTTCAGCTGCTTTGTATCATCTGCATATCACGGGTTGTTCATGAGTTTCCCTCCAATCCTGATGCCGCATTCTGCTTCATAATATTCAGTTTCTTGGATCATATTATTAGCATACTCATTGAATGAGTATGATAAAAGGATACAACTCGGTACATTTATCATCTCGTTCTGTTCCAACTGTTGTCTCTTGATGTATGTACAGGTTCCACGCGAGCACAGCGAACTGTTCTGGAATTTCCATTCGAAGTGTTTCCATGATTTTTTAATGATCCATACAATTGATTGCCTTTGTGTAGTTGATGAAAACAAGTTAACGTCTTCCTGGTAGTTTCTTCTTTCAGCTAAGGCCCATCTGACTTCAGCACTGAGAAGTAACCCCGGTTGCAGAACCTCTTTTCCGTCCAGCATGTAGACTTCAGAAATGCCAGAGACGGGTTACTGTATTATTAAGAGTCAGTGTGGGCTTGAAATTGGACAGCACAGCAGCCGCAGGCACATAAAGGACATAGATTGGAGAAATGCTTTATAGATAGAGCTTTTGAATGTTACCACGGATTAGCTGTGATGGATTGACACAGTGGCTGCAGCAGTGGGCTCAAGCACGAAACCATTGAGGGGATGACACAGGCCTGGCAGTGTTTTAGCTGTAGAGATTTTGTGTGGGGAAAATGACAGTTACATGTAGGTTTTTATTTTGTTAACCATATTACCATGGGGCTTCAAAACTTGGTGGAAATTTACCATTATTTTTCCATTCTATTTCCCACAAGTTTTTTGAAGCACTCTCATACTAACTGACATTGGAGCAAATTTGAAAGGGAAGGAGATGTATAGTCAACTTTAGGTGGATTGGGGAATGTATCTCTGGGTAGCTGTAAAGCTAGGCATTTGAAGAGGAAATATAGATTTCAGAGCCTCTGGCTATACATTGTAATTAAAACCTCTGGGCTGGAGTAATAACTCAGAAACAAATGTAGTGCTGTTGGGAGTGTGAGTGGGGGAATCCAAAAATGTAATGTCAGTGTAGAAAGGAGGTAGGCAGGGTTGAAGTGAATGCAGACATAGGGAGAGAACGATGGGGAAAGCATTGGTGTGAGCCTGGGAGAATAAGTAAGAACAGAAATGATCTAAGATATATAAGTACATTTAAATAATTTTTTAAAGCTCATTGTTCTAATAAGACTGATCACACTGGGTTAGCAGTTCATTTTCTATTTGTTTATTAGGGGTGACTAATAATGAGAGAAAGATGTGACAGCTTCTGTAAAAATTTCAGTCTTGGAAAACTTTTGGGACAATCCTCTCGTTCTGTGGGGTCACTGAGTTGAATTTGAGAATTTGGTGGCATAGCTCTGGATGTGGAGGAGTGGGTTGGGAGTTGGCAGTTCAAATCCACCTTCTCTGCTAATGAAGATGATGCTGTGTTCTCCCATCAAGATTTACCGCCTTGGAAACCCTGTTGAACAGTTCTGCCCTTTCCTACAAGATAAGAATCGACTTGTCAGCAGTGTGTGGGTACCTTTTTAAGGACATCTGAGTAACGCTTTTGTTATGGTTGTTATTAGGTGTCGTCCAGCTGGTTTCAACTCTTAGCTACTCTGTGTGTAACAGAAAGAGACACTGCCCAGTCCTGTGTCATCCTCACAATCATGGTTAGGTTTAAACCCCCTTGTTGCAGCCTCGGTTTCAATCCATCTCCTAGATGGTCTTCCTCTCTCTTGCTGACTCTCCACTTTACAAAGTGTAACTTCCATTTCCAGGAGAAACAGTGTACTTAGTAAGTGAGTATGCTTAAGTTTGGTCATGCCTTGTGAATTTTCATACCAAGAGTTTGTGGAGTATGTGCTAAATTTTAAAAACTCATTTCCTTCCCATATTAAAGCTTTCATGGAAAATAGAGCACAAAATCGTCATAACTGACTAGTAAAAATAAGTTTTCAAAATTAATATTTGTAATAAATTCAGTTTTGTCAAGTAAAATGGCTATGATACTTTTATTGTAGACCACTTAAAATTATCATATCTAATAATTTTAGGTATGATGAATTTCTATCCATTAAGAATTGCCCTTTTTCTTCTTTACACTGTGGTATGTTTTAACATCAGAACTGCGTGGAGTCAAGTGATGATGGCCTTAGTACGAGAAAGTTGAGGGTTTTTTTTAATGCACTTACAGATATTTTTGACTCACAGTGCTTTTTCCAGATACCTTGATTAATATTTTTTAATGGAGAGAGTATCAGAAGCTTTAAACGAGGGTAGGGAGTATTAAAAACTTTGTAATTGTTTACTAATATTGTTTGTATGCTATCAGTTGTGGTGTAAGTGCTGCTGAGCTGGTACTGACATAGCGTGTACCTGTCTACAACAGCACAAAACAATGCAGTCTTCAGCCATCTGCCAAGTGCTTGTGTTTGAGCCCATTGTTGCAACCAATTTGTCAGTCCGTGTCATCAAGGGCTTTCCACTTTTTCACTGACTCTCTACCAAGCATGATGTCCTTTTCCAGGGACTAAGTCTCTCCTGATAACGTGTCCAAAGTACATGAGATGAAGTCTTATCATCCTTCCTTCCAAGGAACATTCTGACTATACTACTTCTAAGACAGAAGGCATTGCTGTACTCGTGTATAGAATTGTAGAATTGAGAATATATACAAATTTCTGTAATTTCTCTAACCTTTCTATAAGACATAAGAATCGCATGATTAAAATATGCTTTGAAGTCATTATTTTCAGGAATACAGGTACTCATTCTTAACAAGATTTAAATAGTACACTTTGAAAAAGGATAATACACAGTTGAATAATAATTTAAGATTTTCTAGTTGATGCTATATATTAAGTCATTTCTTTAGATACCTTATCTCGTACTTGCCTGAGTTGGCCAAATCCATCATGAAGCTTACTGGTCCAGCTAGCGCACGAAAGAAATTGTTAGAGCTTGTATTCTCTAAATGGATGTCTGGAGCAAGAGTTAATAGAAGAAATTTGAGTGGGAATAAGAATTTGTGAAATGGCATTTCTGTCCCCATGTCAAGTGTCTGGGTGTTAAATGAACTTTACATTTAGATTTGGCATTTTAGGAATTCTAGTGTTCCTGCAAAAACTTAATAAAAATCATGGAAAACTTGAGAATTTCGTAAGTTCTCTAAATCGTCTTTGCCAATTCAAACTCAGTTCCTAACACTGAACTGCTCAGTAATCTTAATTTTCTAGAGTTTAGCTAAGAACCTAGAAATAGACACAAAAGCATCTGAAATTTACAGGGTCCATGTTTTCAGGTACCCTTGAATTAGTTCCAGCCTTAGCTACACCTTATGCCCAAGAGAACGCAAGACTGCCTGATGCTGCACCAACCTCTCAATTTTTCCTGTGCCTGAGCCCGTTGTTATAGCCACTGTGTCGATCCATCTGGTTGAGGATAGATTTTCACTGCTCTTCCACCTTATGATGTCCTTCTCCAGGGACTAGTTTCTCCTGACAATATGTCCAAAGTATGTAAGGTGAAGTCTCATCTTTGCCTCTAAGGTTGCACTTCTTTCAAGACAGATCGATTTGTCCTTTTAGCAGTTCCTGGTACACTCAATATTTTTCACCAACTCCACCATTCACTTGCATCAATTGTTCTTCAGTCTTTATCCAATGTCCAACCTCCACATGTATATGAGGCCATGAAAAATGCCATGGTTTGGGTCAGGCATACCTTAATCCTCAAGGTAACACCCTTACTTTTCAATACTCTAAAGAGGTCTTGTGCAATAGCTTTACCTAGTGCAACTCATCTTTCGATCTCTTGACAGCTGCTTCCATGAGCACTGACCTAAGCAAGACAAAATACAGCCTCAACCTTTTCTTCATTTATCATGATGTTACCTACTGATCCAGTTGTGAGGATTTTTGTCTTCCTTATATTGAGTTCTAATCCCTTACTGAAGGCTGAAATCCTTGATCTTCATCAGTGAGTGCTTCAAGTCCTCCTCAAACTTTCAGTAAGCAAGGTTGTGTCATCTGCATATCACAGGTTGTTAATAAGCCTTCCTTCAACTGTAATGCCGCATTCTTCTTCATATAATCAAGCTTCTCTGATTTGCTCAGCATACAGATTGAAAAAGTCTGATAAGAGCATACAACCTTGATACACAACTTGCCTGATTTTAAACCAGGCAATATTCCCCTCTTCTGTTCACACGACTGCCTCTTGATCCAAGTACTAGCTCCATAGGAGAACAATGAAGTGCTCTGGAATTCCCATTCTTCTCAAGGTCATTCATAGTTTGTCATGACCCCTGTAGTCAAATGCCTTGGTACAGTCAATAAAACAGCAGTAATCATCTTTCTGGCATTCTCTGCTTTGAGCTACAATGCATCTGACCTTAGCCATGATATCCCTTGTTCCACGTCCTCTTCTGAAGCCAGCTGAACTGCTGGCACTTCCATGTCAATGTACTGCTTGACTGAAAAGAATTCAGATATGATCACATAGTTCTTATCAAGCTCCCGGTATAAGATTTTCCTTTGTATATTGTCTGTTTTGATTTATTGGTAAATTTTGGCAGAATTATTTGTTTCCAAAGCCTTCCAGAGGCCATTAAATCTTACTTGTTTTTCCTCCTCGGAATGCTGTCATTTTCTGAAATCCAGCCTTTGATTCTTTCCAATATGTTGTCCTAGCCCTGATGGAGTTCACATTCGGAGGAACAGTTTGTTTTTTAAATGTGTTTTCTTTCTTCATTCTCTTTTCTTTCTTTAAAGCAGCAGTTCTCAACCTGTGGGTTGCGACTCCCTTTGGGGGTCAAACGACCCTTTCACAGGGGTTGCCCGATTCATAACAGTAACAAAATTACACATATGAAGTAGCAACGAAAATAGTTTTATGGTTGGGGGGTCACCCCAACATGTGGAGCTGTGTTAAAGGGTCACGGCATGAGGAAGGTTGAGAAACACTGCTTTAAAGAAATACGTATCCATTTATGACAACTGCTTTATATTCAGTTTTCATATTGACATGCTGCTTTTCTTGGAACCTTACTGGAGCTTGGTGACAGGACTTCAGCACAACACCTTTCTCATCATGAGCCTCATTCCTGAGTCAATCCACACGTTCCACCGAAAGATAAGTTCTAGTAACAAAATCATATACATGGTAACTGGTCTGCCTCTGATTAGTGCCAACTACTTAGCGTGTTCAGCACACTATTATTTGCCCTATTTTCACCTAGGAAACCCACGGGGCCTTTCTACCTGCCCTACAGGGTCTCAATGAGTTTGGGTTTGGGTTTGAGTTTGAATCCAACATCGATAGATAAAACACAACAACAAAAAACTGGAAGAGTAAATGTCAAAATATTAGCTTCAACTGTTCTAGGCACTAAGATTATTCATGATTTTTGTTTTCCTTACATGCATCTTCCATATGCATAGATTTTTTGGTATTTTTAAAAAAGGTAAGTAGATATTAAAATAGATATTAAAAATCTTATCCCCAAAGTAGCTTTATTTCTTAATCAGTGAAGAATGATGTAAAACAAAAGATATATTTGTGGATGTGAAAAACTGCCTTTGTGTCATAAAGTGGCACAGGAAAAGGACATTTGGAAGGGGGAAGAAAAATGCTTTTGAATTCTACTAGACTTCACTCTAGTGGGCAGATTTCTTAGTGGGATATTGAGAATATTTTTGAACTTTCTAACATTTTGCTTTATGAGATAATCTAGAAGGGGGTGGACCTGGAAGGAAGAATATTACTGGTAGGATAATGATAAAATATTCCAGCCAGGTAGGAAACAATCCTTGAAAGAAGTATGGTTTTATACCCAGAAGTAACTCATTCTTAGGGAACCGAGCAGCCCTTTGGATTGCACAGGGTAAATCCCAAGTAAGTGGAGCTCACAAATCTGAAAATGAGTTGTGGGTCCAAGTGGAACAAAGGTCATCTGACTGCTTCTTAAAATATTAGTTTATCTTTGATCTTCAAGTCACCAAAGGCCATATGCTATAGAATCTTTAAGGAAGCAAAACACTGAAGCTGAACAAAACACATTTTGAAACTCTGTAGATTATGTAATTCAAAGACCTAATGCTTTATGTTGGATTAAAATCAAACTGATTTTCTGAAAATCAGGTTTTCTAATTTAGCTTGTACTTACAAGTTTCACAAATAGTAATAGTATTATAATTACACTTTAATAGCTTCATTAAAAAGTCCACAATTCTATTGTATATAGAGTATAATGTTATAGTATGTTATCAATATAATAAGATAAAATTTGTTTTATTTTGGTATAGCTTGCATTGAAAGGCTCTAGCTACAGTGGATTGCTGGAACGACATCATATTCACACCAGAAATGTGGAGCATATTGTAGCTAGTTTGCGGTAAGTTTGATGGACCCAAGTCTTAGTTGGGCTTTTAGTAATTAAGAACTTCTGATTCCTATATTTACTAGCAGCTAATCCTTATATTTTTCAGTAAAGTTTTTATTATAAGATCATTTGTAGGAAATTACATTGAGGTCCATGGACCTAATTTTATACACTCTCTAAGGACATTTTATTGTACTCTGAAAAGTGCAGAGGTATTTTTGGTTACTCTTTGGTCTGTTAGAAGTGTCTTTTCTACAATGAGTTAATTCACTACTCAACAGTATTTAACTCTATAGCTTTTTTTGTTTCTTAAAAAGAATAGTAAATTCTATGGACATTATTTTTAATATTTGTCTAAAATTTTTTTCATATAAATTATTACTTTGTCAAAATAATAATTTATAAGTTATCTAGGGTTCATGAGGGAGGAAGGAGTGGGGAGGGAGGGGGAAAATGAGCTGGTGCCAGGGGCTTAAGTGAAGAGCAAATGTTTTGAGAATGATGAGGGCAATGAATGTACAAATGTGCTTTACACAATAGATGTATGTATGGATTGTGATAAGAGTTGTATGAGCCCCTAATAAAATGATTTAAATAAAAACAATTGATACATACATTGTTATAAGAACTTTAAGAGCCCCCAATAAAAAGATTTATTAAAACAAATTTTAATGATCAATTATGAGTTAATTGTGGACTAAGAATAGTCATTGAATTAATGTATGTGTATAAAAGAATCAGTGTAAGAACATGCAAATTAACATTTTAGTCATTTTAACAGTGTCTGGGACTTATTGAATATATGTTGAATTTAAAATGACAGCTGTGTAGTTTTTTTAATTTAAAAAATATTTCTCTTAAATATTAGACTTTGTGGGCTGTCCTTTTACTAATGAATTTTAATTTTAAAAGTAGAGAAAATGAAATGAACTTCTAATACTGATACTACCTCTTGTTAATGGCTATAAAGTCTCTTAAACACAAGAAAATTTGAGGATAATCAGCTTTCCATTGATTTACGCTTCCTGACTTAATGTAGTTGCTTGACCAACTATAATTAAATGACAGGCGTTGCTGACAGAAATTTGTTTATTGTCGTATCTGCAGTCAGAAAACATACACCTAAATGTCTCTTACTAATGTCAGTCTTTCATAACCTTCACTTTTTATATCAGAAATGAGGGAATTGAAGTTCGTCTAGTGAAAAGGAGAGAATATGATGAAGAAACTGTTCGATGGGCAGATGCTGTGATCGCCGCGGGAGGTAATGACGTTATAGAGGCAGAGACGCTGGGGGGCAGGGCAGGGTGCTCGTAGTTCCCAGTACGTGGGGTCTAGTGACAGTGAAATCCAACCGTAAGACAAGTTTTTTGGATTGCTAGCCTTTGGTTTAAGACATACCCGTTTGCTCCTAGTGTGCATCCTTCTGTGTTTTGAGATGTACATTTAATTTTTCATTTGAAATGTGACACAAAGGGATCGTTGTAACTGGATTTTGGTTTAGTAGTGCCAGTCTTTTAAAAAAAGTGGAAATTTATAGTTCAGAGAAATTAGATATGTTCCTTTCGGCTTAAGCCTCAATATACTCTGCTCCCTCCCCACTCCCCTCCCCCCCACCCCCCACCCCACTGGCACCTCCACCCCGAGGTGTTTTCTAAACTTTTACGTTGACAGCATTGTTTGGAGAGAAAGATCCAAATTTAAACACCTTGTTGGATGTATTGGATATAACTCCAAACCCACTGCCATTGAGTTGATTCATAGGAACCTTAAATACAGTTTCCAAGATCTTTATGGGAGCAAATAGCTTCATCTTTCTCCCACGGAGTAGCTGGTAGGTTTGAACTGCCAACCTTGTGCTTAGCAGCCCAGTGCTTATCTAACAACGCCAGCGAGGCTCCTTATATTGGATATAGTCATAAAATAATACATGAATCTGGACTCGTATTATGAGAGAAGGGAAAGAAAAGGATTAGTTAATGGAAGTGATAGGGTTAGTACACTGGTTCCCAGTGGGGGCAGTTTGATCCCAAAACTATTTGGCATAGTCTTCAGACAAACTTGCTTCAAGGCAGTAAGTGTAGGGAGATGGCTTCTAATGGGTAGAGACAAGAATGTTGCTAAACGTATTGTAATATAGTAGACACTCTGTATAATGAAGAATTATCTAGCCTAACCTGTCAATCTTGCCACAGTTGAGAAATCTTGGATTAGAGCCTAAAAGAAAACAGACAGGAACGGTAAGTAGAAAGAAAGGCGTAAACTGTGGCACTTGGCCGATTGGGTGACAGAGGTTGAAACAACAGTCCCAGTGCTCAAGATGAAATGTAAGAAGCTGGTTCACAGCAAGTGTGGTTAATTTTGCCTTATGCCTTTTAGGTGATGGCACTATGCTTCTGGCAGCAAGTAAAGTCTTAGATAGACTTAAACCAGTTATTGGTGTGAACACTGACCCAGAGAGGTAAGAAAAAGGTGGGGCTTCTTTTTCATTACACACATTACATATAAAAATGTTTGTTTTGTGAAGGGATCAGTTACCAGGCATCAAAGAACAAAAAATCATATCATTGGGTGCACACCTCCATGATACGATCGCTGAGGACAAACGGGTGAACAAGCAAATGTGGTGAAGAAAGCTGATGGTGCCCGGCTATCAAAAGAGATAGTGTCTGGGGTCTTAATGGCTTGAAGGTAAACAAGCGGCCATCTAGCTCAGAAGCAACAAAGCCACACCAGCCTGTGCAATCATGAGATGTCGAAGGGATCAGGGATCACGCATCATCAGAAAAAAAAAATCTTAACAATAGTGAATGAAAGGGGAAGGGCAGAGTGGAGACCCAAAGCCCATTTGTTGGGCACTGGAGAACCCCTCGCAGAGGGGTCTAGGGGAGGAGATGAGTCAGGGTGCGAAGTAGCACCAATGAAGAATACAGCTTTCCTCCAGTTCCTAAATGCTTCCTCCCCCCCCAACTACCATGATCCGAATTCTACCTTGCAAGTCTGGATAGAGCAGAGGATGTACACTGGTGCAGATAGGAGCTGGAGGCACAAGGAATCCAGGGCGGATGATACCTTCAGGACCAGGGGTGTGAGGGGCAATACTGGGAGGGTAGAGGGTGAGTGGGTTGGAAAGAGGGAACCGATTACAAGGATCTACATGTGACCTCCTCCCTGGGGGATGGACAACAGAAAAGGGGGAGAAGGGAGATGTCGGACAGGGAAAGATATGACAAAATAATAATTTATAAATTATCAAGGGCTCATGAGGGAGGGGGCAACGGGGAAGGAGGGGAAAAAAGAGGACCTGATGCAAAGGTCTTAAGTGGAGAGCAAATGCTTTGAAAATGATGAGGGCAAAGAATGTACAGATGTGCTTTACACAATTGATGTATATATGGATTGTGATAAGAGTTGTATGAGTCCCTAATAAAATGTTTTTTTAAAAAAAAGATGTTTAAAAATGTTTGTTTTGGATACTTATGCATTTGACATTTGGGCTCTGTCACTAAAAGTAGTTTTGCTGTTGCCTTGTTGCTATGACTCTTAAGTGGAAGCATCATCATTCCTAGCTACTATAAAGAAGAAATTGAATAATTTTTTTAATGAATTTTTGTCTGAAACTGATAAAAATATAAACAAAATTGATAATTAGTGGTGCTTATCATGCAAAAATTGTGAACAATGAAGAAAACACAATAGTTGGCAAATACAATTTTGGTGAAAGAAATGCTAGAGATTGCATTATATAATTTCATAAACCAATGACCTGTTTATTGGAAATACCTTTACTTATTTTTTTTTTGAAATACCTTTACTTTTACAGCATAAATGGTGTCTACCTCTGTAGACCTGCCAGATGAAATACCCAGGAATCTAGTCAACTATAACTGGAAAGAGATGATAGAGAAGCACAATATCATTAGTCAGAACAAGGCCAGGGGCTAACTGCAGGATAGATGATTAATTACTCATGCAAGTTCAAGTTGATGCTGAAGAAAAAGAAAATCTATTCACAAAAGCCAAATCATGCACCTTGAGTACATCTCACCTGAATTTAGAGATCATCTAAAGAATTGACAACTAATAGCAAAGACCATACAAGTTTTGGAGTGATATTAAGGACATCATAAATAGAAGGCAGATTGGCATTAAAAAGACAGGTAAAGAAGAAAGAACAGCATTCAGCTCACGGGTTCTGCTCGCAGTTAGAACCTCTTGACCTTGATGCGCAATTCCCCGCCCTCCAAAATGTTTAGGGGTTAATATTTTGTGAATGGAGGGCCCCAGTGTTGGTTCGAATGGAGTTCATTGAAGCCACCATTTGTGACAGCTCTGTTCCAGCCAAGAAACGCCCATGGGAAAGTTCTACTCTGTCCCCATGGGTGGGGGCCCCTTCCTTACTCGCTGCCATCACCACCAACTGGCGCCTCCACGTCTCTGGCTCGGTCCTGGGTTCTGAATTGCTGTTTTGTTCTGCTGCGTTCATTTCCATGCCCACGAGAGAAGGAATCATTAGCTACAATGGATGGCGGATGGCACCGGGGCTGAGTTCTCACACCGGGACCCCCAGAAATTGCCCGAGGAGCCACCAAGTCTATGGGAGACCGACACCATGTTGTTGACTGGGTGAGCTTGCTGAGTGCCACCGATCACTTCTTCATGTCACTGGTGCTCGTCAAAGCCGGGGCAGAACCTCGACGCCTTTTCCAGTCAGCGTTAACTACAAAACGTGTCTAACCTTCAATTCCACACACCCTCTCCTGTCTCCACACACCCTCTCCTGTCTCTTCCGTAAAGGCTGTCTGCAACCAAAAGCACAAACAGGAAGAGGACAAGCCGAGAAAGGGGTACATATCAACATTATAAGACGTGGCTAAGAAAACGAAAGGACAAGTTGCAGACGGAGAAAATACTAGCGATGCACATCTGACAAAGGACTTGTATGCCGCCACAGGAAGTGCTCATTCAACTCAATGCTAGGAACACTAACAGCTCGCAACCATTTAGACAGACATTTCCTAAAAGAAAATCTACAACTGGACCATCAGCACAGATGTTCAACATCAGTCATCATCAGAAAATACACATCGAAACTACAAGATCCCCTTAAATACCCACGAAAACCCCATTGCTGTCCTTCCCCCACTTTCACCAGTTATATTTCAAGCAACACCCTGCACACAGCATTTTCATGTTTTCCGAGGTTCTTGGCGGGAGGAGGCTGCAGGGTAGGGCTGCTCCGGCTAGATCAAGCCCCGGGGGGTGGGGGGTGCCCAATGTCACTTGACCCGGAGCCCTGATGAGGGCTGTGAACTCTTGAAGAAGGTCAAGTCGCCTGTGATGGTCGTAAAGAGCCCGGGGCAACAGTCGTGGCCAGCAGGCACGGTGCTGTTCTCCGAGACAATCGAGACCCCCAGCAGTGGCCGGAGCCCCGCTGGCCCGTGGAGGCGTCCGCGTGGACGCGGTGCTGTCGTGGTCGCCGGCCGGCCGCTCCGGCTGGAAGAGCCCAGCCGGTGCGCGCAGCGCCAGAGCCGGCCCCACGCTGGGCCACCAGCCCACCGACACGTCTCGCTGGCCCATGGCGTCCTGGCAGTTTTTCACCCACTCCTTTCCTGTGGGCAGCCGCAGAAGCTGCTGCCAGCGAAACGTGGTTAGGATGCCAGGCCGGGCGGCATCACTCTGGCTTGCGCACCCCCCAGCCATGTCCGGACTCAGAGTCACGGACCGCCACAGAGGGGCTCTGCCGCCCACAGCGGACTTGCTCTCCAGCGGGGACCGCTTCGTGACAGTGGCTGCCGGGTTCAGCCTCGGGACCCTCTGGGTGGGCTTGGAGACACCGTCCTGCTGACTCCAGACGTCGGCAGTTCGATGCCTGGGATGTGTCCGTCCTTTCACCCATTGGCTCCCGCTCTTCATGGAGATGCGGGCTTCCTGATGATTGGGGCAGAGGGCGATTTGGGTTCGATCCCTGCTCCAGGCATGGCAGGTGATTGGCTCTAGTGAAAACGAATGCAGGGACAATATTCGTGGAGTTCCCAGAGGGCAGAGAGCTGGGGATGGGACGGACCGTGCCGGCTTGACCGAACTGGCTCCTGTGGGCGCGGGCGGCCTGCCGTCATTTTTTATTCCCCTCGCAGTGACCCTATGGGACGGAGAAGTGCCTCCCTCGGGGTTCCTGGCTGTGGTCCTTAGAGAAGCTGACTGCCACGTCGTTCGCCAGTGCAGCAGCATGGGGGTCTGACTGTTGACCTCTCAGCGAGCAGCTGAGAATTAACCTCTGCGCCATCAGGGCGTCCTACTCGCCCCCCCCCCCCACACACACACACCAGTAAAGCTCCAGTGAAAAGCCTGCCATCAGCAAGTCGCCGAGAATGTGGAGCAAAGGCCACTCTCATGCATAGTTCGTGGGAACTTAAACGGGCCCAGCCACCAAGGAAACACAGCTTGGCAAGTTGCTGCTGAGGGTAAAAGTGCATCTGCCCCCCAGCGCGGCGTCTCCACTTCTAGGGCGAAACTACAGCCTGTCTTTGCAAAGATTCATGAAAGAATGATCGTAGTGTAGTAATAGTAGTCAGCATATGGAAACAACTCAATACCCATCAACAAGTGAATGAGAAAATAAACTGGTGCGTCCAGTCAATAGACCACGAAACCAACAAAACCAGACTCCCTGGCCATCGGTCAATTCTGACTCACAGTGACCCTGTAGGACATGGTGCAACGAACTGGTCCTGTGGGTCTCAGAGACTATAACTCTTTTTTAAAATAACAGTTTTTTTTATGATTCCTAGTTAATTTTTTTGTTTTGTTTTTGTTTATTTTAATTTAATTTTATTAAAAATAACAGTTTTATGAGCACTTCATCCCCATGTCATACAACTCAATAATTCAATCACATCAAGAAGAGTTGTACAATTATCACCACAGTCAATTCCAGAACATCATCTTCTTCCTTATATTCAATGTTATTCATGTAATTTTTTTTCTCTACTTATAGGAGACTTAACTTTTTTTTTTTGAGACTAACTCTTTATGGGAGTAGAAAGCCTGGTTTTTCTTCTGAGAGGAGCTGCTGGGGGTTTCAAACTGCTGACTTTTCGGTTAGTAGCCTGACACCACTGCAGCACTCTGGGCTCCTCACGAACACTAGTCAGCAATAAAAAGGAGGATGTGCATACAACAACAAAAAAAAAAAAGAAGAAAGAACAAAATAAATGTCAGAATAGACTCTCAAACTTGCTCTTGAATGTAGCTAAAGCAAATGGTGGTGGTAGATCAAACAAAAGATCTTTACAGAATATCTCAAAGGGCAGCTTGAGAAGACCAAATATGATGATGAAATGTGCAAAGACCTGGAGTTACAAAACCAAAAGGGAAGAACATGTCCAGCCTGTCTTAAACTGAAAAAAACTGAAGAAAACTTCAAGCCTTAAATTGAAATATTGAGCTATGCAAGGAGAATCAAAAGAAGATAGAAGGAATATAAAGAGTCATTGCACCAAAAATAATTGGCTGGCATGTAACCCTTTCAGGACATGGCATATGATCAATAACTGATAGTACTGAAGGGAGAAGTCCAAGCTGCACTGAAGACATTAGCAAACGAACAAGGCTCCACGAATCCACTGGAAACTAGCTGAAAGGCTTCAACACAACTATACCACACTATAATCACTCCCTAGCCTCTATCAAGAAGTTTGGAAGACAGCTTCTTGGCCAACCAACTGGAAGAGATTCATATTTGTGTCCATTCCAAAGGTGATTGAATAGAATGCAGAAATTATCAAGCAATATCATTAATGATACATACAAGTAAGGTGTTGCTGAAGTTAATTCAAGAGCGGTTGTAGCAGACAGTGAAAAGGAACTGCCAGAAATTCAAGCTGCATTGAGAAGATGACTCAAAACAAGGGAATTCTACATAATTTAAAATTAGGAAAGGTGTGCATCGGGCTTGTATCTGTTCACCATACTATTCTGTCTGTATGCTGAGGAAATCATCCAAGACCCTGGACTGTATGTATTCAGAAGAACATGGCATCATCATTGGTTGTTGTTGTTAGATGCCAGTGAGTCGACTCTGACCTATAGAGACCCTATTCACAGCAAAACAAAACACTGCCCGGTCCTGTGCCATCCTCACAATTGTTCCCGTGCCTGAGCCCACTGATGCAGCCACTGTGTCCATCCATCTCCTTGAGAACTTTCCCCTACTTTGCTGTCCCTCTACCGAACATCATGTTCTTCTCCAGAGTCTGGTCTCTCCTGACAATATGCCCAAATTATGTAAGACAAAATCTTGCCTTGCTTGCCTCTAAGCACGCTGGCCTTACTTCTTCTGACACAGGTCAGTTTGTTCTTCTAGCAGTCCATATTTTCAACATTGATCTCCAGCATCACAATTCAAATGCATCCTTCCTTCTAATGGGCTTCCTTTTTTCATCATCCAACTTACACATGCATATGAGGCAATGGAGAATACCATGGTTTGGGTCATGAGCACCTAATTCCTTAAAGTAATATCCATGCTCT
Source organism: Tenrec ecaudatus (assembly GCF_050624435.1). NCBI lineage: Eukaryota > Metazoa > Chordata > Mammalia > Afrosoricida > Tenrecidae > Tenrec > Tenrec ecaudatus. The sequence goes on along the minus strand of NC_134531.1, from coordinate 34,773,929 downwards.
TCAATACTCTAAAAAGGTCTTGCGCAGCATTTTGCCTAATGCAATAGGAATTGGAGGGAGTCTTATTAACAGCCTGCAATATTCATAGGACTCATCCTTGCTTTCTGAAAACAAAGAGAACTTGAAGCCCTTGCTGATGATCAAATGTATAACCTTCAGTATGGATTACACCTCAACATAATACAATCGTTCTCACAACAGAGACAAGTGTGAAGTTATCAAGGACCTAATTTTACTTGGATTCACAATCCATACCCATGAAAACAACAGGAAATCAAACAACATTGCATTGGGCAAACCTGCTAACAAAGACCTCTCGATAGTGTTAAAACACATGCGTCACATTGTGAACTAGGGTGCCTGACCCAGGTTTCTCCAATGTGTATGACAACTTGACAGCCAGCTAAAAAGACTGAGAGATTATCGATGCATTTGAATTAAATTAAGGTGTCCTTGAAAAACACTGACTATACCATGGACTGCCTGAAGAATTAGTAAATATGTCTTGAATGAAGGATAGTCAGAATGCTCCTTAGAAACCTGGATGATGCAACTTTGACTCACATAAATTGGACACATTTCAGGAGAGTTCTGTCCCTACAGGGGGATAGCATGTTGGTAAAGTAGATCAGCAAAAAAGAGGAAGACCCTTAATGACATACATTGACACAGACTTCACTGATGGATTCAAACATAGCTGTCAACGTGAGGATGGTAAAGGTGGGCCAGTATTTCTTGTGTCACTGAATTGGTTGCCTCTTTCCCTATCGAAAAATTTTCATTTTCCGTCAGCTGCTTAAAGACATGCATTTTCAAACATGTCTGGGCTCTCTTTTTCTCCATCTCTCTTTGTACTGTCTCCAGACAACCGATTAGCACTCATGGTTTTCACTCTGGAAGGTGACCCCACTCCCCAAATCTTGAAATCCAGCACTTACCTGACTTCCCCTTTTACCCTTCTCCACCCTCAGTCAGAATGATTGCTTTATAAAAATGTGGGATGATGTGACTTCTCTGCTGCAAGGGGTATGGTGACCCCATGTCAGAATAAAACCCAAGGTTTTACTAAGATTAGCATGATGACCCCACCCCAGTTTGTCTAGTTTTCATCCCTGTGTCAGTTGCCTGTTTCGGTCCACTTTCTTTATGTGTTCTTGCCACACTGGTCTCTACTTCGATATGTCTAGGTGGCATTGAAATCTAACGTCTACAAAACACCTCTCTCGTCTCCCTTCTCTCTGCCATTCTTGATGAATGGCCTCCTTGCTGTCCCTTTATCTCTCAGCAAACTGGTCACTAAATTCTAGGGCTCTTACCTTGGAGTCCCCTTGTCATCATCCTCACAGTCAGTGAGCACAGCGCCGGCCTCTGAAGTGTGTTTCAATGAGTGCAGTAGCCTCCCCTCAGGACCCCTAGTGTTCTTTCCAAAGTGCAAGTCTGAGTATGCTCACTCCTCACTTAAAATCTGCTAGGGCTTCTCTAGGAGCTCAGGGTTCACATGTATACAGGTATGTGTGCATGCATGCGTACATACACACACCTTTCACCAACTGTTGCCGATTTGCTCTTCTATATCTTTATTCCCCCATAGGCGTTACACAATCTTTAGCTAAAATTTGACAGAATTTCCTCTAGGATGCTACATAAAATGTTCTTAAGTGCAAAACAAATGTGCATCTGATAACACTATTGGTTGTTACAAACATGAAGGCTTTTGCTCTGGTATTTAAGATGCTCATGATTTGAAAGAATAGAGTAGTGAAAGTGCCTTCCCAAAAAATAGATAAATGAAAACTCAAACTTAATGATGTAGAGTAGGTTCCTATTCTGAGCGACCCTATAGGACAGGGTAGAACTGTCCCTGTGGGTTACTAAGACTTACCTCTTTATAGGACTCGAAAGCCTAGTAGCCTTCTGTGGATCAGCCAGTGATTTCAAACAGTGGACCTTTCAGTTCAGGCCCCGTGTGTACCTACTATGGCACCAAGACTCCTCCACAGGCCCTGCTCTTTTTTAGCATTTGTCAGTGCTTCATCCTGGAGGGCCCTTCCCTCCTTTATGCACGCGTACTAGTCCTGTGCGTTCAGACAGGGGCCTATTCTGGGCTGTAACTGCAGTTCCCTGTACAGACAGCATGTGCCCTTTGATACTAGTTTCTGCTTGATTGTCTTTTCATTACATTCTAAATTCCACAAATATAGAATCTTATATTTCAGTTTCTCTATCACTACTATGGTTTTGCACATGGTTGATAGGCAATAAACATTGGAAAAGTGAATGATAACTTAAATGATCTTTGGAGGCAGGGCTAGAGGATCCCAATTCAGTAAAGTAATTCCCTGAGTAATTGAAACCATTGATGTAGTAATTAATTCTGAGGGCCTCCAGTGTTGATACATGTGGGTGTTATGATTTCTTAATTGCATATTTTATATCATTAATGTAAAAAACTTATACTTTAAGTAGTTTATTAAAAGACCTTTCCATTTAGAAAGCTGGTTGGTTATTGATAAGCTGATGGGAATTTTGAAACTGGTAAAACAGAGGGTGTTAATAGCTAGCCTGTCTCAATTTTTCTACCCAGACTAATAGGTTTTAAAAGTTCATTGGTTTCTTCACCTCCAGGCAGAAAGAAATTAAGCCTTCTAATTCAAGTTGTCTAACTTTTTCGTAAGCCCCATGGTGCTGTATAACTCTTAAATAAGGCCAGAAGTTAATGTTCAACTTCAATTTCTTCTCCTTTGTATACGCTGTGAAATGCTACATAACAAATCACACCATTATTTACTGCCTTAAAGTAAGAATTCATTATCTTATGGTTTCTGTGTTAGGATTTTGGAGTACCTTGGCTGGGTGGGTTGGTGTGGAATTGCTTGTGAAGCTAAAGCCAGAGCTGCAGCCATCTGAAGGCTTGACTTGTGCTGGAGGATTCACTTTGAAGGTGGCTCACTCATATGGATTCATCTAAATGACATATCTCATTCATGTATCTTCTGTATTCTGTACCCATTCTGCTGAGCATGGTAAATAATTATGACATTTGAGTGTTTAAGATGAAAAATAGGAAAATAAATGAATAAATAAATTTAAAAGTTGAAAAATGGGATAGAAGCTGTGTGTGTAGTAGCCAACCTCTAAGGTAGGCTGCTAGTATTACACCTGTATGGTTGGTCCGGCTCACCCTTTAGATAACCAAAGGAGCCTGGTGGTGCAGTGGGTTCCATGATGGCTTCTTCCTGTCAGGTCAGCAGTGTGAAGTCACCAGATGTGCTGAGGGAGAATGAGGAGGTGTTCTACTTCCGTGAAGACTTTGTAATCTTGAAACCCACGTAGACAGTTCTACTCTGCCCTCTAGGGCCACTGGAAGTCAGAATTGACCCAATGGTAGTCAATTTATAACACCAATAGAATATGGTTTGGCAATATGTGGCTTCCAAGATCTGGTCATAAAGGATCTCGCAGTTCTAGGATTGGCCTCTTGGATCGCTACTTTGGAGGACAGTCTGCCATCATGATGTGAGGACATCCAAGCAGCCCTGGAGAAAGGGACATGAAGAGGACGGGAGGCCTCCACTACCACCTGCCACCTGTTTGCCCACCATGTGAAAAGCCACCTTGAAAGGAAACCCTCAAGCCCATGTCAAGCCTGTGGGTTCCTGTGGCCCTAGGTAACCTTTGAATGTAAATTCATGAGAGGCTCCTCTCTGGAATGTTTAGATCTGCAGTGGACTTCAGCAGTTAATATCAAGTGATGCTTGACGCTTAGCACTTTGTATTGCTGTGGATACAAAATAATTAAGCCGTGCCCTTTTTCAACCTCAGCGGTGATCCTCCAAGACATAGGTTTCTAAACCTGTTTGACCCACCACCCCTTTTGGGGAAGGCGGGGGGTGGGATTACTCAGCTCCCCTGGCAATAAAAATCTCAGCATAAAGTGTAGGTATCTGCTTTTTTCCAGCAGCCCCTCAATTGCTCCTGTGCCCCAGCAGGCAGGCGGTGGTATTTTGGAGAACACTGCTCTAAGATAAAGAAACCATTGCCTGTCATAGCTTTGTAAAAATAGTTTACTCCTCACACTTTACGTTAACTTATTAGCAAGGCTGTGTTTGGTACGTCTACACTCACGCTTCCCTGAAGAGTGAAGACCACTGGCTTTCTCAACACCTTTTCTCACTTTGTGAGCTGCGCACATTCATCTTCTGTAGCAGCCTGGACACAGTCATACCACTTTGTATTCTGGGATTGTGTTGATTTCTGACTTTTGTATCAATGCCAGTTTAAAATAAATGATGGATTCTGTAAGAAAACACTGTTCTCAGTTCTGTGTTAGTGACTTGGGATATCTTAAATAACATTGAAAAGACATCATTTAAATGATCTTCTTTATATACTTGTTTGGTTGACTCCTCAGAAGAACCCTTTTGAGATTGGTGGCTTCAGAGATGAACTGATGCTAAACTTCCTTGTCCAAAGTTAGTAGTTAAATCATTTAAAAGGTAAAACCCTTTGTACCATTGCATAATTTTATGGGTAATCAAAAAGTGGAAAACTTACCAGTTTTTTAGATTTCATTTAAAATGTGTATCAAAGCATTAAAGCTGACTGGAGCTTATATTTGCCTATTTTGTTGTTTAAAGTAGACAATTAGGGGGCAAAAAATGAAGTGTAGAGTAGAGCATTTAAATCTAATTTTTATAGCTTGAATTTAATGTTTCTTTTTCCCTTCATCCTCTTTTTCCCCTTTCCACCACACACAATTCCCCTACAATGAAGGTCTGAGGGGCACTTATGTCTGCCTGTCCGGTATACGCATTCCTTCCCAGAAGCCTTACAGAAGTTCCACCGTGGGGAGTTCAGGTAGGAACATTGAATTATCCTTCTTATATAGAGGTGTGCCAATGGGAATGCTGTTAAAGACAATCCATTTAGATACTATTTGGATTTGTTATAACTGTGGCATTGGGAAGGAGCCCTGGTGATGCAGTGGGTTAGGTGTTGGCTGCTGACAAGCTGCTTCACATGAAAGAGATGAGGCGGTCTGTTCCCATAAAGATGTACAGTCTTGGAGACCCTGTTTAGCAGCTCTGCTTTGTCTACAGGATTGCTGAGTCAAAATGGACTGGTGTGGAGCCCTTAAAGGTAGTTTGAAAAAAAAAATTTTTTTAAAAAGGTAGTTTGGTGGATTCATAGCAAGATTGATTGTACTGTCACCTAGTCTAATTTGACCAGCTGCTCCATGGGAGAAAGATGAAGCTTCCCATTCCCAGAGAGGTTCAGTCTTAGAAACACAGGGGCAGACCTACCCTGTCTTGCAGGGTGACCATGGGTCAGCACAGATCCTATAGCAGTGAATTTTGAGAAATCCAATTTGAATTGTGTTTAGAAACCTTTAGTCTATAGTATCATGAGGGTAGCTTTTTACTTTCAGAGATAGAGGCCATCTTTCAACTTCTTAAATCTTATTACATGTTCTTAGTTTAGTATAAAGGTAGTTCAAAGTGTTGGTTAAAATTGGGTGTAAAAAAAAGGACTGTTTTTTATTCTTATTTCCCCCATCAAATAATACCTTGAGAATTGTCTTTACCCCAACATTGCTGAGATGTCTATTATCTCTGCCTTCCATTGTAACTTAGTGAGCCAGTCAGAATGGTTTTCCTGTTTCTTCTACTTACCCTGGGTTGCCATCAGACGGAAGAAGCCAGGAGGAAGAGCAGGACTGCCTATTTTAAGAGTTCAAGCTAGACTAATTTATGGTTCTTATAATGAGAGGAGAGCATTTATTTTGTGTATTTGTGAACCCCATACCAAATCTAGTTGACTTTTCTCTCTTTTCTGAAATCATTTTCTCAACCATGCTTCTAGTATTTAGTCACCCCAAAAGTTTAGCACCTCTGAAAATGGAAATACACACACACATGTATTCCCACCAAGGAGCAGTATATTTTTTGTATCTGTACCTAGTAGAATCTGTGCCATTTAACTTTTTGAAACAGCAGTTTTGGGTTTTTAAATCAGTTACACTTTTTTTCTTCATCTTTAACAAAATACTTAAGTTCTTAAGTTAATCTAAAATCTTATCATCTGTTTTTATTCTTTATCGGCTTTGCTTTTATTATTAAAAATACTTTTGACAATTATTGGAGGATGAGATTTTTATCTAATCTGGTGGTCATTATACAATATTCTAAAATACAATATTCTAAAAAGCACAAGCCATCTTAATTCAGTAATCTTGGATTTTATGATTAATGCAAACAAAACATAACTCACTGCCTCAAGTGATGCCGAGTCATAGTGACTCTATATGACACATTAGAACTACCCTGTGTTTCCTAGACTGCAGGGCTTTACAAAAGCAGAAAGCCCCGTCTTTCTCCCTCTGAGCCACTGGTGGTTTCAAGCTGCTGACCTTGCACACCACAGATGAATGTGTAACCGCTACACCGCCAGGTTCACTTAATAGTGGGTCTACAATGAAAGTTACCTAGAAGATTTTTTAAATAAGCACATTAAATATGTCTAGTTGCTCTGTTCTCATGTAAGCATCCGAGCTTTTCAGTTTGGTATCCCACAGCCCTCTACTTGTTCAGCTAGGTTCTACAATTCATTGCATCAGCCACACAAAACTCACAGTGCTCACAGTTATGGGACTTATGAAGTTAATGGGTTATAATTCAGGTGAGAGATGCTCAGGATATACATATTCAGTCAGGACATGTTAACAAGTTAGTTTAGGACTGCTAATAAATACCCAAAGGGCATGTCACTCCACTGTAAGTCTCAACTCAAAAGCACTCAGCTCTAGCTCTGTGGGTCAGTGAACCCAGCTCCCCCATTAAGTCCCCAGAAGCACCCCACTCCACAGCCAGCCAAATCCACTCAGCTTTATTTGCTCTGTGACCTGGAAAGTCCACTGCTCTATCGCACACTCTAGTCCTGGTTCTACTGCTGCTCTGGTGTCAAAGCTGTCACTTGGATTGAGGAGGGTCACTGTGCAAGGATGATCGTGGGATCCAGAGGACACACTCCATTCCTAACTTTTGCTGGTTGTTGCTGGTGTCAGCAGGAGGGCAATCACAATGAGTCTGGCTAACAGGCGCTCATAACTGTATCCTATCGGTATCCTTCTCTTAGCCAGACCCACCAGGAAAAGGTCATTTGGTAGGGATTAGGGAGACTCTGGCTAGATAAGCCATATTAGATCATTTACTGTACTGCATTGCAATTGAAAAGAAAAATAAACGCCCCACTCTGGCTTTGAGCAGGAATCTCTAGGTCTTAGTGCTTAAGGCATACTTTTGGAAAAAATTGTTTGTTTTTGGAAGAAATTGTTTGTAAATTAGCTTTTTACAATCAATTTGATGACATTATTATAATGTCTATTTGTCAGTTAATTTATTCTATCCTGGTGACTTTTCCTTCCCTTTTCGAAGGTGGCTGTGGAGGCAGCGCATCCGGTTGTATCTTGAAGGGACTGGCATCAATCCCGTTCCTGTGGACCTCCATGAACAACAGCTAAGTTTGAGTCAGCATAGCAGAGCCTTCAACATTGAACGGGTTCATGATGAAAGTAGGTGAATTGTGATTTAGATGTGTTTGGGGCAATATTTGGAGAGCCCTGGTAGTGTAATGGGTACACATTGGGCTGTGATCCACCCGGTCTGCAGTTCAAAACCACGGGCAGGGAGAAAGACTGTGTTTTCTACTCCCATAAATAGTTAAGAGTCTCGGAAATCCACTTGATGCCAGTGAGTTTGGTTGGTTTGAGTTGGGGCAATATTTAAGTTACAGTTACATCAGCCTCTAATTCAGGAAGTAATAATTTTCATTTTCATTGCCACAAGTAACACATACAGTGGATTAGTTTAATTTTAAGTTTTAATGTTAACGATTAGAAGCTGAAGGATGGAATGCATCATACTCTGCCCCATAAAAAGCCATCGAGTTGGTGGCAGTGAGTTTTGAGTGGTGTGACTGTTTAAGGAAAGTGAGCTTGATTGGCTAGCAATTACAAACAGTCACCCTGGAGGGGAAGAAATAGAAGCAGTTCCTTCTCAACTGACATTGACATGTCAGTAATTATCATTGAGAAGTACAGGTCAACATCATAAGTACATGTTGGCTTGAAAGCCAGGGAAATCAAGTTTAATTAGCTATCCATCTTTCACTGAACGACGCACTTTAACAGCAAGCAGAATGGCAGAGACTAAATTTAGAACAATTTTGGGGTTGTTTATTATATAAAAACGGTGCTCGGTACTTTGAAGAATAGAGTGACTGTCTTTAAAAGGTGTATAGCCTGGTGGGGGGAACATATGGGAAAACCCGATGATTATACAGTGCTAATTACTCTCAAGTATAGAGGAACCATAAGGAAGGAGGCCTAGTGATACCCTGGTTAAAACGCTCAGCATTTTGAACCACCAGCTGCTGTGCATGAGGAAAACACGACAGTCTGCTATGTCTGCTGCTGTAAAGACCACAGACTCAGAAGCCCTTGGGCAGTTCTGTGTCCTACACAGTTGCTGTGACTCAGGCAGTTTGATGGGTTGAGTATAAGGGAGCCTCCCAGTGACCGACTGCTAACTAGACAGGCAGCAGGGTGAATCCTCCAGTTGCTCTAGTGGCAGCCTGTGTCTGTGAAGATTCCAGCCTGAAACCCGATGAGGAAGTTGTGCTCTGACCTACAGGGTTTCTATAAGTCAGGGTCAACTTGATGGCAGAGGGCTTGTGTCGTTGGGATTTGGTGGGATGGTGGCTAAATGCTCGGTTTCTAACCAGAAAGTTGGTAGTTCAAACCCACCACCAGTGACTCGTGAGAGAGGGATGTGGGAGACTGCGTCCATAGAGATGACAGCCTTGGGAACGCACGGCCTCTTTGGCGTGTGGGCTTGCTGTGGACCAAAACTGACCCAGGAGGAGGCTTGATGATCTGTAGAAAGGAACAGAGAAAGAAGAGATGTTCTGAACCAGGCTTGGGAGCAGTTCTACTTGTGCAACCATCGAATAGAGAACAGTTTCAGATTGAACTAGCTGTTGCCCCAACATCACAGGCAAAAAACTCTCAATTTCCAGGGTTAACGTAATGAACGAGGACCCGAGGCTAGAAAGTGCTCTGGACTCGATCAGAGCTGCCACACGGACAGGTTAGTGCAGGGCAGGAAGGTTAGGTTATTTTTATCTGTGAAGAAGTGTGTGGAGGAGACACTCAAGACACAATGCATTATAAACGACAGCAGTTTAAACCTGTCGGCATGATTAAGTAGAAATAGGTTCAAGTTTATGTATATAATGATTTCGTTTATGACAAATGTAACGTTTCAATTCAATGAAGAAAGGCTAGAGCGTCAACAAATGGTGTTGGAATGCCTCCCAAATGACTTGGAGAAAATGAATTAAATCCCTTCCTTATGATTCTACTGCAACCTGAGTTTCATAAAGAGTTAAATGTAAAATATGAATTCCTCAGGTATTAGAAAATACCTATGTGGTGTCAGATAGGGAAAAGCAGAGCCTTCAAGTAATCCACGGATGTTTTTGGTGACTGCCTTGCTCACCTCTCAGTGTTTAGTGCTGTGATGTAGCTCTCCCTAATCCTCAGGGCCCGAGGTGACTGGAAAGTAAATTCACAATCCCATTAATTCCGGGGTTTTCTGTCAGGATCTTTAGTCCCAGTTTTCTTTTTCAGTTACTTAGAAAAAAGAATTGCTCGCAATCTTAATACCTCTTAAAGGATTTTTTTTATTTACCTTTTGAGTTAAATTACATTAATTTCTTTAAAAGCCTTGGAAGATCAACAAGTTAATTTTTATTCAATTAAAAACAGTTCCTACTCTAAATGTGGTTTAGTTTTTTACATTTATTCATTATCCTTGTTTTGGAGTGAGTGCTGTTTTTGCCTTCAAATGTACACCTCTGTGAATTTAAACCAGTGCAACTTAGTCTTTTATATGTAAAACTGGTTAATAAGTTTTAATATTTTTAACTGTGATTTATTAAATGGTAAATATCTGAAAAGATTCATTGATGTGGTGCCTATGTAAATTTCTGAACATCAGCACTCTATTTGAAAAGATAAATATACTCTAATATATATGCTATAGTATCCAATGTAATTTATGGGTGTAGTTTGCAATGTAAATCTAAAATAGTTCTCTGTTGGAAGAGTTTGGTCAGTCCACTTCTGAAGCCTCCAGAGGAGAATGAGTAAAGTTAGAGGATATTCAATAAGATGGACATTTCCTTTCTCTTGGAATTGTTATTTTATTTACTTTGATGTTGCTAAGAATATGCTCAGCAATATACTCACCGATTAACCATTTCTGCATTTACAATTTATGACATGGGTTGCATTTCAGAGTTGTACAGACATGTCCACCCTCCTCCCAACTCAAGACCTGCATTCTTTACTCAACTGTTGTTTGGTTTAAAGGCGACTTCAAAGGATAGTGTAGTTTAAACCTATCTCAGGAGACGTTGGGGAGTTAATCCAGTCTGAACAGCTATAGAAAAGCCTGGGATTCCTGGAGAATTTCAGCTTGCTACTTAAAGTGTATGATCACATGAAACAAAAAATGTAAAAGTGTTCTTGTTTTATGCCATCTGTACTCTAGTATTTCTAAAACTAGGTCCTTTTTCATTCCCTGCAGCGTCGGTGGCTCCAGGCCCCCAGCTCTTACCGGTGAGAGCCCTGAACGAAGTCTTCATTGGGGAGAGCCTGTCATCCAGGTACTTTTCTATCTGAGTTCTTGAATGTGGAATTTGATGTTTTAACACTTTCTATTTTGAGTACATATTCAGCTCCTACATCCCAGTTAAGAGTTGCCAATAATCTAATGGAAAATTTTCTCAACTTTAATACACATTGGGGACCAGTTTTTCAAACTCAAGACAAAGCAAAGCTAGTCAGCTCTATGGCAGTATGTCCCAGAGACTCTCACCTCTTATGGAGATGCTCCACAGATGTTTCAGAGAACGATATACCGTCCGTAGATCTGCAGTTGATACACTTGTAATATTTTTGTAGGTGATATATATTAAAATTCCCCTAATAATTTTCTTACTAATGTTCTTTAGAGCAGATATTATTTATTTGCTTGTTTTTATTAAGGATCACATTGCATTTGCTCATCATTCATGACTCTTCAGAATTCTTTCCTTAAGAGTCATACTTCAATCCCTACCCCCCTTTTTAAAATCATTTTCATGATATTTGTTTTTTAAATAGTTCAAGAGAACCATCTGAATACCCCTTATTGTAGAATTTTATGTCTCGTTTTTCTTTGCTTGGTCGAAGATGCAGACTAAGCAGTTGTGGCAGCAATACTTTACAAACCGTGTGGGACCGTAATGCAGCACACTGTAAGGCAAGCGCCTTGGTGCCTTCTGACTTGTTATTTATTATAAACAAATAACTGAACTAGTGGAGTTCCTTATGAGGAGTAGAAAATGTTATTTGTGTGTTATCACTGATCAAGTCTTTTGTGGGAGTTGAAAATTCCTTATCCTTATGTAATAACCCACTTCCCCCCCCCACACACACACATGAATAAACCTCATTGGCAGGTATCAAATGACTGCTATAATGTTATTGTTTTAGAACTGACCTCCCTATTTTTGTAGATGTGGCTAATCCTTTACGGGCGCAGATGTCCATCTACTTCTCCCGTGGAGCTCCTGGTGGCTTCAAACTTTAGCCCGTTTGGTGAACAGTCGAGTGTTTTAACCACTGCCCCACCAGGTTGCACCTAAATTCTCACTCCCATCAAGCGGATTCTGACTATTCTGACACTGCGGGACAGAGCGGAAGAACCCCTGTTGTTTCTGAGGCAGTAAATATGGGAGCAGAGAGCCTCATCTTCCCTTAGGGAGCAGCTAGTGGATTTGAACCACCATTCATGCAGTTAGCAGCCCAGTGCTTAATCCATTGTTTCACAAGAACTCCTTCCAACACAAATAGGTGTGGAAAATTAGTTCCTGTCCACCTCTCCTTTGACTGTAGAAACCATGTGACTGTACAAGCGATGTCGTTCTCAAGTTTACAGAGAATGCCATAAATCCTGATATTGTGTCTGCTCTAAGTCATATCCTTTCATCAGTAATTGTGTGAGAAAAGTTTGTCTTAACTGAAAAAGACTCATAAAAGAGTTCTTCACATTCTTGAGAAGCACTGAAAAGAACAAAACCTGATTGAGCAGAACGATTTGAAGGGAATATTATTAAAAATTTTTCAGGTAAGATTATGTTTTGCACCTGCCATGTGCAGTGTGTGAGGCGTGTTGGGGCCATAGTGGGTTAAGTGTTGGGCTGTTAACCGGAAGGTGAACAAAAGGTTAAGAAGCCCACGAGCCATTCCATGGGAGAAAGATGGAGCTGTCCACTCTCAAAAAGATAGTCTCGGAACCCTGTGGAGGCTGGCTGGCTCTGAGTTGGAATAGACTAGAGAGCAGTGGATTAGGTTTTTTCTTTATGTGCAGTGTGTAAGTGTACTATTTTAAAATCTGGGGGTTAGTACAACTCATGTTTCCATTCTTCAAAGAAATAAAAATTTAAAGTTTTCATTAAATAAAATATATAATGTATAATACAATAATAAGACAGACTATATATTGGTTTTTTTCTTGTGCTACATACCAACTTTGAAATACTAGGGAGGTAAATAATGGATATTTCATAAGTGATAGAATGCAGTTCTAGTGATGATATAATCTAGTCTTTATTGCTAAAAACAGACGAAGGCAACAGCTTTCTAATGTAGAAAGTCTGCTTTATGTGTAATAGCTGACAATGGTGAACGTGTTGTATGTTTATGTTTACTCTTATCAGGCCATTGAATGGCTCCTCTTACTCTACAGTTTGAAAATTGTCTGGTTACCTGCTGAGCGCGGCTGCTAGCTTTGCTGATTACTGAAAAAGTGAACTATCTCATCCAAGGAAGATAGCTGCGATCAGTGGGTAGATTGGGGTCCCATGAAGTCCATTAGGGTACTTCATATTGATTGCTTTGTTTCCATGGCAGTAACGGTTCACTTGGAGCCCTGGTGACCACCGTGACCACTGCTGCTTATTGGGTATCCTTTGGAGCTTCACTTTGTCTTTACTAAGAAAAAGACAGCAGTGGTGACTTCTTACCCTAGTGAAAAAAAGTATAATTAGAGGTGTTAGAACTTATTCTTGAATATTCCTGACAGACCTTTCAGGAGTGAGGAAGTGAGCATTGATTTTAAAAAAGGGTCCGTCCCTGTTGGATATTGTGTTTGCTGTGTCCTTTGATGCTCAGAGACACCCTGGGAGAAAGGGCGTACATTCATCAGTGGGGAAGCAACGAGAGTCAGAGAGTTTTAGGAACTGTTCAAGGCCATGCCATTATTTAACTTTAAAACTACCACATAAACTCAGTATTCCTGATCAGAACCTACACTGAAGCTTAACTATACGCAGACACTTAAGTGCTTTGCTTGGAGAATATGAGTGCAGCCATACTGTTCCTCGTTTGTAATGTTCTCTGACTTAAGAACATTTTAAAAGCCCATTTTTTGTTGTTGTTGTTTTCTTTTCTTCTATTTGTTCTAACCTAGACTGTCTTATTCTTGGGCTGTAGCAGTGGACAATTTAAGAAGAAGTATACCCACTCTAAAGGGACTGTGAGTTTTATTGCTGCCTTAAAAAAATAATTTCCCTGAAACAAAATTTTGGCATTGACTAATCTCAGATAAACTGCATGTGACAATGGCACTAAATTTGCTCAATATTTGGGCTCAACATCTTCCATCCGACTATAACTTCCTCCTCTCACCTCGCTTCTCTGCTTCTTCTAATCTCAGTCTCCTTGATTCTGTCGTAATAGTAGCCGTTGCTGCGGAGTTGGCCGGCTCACCTCTAGACAGAGACTTGTACTGTGCAGCCCCTAGGAAGACATCACAAAGCTATGGACTAGATGAAGCGTTGATGTTAGGTCCTCGCATCTTTTGTTCTAATACAGAACACCGAGAAGGAAGAATGACAAGGCCTGGTATCTGTAAAGCCTTTCTAAATTGAGTGTTTACAGGAGATGCTGAATAGGAAGAGAAATTATCCACACAGTGTTAGTGTTTGTAAGCCTGCCTAGTAATCGTTGTTAATTTGGAAAGCAGTATATTATTAAGGATTTATTTTAACTTTTTGTTGAACTTAATTTGCTGGAGGAAAAAAACAATCCAGTGTCTTCCTGTGATGGTAGTATTTTAAGATAAGCTTATAAAAGAAACTCTTATACATTATAAAGATTTTTAATACTTGGCCTTCATTTATACCCTCGTGGAATTTAATGAAGAGAGTCATTAATCCATTTGCTTCTAAAACTTATTAAGTACCCTAAAAGTATAGTTTTGAAAAGAAATGTGCAGGTCTAGTATTCCTAGTTTTGTCCACTAATCCAGTTGGTTATTTTCTTTAGAACTTTATTATCTCAACTTGTTAGCTTACTACCAATTAAAAGGTAATCAGTGTATAATTTAACAAACAAGAGTTTAGCAAATAACTCCAAAGATTGCATATGTACTTAGATCTACCAAGGACTAGCGATCCGACTGAAACTCACCAAAGAGTGGTACCTTATATGTGAATGCTAAAGTGGGGCTCTGTTTGTATTCACTTCCAGTGGCAGCAATGCTAGCCCCAAATGGACAAGAAGCCCTGATTCATATGATGAAGTATTGATAGAAAGGAATGTATATACAAGCCTTTTCTTTTTTAACTCTTTCACTTAATACTGGAATTAGCATCACGAGGTGTGCCTCAGGCAAGCCAGCTAATGTAGATTCCATCAGTTCTAAAGGAGAGACTTTGTTCGCTTTGTAACCATGAACTATAAGCTTTGCAAATCCAGTTTTATATTCTCAATTCACAGAGCTTCTTACTATGAGATTTCAGTTGATGATGGTCCGTGGGAGAAACAGAAGAGCTCGGGACTCAATCTGTGCACAGGAACAGGGTCAAAGGCCTGGTAAGAAACACGGACGCTGCTTTTCACCTTTTGTGGAATATCTCAGTAATATGATTCATCTAGTACCTCATATTGGTGCATCTACGGGCTCTAATACATATCCTGTAACCTGGTGCTGTTTTGCAGGTAGCCTCAGTTACTGTTTCCCTTATCAGTTAGGTCCCAGAGCCTAGCCTTGACATCTAGGATTACAACTGCAGCCTAGATTTGAGTATGCAGTCATTATTTGATGCACTGCACTAAGTGCTAGGACCCCTGGTGGTGCCGTCGGGTAAGCATTGGACTCCTAATCATAAAGTTGGTGGTTCAAATCCACCACCCACTCTATGGCAGAAAGATGAGGCTGTCTGTTCCTGTAAAGATTGACAGTTTGAGAAACCCTCTATGGAATCAACTTGATGACAGGGGGTAAGTGCACTGGATTTATAAAGAAATACAGAAAATAAGAAATGGGATGGGAGACTATATAAATATTTAAGTGATGTTACTTTTACATAATAAAAAAATGGATACAAAGTACAGTACAAAAAGTATACAGGCGATTTGTGCAAGACCGCCTTAACTGGAGCTGATCTGGGACTTCCTGTATTCTCCTTATCCTGTAATCCATCCTGGTCTCGTTTCTTGTTCTGCTAGTATATACAGATGGATGTCTTCTCTCCGGACTACACCACTCATGTTCTAAAGCTACCCAACCAGATAGGACAGCCACAGCTTTTCACATTCAACACGTTCAAAACAGAACAAAAGCTTGTTCTACCACTGAGTCTCTCATTCTTAGCTCCATATGTATACACCAAACCCTCAACGCTGTCAACTGAATTCTCATGTTTCTGCCCTCTTTTGCATTGGCTATTAAGTGAATGCTCTTTGGATCTTATGCTTTATTCTTTGGGCTATCAATCACATTATCAACAGAGGAATGTTTCTAAAATGTGGATAAATTTGCCTACATTTTTTCTCTGCTTTAATACCGTCATTGATCTTGCCATTGTCTAGTTGAACCTAACCTCAAGGTCAGCAGTTGGAAGCCACGAGCTGTTCCACAGGAGAAAGATGCGGCGGTCTGCTCCCAATGAGATGAATAGTCACACAGACCCACAGGGACAGTTCTACTCTGTCCTATAGACTCTCTGGGAGTTAGAGTAAGTCGATGACGTTGTTGTTGTTGTTCGGTGTTATCAGGTTGACTCCAACCCATCGCTACCCTATGCAAAACAGGAAGAAATACTCCGAGTCTGTGCCATCCTCACAACTGTGCCTGCGCCCATTGTTGCAGCCAGTGTCAATCCAGCTCCTTGAGGGCCTTCCTCTTTTTCACTCCCCCTCCACTCTCCCAAGCCTGTGGCCTTCTCCCTCCAGGTACATACTCTCCTAAAGTATGCAAGATAAAGTCTTGCCTTTAAAGAGCCCTCTGGCCATATTTCTTTCAATATACATCTTTCCTTTAGCAGTTCAAGGTAATTTTAGCAGTGTGGCAGTTGAGTTTTTGGTGTTAAGATTGCTTAATCTATCAGACGAATCCCTGTATAATATGAGCTTATCTACCTTACCAGCATTATTGATGCCCAGCTCCCTTGAAGATTCCAGTGCACACCATGTTCTCTCCTGACTTGTTGTTGTTGTTCGATATAACGTTATCCGGTGTTAAATGCCGTTACACTTTCCACTTTCCATCCAGTGGTTGAAAATTCTGACCTTTAGATGTCATTTCTTTAGGAAAATTTACTGGGACCAAATTCTCCTCGTAAGCATGATTAATCAATCTTTTTTTCCCCATATCTTCCCCAGTACTTTTTTCTCATAGTGCTAATACAATACTTAACATGTTATTACTACCTATCGACCAAGAAGAATGCTCAGACTAGAGAACAATATCATTGATATCACACACACGTAAAATTTTGCTTAAGATCATCTAACAATGATTGCAGCAGTACAATGACAGGGAACTGCCAGAAGTTCAGACTGGATTCAGAAGAGGATATGCAATAAGGTATTTCATACCTGATGTCAGAGTGATCTTGGCTCCAAGCAGAGAATATCAGAAAGATGTTTACTTGTGTTTGACTAAGCAAAGGTATTTGACAGTGTATTGGACAGGGTTCTCTAGAGAGACAAACCAGATTGCTAGTAATTATATATAAATATATTTATAAAGATAGATATATAATTCAATAAATAAACCGTTAAATAATATACAGATAGATAATACAAGAAATTAACAGTTAAATTATAAAGCAGTGAGACACTAGCACTCCTTTAAGTTTTGAGAGCTGCCAGTTGCCAGTCCCCTTCTGTAGAGAGAGCAGCAAACAGCAAGGCAGCAAACAGCAAGGCAGGTCCCCAACTGTCATCAACTGTCAGTCCCCAGCTCCAGAGATGAACATTCCCACCGTGTGGGCTTAAAGGGACCTCAAATTACAGTGACACAGTCCACAGGCTAGGCATCCCACAGGTAGTGTACCCCTTTAAACTGAGGCACAGAACAACCAAGGCGAGGCTCACCGAGCCATTTATCCCTCTGCCCTTCAGTTAATCCTACTTGTGTTTATCGGCCGGGCTGGCACAATAAACTATAGCAGATAGTGTGGAACAGAATAAATTGTGGATAACCTTGAGAAGAATTGAATTCCAGAATACTTTACTGTGCTCATGAGGAACTTGTACATGGATCAAAAGGTGAGCAGAAAAATGGCATACTGCATGGGTTTAAAATCAGGAAAGATATACATCAGCATTGTATCCTGTTACCATACTTGTTCAATCTGTTCTAATGAACAAATTATCAGAGAAGCTGGATTCTATGAAGAAGAATGTAGCATCAGGATTGGAGGAAGGTTTAACAAGCTGGGTTATGCAGGCGACACAGGCTTGTTTGCTGAAAGTGAGAAGTAATTGAAGCACTTGCTAATGAAGATCAAGGATTACAATTCTATGTAAGGAAGGCCAAAATCCTCACAGCTGGACCAATAGGTAACATCATGAAAAAATGGAGAAAAGGTTGAAGTTCTCAAAGATTTTGTCTTACTTGGATCCACAATCAGTGCTCATGGAAGCAACAGTCAAGAGATCAGAACACACATTGCTTTTGGTAAATCTGCTGCACAAGACCGCTTGAGAGTATTGAAGAACAAGGATGTGACTTTTATAACTAAGGTGCGCCTGACCCAAGCTTTGGTATTCTCCATTGCCTTATATGCATGTGAAAGTTAGACATTGAATAAGAAAGACCAAAGAAGAATCGAAGCATTTGATTGAATTGTGGTGCTGCATAAGAATAATGAAAGTACCATGGACTGCTAAAAGGACAAACTGACCTGTGTTGGAAGAAGTAAGGCCAGAGTGCTTCTTTAGAGGCAAACATGGCAAGATTTTGTCTTACTTGCTTTGGACATATTGTTAAGAGAGAACAGTCCCTGGAGAAGAACACAATGCTTAGTAAAGTGGAGGGACACAAAGGAGCGGGACACCCTCGAGGAGATGGATTGGCACAGTGACTGTCCATGGGCTCAGACATGGGGAAATGGCGATGATGACACAGGTCCATGCAGTGTTTTGTTCTGCAGTGAATAGGGTTGCTATGGGGTGGAGCCAACTCAATGGCATCTGGCAGCAACCAATCCTGATGTCACGTTCCTCTTCATACAGACCAGACCTTGGGTCGTTTGCTGAGCACACAGATTGAATAAGGATGGTGAAAGGTACAAACCCGATGCACACTTGCTGATTTTAAAATCACACAGCATTCCCTTGTTTGGAGTCCTCTTCTCAACAGAGCTTCAATTTCTGGCTGTCTTTTATCAATGTCTGCTACAACTACTCTTGAATTAACCTCAGCAAAATTTTACTTGAATGTATTAATGATACTGCTTCAAAATTTCTCCATTCTATTCAGTCATCTGTTTGGAATGGACACAAATATGAATCTCTTCCAGTTAGTTGGCCAAGTAGCTGTCTTCCAAATTTCCTGATAGAGGCCAGTAAGTAGTGTTCCATTCTGTTGTGCGTAGGGTTGCTACAGGTGGGAGCACTTGATGGCACCTAACAACATGGACTCGGGGTCTGAGCATCTGGAGTGGTTTCAGATAAGATTCCTTTTTTCCTCCTGCTTAACATGTTTGTGTGCATAGCACAACACCAAATGCATAGTCACTCAGGTATTTTTGAATAAATGATTATATGCTTACAAACACAACTAAAATAATACTTATCAAAATTTTATATTTGAATAGCTCAGAGTTTTATATTTTTGGTTTGTCAACTATAAATTGACATTACTTTTTAAAACTTTTTTATTGTATAACATTTTGAATACATACATGAGTACCCAAAGCTGTATAATGAGTCCTATGTCCTGTTAATCCTTTGTCACTAATTATCAACTCATGTCCAATCTGGCTCCCTCTGTACAACTTCTTATCCCCCGCCTTCCCACATTATTTAATTTTACTAGGTTTTCATTTGTACAGTTTTAGGGTTACAGAGAAGTTATGCAGAAAGTACACATAGATTTTCCTATTATTAACATCTTTCGTTTCTATGGTACATTTATAACAATTACTGAATCAATATTGATACATTATTATTAACTCAAGTTCATAGTTTATTACAGTATATGTTCACTTTAAATTTTGATTTTGCAGAATTGTCTACCTATTTCCCATTAGTGTGTGAGAATGGTATTTGTTTTCGTAACCATGCAAGTACTATACTTGTGAGTTTTTAATTCTTATAAATCTGAGGAATCAATTTTATTTTCTACTTCCTTGATTTTGAGTGAACTTGAGTAAAATACGTCTGCGAACTGTTTGTTATGACTTTTGCCGCTTTTAAACAAAGTTAGGTGGGGTGGCAACTTGTCTTTTGGCTCTTTTAAAAAAATTCCTGATTAAAATTTAAAGGATTTTTTCTATATTAAGTAGATTATTCCCTTTATAGTATGCTTTTAAAATTTAAACAAGAAAATTATTTTATTTTTGTTCCTAGGTCATTCAATATCAACAGGGTTGCTTCTCAGGCTGTGGAAGATGTTTTAAATATTGGTGAGTACCAAAATAGCTTTTAGCTGTTGTAATCTATTTATAACATGCTCTATTACATGTAGAAGCCCTGGTGGCACAGTGGTAAAGCTCTTGGCTGTAGGTCAGCAGTTGGAAATACCCAGTCAACCCACTGGGAAAGGTAGACGGTGACCCTACTTCATAACTGTCATTTTGTTACTGTTATGAGCTGGGTGACCCCTGTGAAAGGGTCATTTGACACCCCCCCTCTCCCAAAGGGGTCGCGACCCACAGGTTGAGAACCGCTGCTATACAACCTTAGCTGTCTTATGAGGCAGTTCTTGTCTGTCCTATAGAGGGTCATTGTGCCTCAAAACAACTTGATGACAGTGGGTTTTGGGTTATTTGAGGGGCTTCAAAAAGTACATGGGAAAATTCC
Source organism: Tenrec ecaudatus (assembly GCF_050624435.1). Lineage (NCBI taxonomy): Eukaryota > Metazoa > Chordata > Mammalia > Afrosoricida > Tenrecidae > Tenrec > Tenrec ecaudatus. The sequence continues at coordinate 34,753,504 of NC_134531.1, read as the reverse complement.
ATTACCTTGAAATTTCATTTTCCATATATTTTTGAAGCCCCACATATGTTTATATTAAATATCTAATAGCATAATACAAAATGCTTTCTTTTTTTCCATTTTCAATAGCAAAAAGACAAGGAAATTTACATCTTCCATTGAACAAGGACTTGGTAGAGAAAGGTCAGTGACAATTGAGATCATTAATAGTTTTATTTGAATCTATATTGATTTTGGTGATACTGTTATGTGTCGTTGTCTTATTAGCACAGTGTAAACACTGTACACAGATGTCCCTTTCAATGTTTTCCATTGAATATATTTTAATATAAAATTAAGAAGTTGACTTTTGTGTTGTGATTTTTGTCACAGTGTAAATATAGATTCTTTATCTCAGTGGGGACAGAAAGGTACAGAAAGGTGAACATCTGGCAAATAGGGAACACATACCTACACTTGGCGAGTCATTACTACCCTCTGATGGAGATGCGGTCACTGTGCCGACAGTGCTTGGCTTCATGCTTACTCAGCATTTTTCCTTCGCCGCCCCCAAGTGTACTGGCTACATTGAGGGTTAGGTAGGCTTTGGTGGGCTAATCTTTACCCTACTCCTCTTATGTCAATGTGTGCGTATTTAAGGAGCGTATGTTGTACTTGCTGTGAAACAGAACTGGAGACAACAGCTGCTTCTAAATTGGCATCACCTCTGTTTTGTTTTTGTAATGCACTTCTTAGAAGTGACCATGTTTCAGTGAATGTGCTAAAGTTTGGTGGTGTTTTCTTTATAGTAACAAATGAATATAATGAATCACTGCTCTACAGTCCAGAAGAACCAAAAATACTTTTCAGCATTCGAGAACCAATAGCAAACAGAGTTTTCTCAAGCAGTCGCCAGCGTTGTTTCTCCTCAAAGTAAGCTTTTGAAGCCTATGTGTTCATCCACAGTAATTATAAAGCATATGTGGCTTGGTTTTATGAGTATTTAATTTCATGGAGTTTATTCATTTAAACTTTATTTAGTGGAAAACGTAGAATCTGTGGAACTAGTGAGGTGGGATGCTAAGGTTGGTTGGTTAAGATACTTCTTTCAAATGTCCTAAGCTATCTGGCAGACACTAACATAGCAAGTTACTAGAAGGGGAATACATGTTTTAGTTGGGTGATGGGGACTTGATGTTTAATGTATTGAGATATAAGCATTAAGATCAAATTATCACTCTATAAAATATTTTAAGTATTGGATCAGAGATGACTATTATTAGTAAAATTCTTAAGTAAATTTTGAGCTTTAATGTTCCCATATGTTTAGTCATTAATTCGCTCATACTACAGGGAAATTTGATTTTTAAAAGCAAGACTAAATGCTCTCACTCAGATAAAACGCCAAAGTTTTAATGAAATGATTAAGTGATCTCAAAATGTTAACATTTAATGAGCTATTTCTTTCTTTCTGTTAGGGTTTGTGTTCGTTCTCGTTGTTGGGATGCCTGTATGGTTGTGGATGGAGGAACTTCTTTTGAGTTTAACGATGGAGCAATTGCTTCAATGATGATCAATAAAGAAGATGAACTTCGAACTGTGCTGCTAGAACAGTGAAGTCTTTCCCCAGATGACAAAGTTGGATTACTAGAGCTTTTTTTTCCCTCTTTTTTAACTACGGAAACAGACACTAGACACTGGTCAGAAAGGTACATTTGGGGTTATTGTTGAGTGAGACGGGTTGCCCTGAGCTCAGAGGTGACCAAGAAAGTGAGAGTTGCACATTCTGTGAATTGTGATGGAAAAGATGCACACTAATAGATGGACGAACTGATTAGCATTGAACCTATTGACATTTCTACATTTTTTTATGACTGAGAACAAGAGTGTGACATCTTTTAAAACACAGAGGTAAGAAAGGGCTTAGTGTTGAGGATCAGAAATTTAACTGTACATGCTTTTATTTTCCTTCCCCTTTTCACTAGATTTGTTAAATTGGTCAGGTTAAACACTTATTATTTGTTTAGTGCAATTTTTTATAGTACTTTAAAAATCAAGATTAAAAAAATTGATTACATTCATGGAGAATTTTGATAAAACCTCATCTTGACCTAATTGAAATAGTGCTAGAGATTTCAATGTGCTAGAGATTTTCTAATTTCAGTACACAATGATGTTATGACTATCAATTTAAAATTTTCAGTCACTTTTGAAGTTATAGCTCAGTGTTTTTATTTTAAATTTAAGTTAGGTTATTTTCAACAATGCTGGGTAAAATGCATATAAACAGGGAAAATTATGATGCTATTACAAATAATAGGATTATTTCATCTTTAACATTTATTAATATGGATGAAAGTGCAAAACGGATAAAATGGTTGGCTAAACTTAAAATATTTTCATCTAGTTAGGAATTAGTGTTGTCAGAAATCAAAAAGAAATAGTAAATTTGCAAAATACCCACTTTTGTTTTGGAATTGCCTTACCTAATATTATGGTTCCACTTAGCTCGTATACCAAGGTCTTACAACTCATCATTGGATGTTGTTTTCCCATTATGTATTTTATTCATTATAATTCCAAAATTCCTTTATCTTTGGAAGGTATTATTTTTATCTAACTCTTGATATAGTTATTTAATAATCAATCGTAACTTGCCATCAAAAGGTTCTTTTATTGTCTAGTGACACAATTGCTATTCTCATGCCATTCCAAGTTTTTTTTTTTCCCACTTGCTGATGAAAGTTGTCGTTCAGTAATTGACAAGTACTTACTCAGCAGCTACTCCATGAGTACACTGTGCCAGGTGCTGAGTGTACATTGATGAGTGAGACAGACAGACATTGATGAATGAAACACAACTTGAGTCTAGTGAGCTCAGGAATAGATTTTGTGAAAGCTGAGGTTTGTGTGTTTAAATTGAGTGCATTTAACTTTGCCAGCGTTTATTTAACTTACTGTTCTTAACAATTCTTAATAGAGATGTCAGTATAGGCGCACTCGTGGTGCAAATGGTTAAGTGCTCAATTTAACCAGAGGTTGACAGTTTGAACCCACCTAGAGACTGTTCAGAAGACAACCCTGGTGATCTGCATTGAAAGGTCACAGGCTTGAAAACCATGTGAAGCAGTGCTTCGCTGCTTGTCACACGCTGTCACTGTCAGTCAGGTGGACACAGCAGCCACTGACACAAAACATGCAAAGTGTAATTCAGATTGTGATGCATACTTAGAGGAATCGGGGCATTTCCTCGTTAAAAGTACCTGCAAAGACTTGGGTATAATAGAGTTTACATGATGTATCAATCGAAACAGTCAAAATGAGTGTTTCCTTAGAGCTGGAGCTAGTTTCTGGTTTGATTGAAAAGCGACGTGAAATTCTATACTGCAGAAACTCCCCAAATGGATTTAATATACCTTCTTGGAAAAAGTGCCAACTCTGTTTTTATATTTCTAGGACATCTGATTGGCCCAAATGGTACCATAGGCCTGTTAATATGTATAGGTGACCTACTGTATAGAATTGTTCCTAAGCCATATTTTAAAGTTTTTTTAAATTAGAGAAACAAAGCAAAATGCCCCGTGTTCTATTTGTGATATGACGTATAACACTCTGCTTTGGGATGGGAATTTATTTGTAAGAGGTGATGAGACACAAAGGGTGTTAAAATAGCAAACCTTTCCATGAATGAATTAACCTTTTAATGGAAAATGTATGTGAATAAAAGCAAGCCATTGTTTTCTCTTCTATTTTGATTCATTTTTTCTTATTTCTCTTACCATTTTCAGTATACATGTTGCCGAAGCGAGCACATTGCACTCACCTTTTATGGCATCATTTAAAAGCCACATTTTCACAAAGTATTTCAAAAAGTCCTTCTCCCACTGCTGTGTATTGTTCTGTGCTGTTGACTTGTCATTCGCAGCTAATATTTTAACATTGGATCATGATTTCTTTACATAATCAGATGGTAAAGTGCTTACCTGATGACTATAGAGTGTAAAGATAATCTTGACTTAGTTTGGATGTTCCATATGTATTTATATTCATGGCTCCAGTATAGTAAGAGATTCTATAAATGTGTAGTCCTCACCTAGAAAGAATACACAGTGATTTCATTTTTAAATATAAAAAGGTGCCAAAAAGTTTGTGAAAAAATTCCAGTCTTTCAATTATATATTTGACAATTTTTGAAGCCCCTTCATATGAAAAGAAATATAAGCAAAATAAGCAGAATCATACAACCAGCCAACAAACTGTTCCTGCAACATAATCACGTGTGAGGAGAAAGTCAACAAATTTAAAGATGCACTACTGTTTAAGGAGCCCGACTGGCATGGCACTGGAACATGTGGCAGCCAACAGGAAGGCCGCTGTTAAAACCCAACCCGGGTGCCTCCCCAGGAGCACATCCATGGTAACCCATGGGGTCTCTGAGTCAAAAGGAGACTGGACATCTAATATTTAGTGCTCAGCTATGAAAATATGTATAGGTTTAGAATTTAATAAAGAATTCCTTTCATTGTGGCAATATATCGTAATATATGTGCCATTATAGCTTTGGATAGGATCTACCAAGAAATCCCAAGGAGCATTTCTGTAAGGTTGCAATGAGTTGTATTCAGCATGGGAGCAGTGGGGTGGATTGATGAACAAGGGCTTAAGTCAATGAGAAGACTTATTAAGTGTTACACATTAAAGAGGTTATTAAAGTTTAAATTACCTTATAGGCCTGAGGACATTTTTAAGAAAATTACTGAGGGGTTTAAAGGAGGAGAATATATAAAAATATTTTAAGTGTTAATTTGAACACACTATAAAGTAAGTAGCAAAGGTATAACATCTGTCTTGGAAGAAATATGGCCATAGTGTTCCTTAGAAGCAAGGATGCTGGCAAGATTTTCATACATACTTTGGCCATGTTGTCAGGAGACAAGTAGAGGGGCAGTGGCAAAGAGGAAGGCCCTTAATGGAGGGACACAGTGGCTGCAACAATGGGCTCAAGCACAGAACAGCTTTCAGGGTGGCCCAAGACCAGGCCGTGTTTCCTTCTGTTATATTGGTCACCATGGGTTGGACTGACTTGATGACACCTAACAAGAGCACAAAGGCCTAGGTTTAGCTATTTTGTTCATGTCTCCCTTTGCAAAATTCAAACCAATAGTTCTAAAAAAGAAAAAAAGAATTGTAACTTGAGATGCTGTTGTTTCTTCAGGGACAAGAACAATGCACAGCGTTTGTAGTAGACTGGGAGTTCTGAATTCTACTTTCTCATGTTGAACACCTAGACTGACTTAGCTACTAAGGAGAGTTGCCTATTACAATAAGTGAGTTTTATTGTGGCAAACTTAGCCAGTATTTACTCTTCAGAAGTAGGTAGAGTGCCATCTAATGGATGGAAAGATTAACAAGTAGGGACAGACAGTAAATGATAGCCTTTTTTTCCCCTTTCAGTGGATAAAGTGTGCTTGAATGATTTCTCAGGTTATCATGAGACTAAACTTTCTTGGCTTTCCAGGAAATAAAGGAGGAGCGCTAGTGGTTTGGCGGGTTTAGCATTGGCCTGTTAATAAAAGGTTGGTTGTTCAAACCTGCCAGTTCTTCAGGAGGAAGATAGGGTATAATCAGAACACACCTGTGGGAATGGCATGGAGAAATTCTACACTGTCCTATAAGGTGCGATGAGTCAGACTTGACTAGTAGTAACGACGCTTTGTTACTTTTATAGCACCAGCTGTCTGTTAGTTGGTCATATTGTGGTGGCTTGTGTGTGTGGCCGTATGATGGAAGCTATGTCATCAGTATTTCAGATGCAAGCAGGGTCACTCAGTGAACAGGTTTCATTCGAGCTTCCAGACTAAAAACAAACTATGAAGAAGGAAAAGGATATCCACTTCTAAGGAATTCGCCACTGAAACCCTCAAGCAAAGAATGGAAACACTCAAATACCGACAACCTCATGAAAAGGAGCATTGTCTGAGATAATGGCCAGAAGAGCCCCCTCAGATGGTAAGGCATCCAAAGTATGACTGAGGAAGAACTTCCTGCCCAAAGCAGTGGGCCACATGATGTGGATGGAGTAAAGCTTGTGGAAGTAAAGCTGGCTGGACCTTTATTTGCAGATGGGATACAACTCAACGAGAAGAATCAGCTGAAAAAGTCTACAATAATTGGAACTCTGAATGTACAGAGTACAAATCTAGGAAAATTGGAAGTCATAAAAATTAAATGGAATAATTAAAAAAATTATTTTAAGCTTTAGAGTGTTGAAAGGGACTGGTATTGGCCATTTTGAATCAAAATCAGATGGTTTACTCTGCTCAGAATGAAATAGTCATGAGAAATGGTGTCGCATTCATTGTCAAAAAGCGCATTTCAAGATATATCTTGAAGTACAATGCTGCTTATGAAAATTATATCTATCTACCTTCAAGGAAATCCACTCAATACAACTATATTCAAATTCATGCACCAACCACCAAAGTTAGTGAGGCAGAAAGTAAAGAATTCTACTTGGGGGGAGGGTGGGGTGAAACTGATTACAGGGATCTACATATAACTTCCTCCCTGGGGGATGGACAACAGAAAAGTGGGTGAAGGGAGACATCAGACAGTGTAAGATATAACAAAATAATAATACATAAATTAACAAGGGTTCATGAGGGAGGGGGGCAGCTGATGCCAGGGGCTTAAGTAGAGAGCAAATATTTTGAGAATGATGAGAGCAATGAATGTACAAATGTGCTTTATACAATTGATGTATATATGGATTGTGATAGGGTTGTCCAAGCCCCCAATAAAATTATTTTTTAAAATTCTATCAATACTTTCAGTTGGAAATTGATCAAACATGCATTGACGATACACTGATAATTGTTGGCAATTTGAATGCAAAAGTTAGAAACAGAGAGGAAGGAATAGTAGTTGGAAAATATGCCATTGGTGATAGGGACAAATCTGGAGATCACATGACAGAACTTGCAACACCAATGACTTGATTCATAGCAACTACCTTTTTCAACACAAACGCCATGTACTTCTCCAGATGTTACATTCAGAAGTCAAATTGACTACAACTGTGGAAAGACATGATAGAGAAGCTCAATATCAGCAGCTCACACCACAGCAGGGGCTGATCAGTTCATCAATTGCTCATATGTAAGTAGGTTGAAGCTGAGTAAAATTAAAAGCAAGTCCACAAGAGCCAAAAGACGACCTGGAGCCTATCCCACCAGAATTTTGAGAGCATCTCAAGAACAGACTTGCTGCCTTGGACACTGATAGAAACTTTGAAGGGCTGTGGGAAAGTACCACCATCGTTCAGGGAGAGAGCAAAAGGTCAGTAAAAAGACAGGAAAGAGATCGAAGTGGATGTCAGCACTTGTAACCTGAGGACTTAAGCTGGAAAACACATGGTGTCTGAGGAAGCAGCAGACGGTTGTGCCAAGAGCGCGGTGTATTGTTGGTTGGCAGACAAACAAGGTCTAGCTACATTAGTGACCTGCAGGCTGTTATTCCAGCAATCCTGACAGCCATTCAGTTACACAAGGCTTACCCAAAAGACTAATTTTTTTCTTCAAATTTGTTTAATTTTTTTTTTTACAAAACAAAGTACTCTCCATTACCCTAAAAGCATTTGTCATATCTGCAGTTCCATTCTTGGCAACATTTTTCAAACCCATCGGTTTTGAGTGGCTGACAGCACCTCCCTTGGTTTTATTCACTTCTACTTTGTCAAATCACTGTTCTTTTGTGTCCCTCTGCATTCGCAGAAACAGAAAGAAGTCACACGGAGCAGTCAGGTGTTTGGGACGAGAGGGAATGCTGTTTGTGTGTGTGTGTGTGTGTGTGTGTGTGTGTGTGTGTGTGTGTGTGTGCGCGCGTGCGCGCGCGCGCCAAAAACGCGCTCTGAGATGGCTGCACGAGCAGGTGCACTGTTGTGGCAGAACCAGCCCCTGTCTGCCACAAATCAGGCCTTGTTTGTCATGTGCTGTTAGACAATATTTTCAGAACCTCTAAATAGAAAGCTTGATTAATAGTCTGACCTGGTGGAATGAATTCCAAATGGACCATACCCCTCACATCAATAAAACAAATGGGCATTGTCATGATTTTTTATTTCACTTCATGTGCTTTTGCGGGGCCAGGTGACTGGCATTTTCCACTGGCTTGATGTTTGCTTTGGGGTTTGTAAGAATAGCACCATGCCTCACCATCAATAACCCTGAGGGGAAAAAGTCTGGGTTGCTTCAGAGCTGTTCCTGCATGGCATGTTCCCACTTGATGCTTTTTCTTGGTCAGTCAGAACCCGAGGCACAAATTTTGCAGAGACCCTTATTCCCAAATCTTCGATTAAAATTTGATGAACCAAGCTCCAAGGTATAGTCCAGATAACTTCCCCATCTCTTCAATGGTCCATTGTAGGTCTAGCACAAGTGCACACATTATGTTGTTGTTTCGTCTATTCAGCAAGTTATTAGATGTCCAGAATGAGGTTTGTTATCAATCGACATTTCACCTTTTTCAAAATAAAACCACTCGTACACTGGAGGTTCCCCAGAGTGCTGTCCTTGTAAGCTGTGTTCAACAGCACAACAGTTTCTGCGGCATTTTTCCTGAGCAGGAAACATTTCACAGCTGCATGCTTTCTTTTGGCCATCATAAAAAGAATGAGTTTCAAGTGAAACTGCTTTTATGAAAAAAATTCACTGTGACCAGAGAACCTTCCCAGGTGATACAATTGGCTGTACTCAGAGCGAGTTGCTAGATGCTGACTTAGAGGAGGAAATGCATACTACAAAAGTTCTGCCCAGAAGGGACCAGCTATCAGACATCAAAGAGCTAAAAACCATATCAGTGGGTGCCCACCTCCCTGTTACGATCAATGAAGCCAAATGTGTGCATCAGAAAGCTGATGGTGCTCGGCTATCAAAAGATGTAGTGGCTTGGGTCTTAAAGGCTCGAAGATAAACAAGTGTCCACATAACTCAGAAACAACAAAGCCCACAAGGAAGAAACGCACCAGCCTGTGTGACCACGAGCTGTCGAAGGAATCAGATATCAAGCTTCAAGGAACAAAAAATCATATTGAAAAAGTGGGTGAGTGCAGAGTGGAGACTCAAAGTCCAAAGGTAGCCAACCGGACACTCCTTCCTGAGGGGTTGTGGGGAGGAGATGAACCAGGCAGGGTGCAGGGTAGCAATGATGAAACATATAACTTTCCTCTAGTTCTTAAATACTTCCTCCCCCCTCAACCCCCAATACCGTGATCTCAATTCTACCTTGCAAATCTGGCTAGACCAGAGGATGTATATTGGTATAGATAGCAACTGGAAACACAGGGAATCCAGGACAGATGACTCCTCCAGAACCAGTGATGAGAGTGGCAATGCCTGGAGGGTGGAGAGAATGGAGTAGAAAGGGGGAACTGATTATAGGAATCTACATATAGCCTCCTCCCTGGGGGAGGGACAGCAGAGAAGAGGGCAGGGGGAGACGTCAGACAGTGTAATATATGACAAAATAATATATGAATGATGAAGTGCTCATGAGGTAGGGGGGAGTGGGGAGGGAGGGGGAAATGAGCAGCAGATATTAAGGGCTCAGGTAGAAGGCAAATGTTTTGAGAATGATGGCAACAAATGTACATATGTTCTTGACACAATGGATGATATATGGACTGTGGTAAGAATTGTACGAGCCCCCAATAAAATGATTAAAAAAAGAAAGTTCTTCCCAACGGAGCTTTTTTCCATCTTGGCGGGGGGGGGGGGTGCCGAGTGGTGGGTATCCCCTCGTATTCTGATACTTTTTTATATTAGGGTATATCTTAAAGGTGAGTCGCCAATGGGGCTCACTCTCTTGAAGCTGTATTGTTTCTTTGTTTTTCAGTAAATGAGACCCAGTTATGTTGAGACTTTAGGGGAAAAAAATAAGGGTTTGAGGAAGTCCAAAAAGGACAAAGTATGTTTGGAGACTGATTATGAAAACAATTGTACAATTATGTTTGACGTAACAACTATGGAATGATAAGACATATGTACTAACTCCCAAGTTATAGAAATAAATAAAACATAGATTCAGGAATGGGTTTGAGGTTCACACTAATTTCTAGCCCCAACTTAAAAACAAGCAGTTCTTACATCATGGCCCTGCTATACTCATGAAATGATCACTGAAGATAAGGGTGCTACAGCAAAGTGTGGTGAAGAAAGCAGATGGTGCCTGGCGATCCCATGAGAATAGTGTTTGGTGTCTTAAAGGCTTGTATTCAAACAAGCAGCTATTGAAGCGAGAAGTCAACTAAATCCACATGGAAGCATCACACCGGCTGTGTGATTCACAGATGACAAAAAACTAGAATATGGTGAAAAACATCATAGCTAAAATTATGAACATCCAATTTGTGGAGGGCTATGTGTAACCGTGGGAGCCCAAAACTCATCTGCAGAGTATCTAGTCCGAGTGAACTGCTGGCAGATCTGTTCTAGCCATAGACAGAGGCTCAAGCAGCCATACTATCAGGCAGAGACCATTGTAAGCTTGCTGGATCGAACTCAATACTTGACCAGTTGACCACCCTATAGCACCTGAATTTTGTTCTGGGTGTAAGTATCTCTTACTTGTTCCATGACAGAAATTTCTTCCCTGGCTTTCTGAACATTGATGGGGGTCTTTTCCTTTTTACACATTATTTGTATTTTTGTCTTTCTCCTATTATGATTTTGTCCTCACCACCTTAGTGCGATTGTTATTTATTGTTTTCTGTTAGGTCTCCCAGCTGTAAAGCACAGCTGAGTGGCTGCATAATAACATACAAGGGTAGGGTGATCGGAAGGGAAAGGGGATTTCAGAATAAGGAAGGCTGGATGGGGGGAGGGAGCACTAGAACGGATCGTGATTGCACAACTTATTTTAAAGGCGATTTAACCATCGGGAGGGGGGATGCTCTAAAATTGACGTCATGATTGTACAGTTCACCTTGATATGACTGAACTATTGTATGATATAAAATTATGTGCCAATAAAACTAAAGAAAAGGAAACCACACTAGACTAATGCTTACCATGTGCGGAGGAAGTGTTTGCTTAGGCCCTTGTTTATGCTAACGGTGGTGGAATGATTTGGAAAGTTTTCAATAATGGTATAACCCAAAGTATAATTAAGGCACTGAATTGTACATGTAGAAGTTGAATTGGAGAATTTTTGTGGCGCATATTTTTGTCACCATTGAAAAAAAATTACACGAGTAACAATACAAGGAAAAAGCACATGCACACACAAAACCACCCCAAAAACCAAAGTGGATGTTGGAAGATTCAGAAACTTGCTCTTAATCAAAAGGCGATTGGAAGAAAAGATTGAACGCAAGGAGCTGAAGAAAAAACGTTCAGAGCCTCTCGAGAAGACAAGGAAAGTATTACAGTGAAGTCGCGAAGACTTGGGCAGAGTGCAACTGAGGCACCACTTACCTCAGCCACATTTTCAATCGCCTCCTATGTGTGAATGTGGGACTCTAAATAAGGAAGATCAAGGAATATTCGTGCATTTGAATTGAATTGTGGTGCTAGAGGAGAGTACTGAACCGACCATGGACTGCCAGAAGGACAGCCAAATGCTCCATGGAGGCAAGAATGGCAAGACTTTGGCTCACTTACTTTGGATCAGGAGAGATGAATATATATATATATATATATATATATATATATATACACATTCATCTATACATAGGTATGTATATATACATCTTTACCTAGGTGTGTGCATACACACACATACACACCACACCCCGTATATACTCGTGTATAAGCCGAGTTTTTCAGCATTTTAAAAGCAGTTTTTATGATAAAATTAGGTGCCTCAGCTGATATTCGGGTTGGCTTATACTCGAGTATATATGATGTGTGTGTATATATATACATATATATACACCTGAAAAAAGTATGTGTGGTACAGTAGAGAGCAAAAAAGAGCAAGCCTTCGACAAGAGGGACTGACACAGGGATTGCAGCAGTGGACTCAAGTGAGGATGGTACAGGTCCAGGTGGCCTTGTTCTGTTGTACATTGGGTCACTCTGTCAGAACTGACATAACGGCACTGAACAGAAACAGCAAGCTCTCAAAACACCATCTTAATATTTTTAATTAAAAAAATAGTTTTACTGGGGGCTCTTACAGCTCTTAGACCATACATCAATTGCATCAAGCATATTTGTACGTATGTTGCCATCATTTTCTAAACATTGACTTCCTATTTGGTATCGGCTCCTTTTCCCCTTCCTTCCCCCTCCCACTCTCGTGACTCTTTAGTAAATAATAAATTATTGTTTTCATATCTTACATGACCGCTGTCTCCCTTCACCCTAGTTTTTGTTATTCACCCCCCTGGGGGTGGGAATTATGCACCAATCATTACCATTGGTTCCCCTTTCCTCCCAGCTACACTCCTGGTATCACGACTTGCTTTTTTTTTTTTTTTCTGAGGGGTTTCTCTGACCATGTGTCCTGAGCTCTTATCTGTACCTGTGTACATGTTCCGGTCTGGCCAGAAATGAAAGGACAGACAAGGACCATGACATTGGGAGATGAGGTAGCCTCAAGGAACCAGAAGAATATTATGTTTCATCAGTGCTGTACTCCGTCCTGGTTGACTCATCCCTTCATTGTGACGCCTCTGTGAGGGGATGTCCTATTGTCTACAGATGAGTTTTAGGTCTCTCCTGCAAACCCCTACCCCCTTGTTCTCAACAATATATTTTTTAAACGTTTTATTAGGGGCTCATACAACTCTTATCACAATCCATACATACATAAATTGTGTCAAGCACATTTGTACATTCATTGCCCTCATCATTCTCAAACAATTTGCTCTCCACTTAAGCCCTTGGCATCAGGTCCTCTTTTTCCCCCCTCCCTCCCCGCTCCCCCCTCCCTCATGAGCCCTTGATAATTTATAAACCATTATTTTGTCATATCTTGCCCTGTCCGATGTCTCCCTTCACCCCCTTTTCTGTTGTCTGTCCCCAAGGGAGGAGGTCACATGTAGATCCTTGTAATCGGTTCGCTCTTTCCAACCCACTCTCCCTCTACCCTCCCAGTATCACCACTCACACCCCTGGTCCTGAAGGGATCATCCGCCCTGGATTCCCTGTGCCTCCAGCTCCCATCTGCACCAGTGTACATCCTCTGCTCTATCCAGACTTGCAAGGTAGAATTCAGATTATGATAGTGGGGGGAGGGGGGGAGGAAGCATTTAGGAACTAGAGGAAAGCTGTATTCTTCATTGGTGCTACATTGCACCCTGATTGAAATCATCCCCTCCCCTAGATCCCTCTGCAAGGGGATCTCCAGTGGCCGACAAATAGGCTTTGGGTCTCCACTCTGCACTTCCCCCTTCATTCACTATGGTTAAGATTTTTTTGTTCTGATCATGCCTTATACCTGATCCCTTCGATATCTCGGGATCCCACAGGCTGGTGTGCTTCTTCCATGTGGGCTTTGTTGCTTCTGAGCTAGATGGCCGCTTGTTTACCTTCAAGCCTTTAAGACCCCAGACACTATACCTTTTGATAGCCAGGCACAATCAGATTTCTTCGCCACATTTGCTTACACACCCATTTGTCCTCAGTGATTGTATCATGGAGGTGTGCACCCAATGATACGATTTTTTGTTCTTTGATACCTGATAACTGATCCCTTCGGAACCTTGTGATCACACAGGCTGGTGTGTTCTGCCATGTGGGCTTTGTTGCTTCTGAGCTAGATGACCGCGTGTTTATCTTCAAGTCTTTGAGACCCCAGACGCATATCTTTTGGTAGCCGGGCACAATCAGCTTTCTTCACCACATTTGCTTATTCGCCTGCTTTGTCTTCAGTTGTTTTGGGAGGGTGAGCATCACAGAATGCCAATTTAATAGAAGAAAGTATTCTTGCATTGAGGGAGTACTTGAGTGGAGGCCCAATTTCCTTCTGTCACCTTAATACTAAACCTATATAGGGACATAGATCTATTTCCCCATCCTCATATATATATTTGCATATGTACATGTCTTTGTCTAGACCTCTATAAATGCCATTTGCCTCCCAGCTCTTTCCTCTATCTCCCTTGACTTTCATTCTGTCCCACTATCATGTTCCATCCCCACCTGGGTTTCAGTAATACCTCTTCGTTACATTAACCTTGATCATGCCCTACCAGCCCTCCCACACCCACCTCACCACTAATTTGGATCACTTGTTCCCTTGCTCCTGGGTTTGTTAACACCACTTCCTTACCCGCCACCTCCCCCTATCCCATTTCCCCCGGAACTGTCGGTCCCGTTTTTATTCCAGATTGTTCATCCAGCCTATTTTATTTAGAAAGATCTGCAGAGATAATAACATGCACAAAAACAAGACAGAGCAAAACCAAGCACAATATACAACAAAACAACAACAAACCACTGACAAAGAACAAAACAAAACACAAGAAAGAAGAGCTTGTAGTTAGTTCAAGGATTGTTTGTTGGCCTTTAGGAGTGTTTTCCAGTCCAGTCTGTTGGGGCCCTGTTGAAGGCCATTAAGACAGCCTTGAAATGGCTGAGAAGTTTCATGACCTATGTGTCAGTGTTTGCTGATTTCTTCTGTGACTTTACGCTTTGAACAGACTGTCAAGGACAAGAAAGTATGCAAGGTCTGGGAAAAACAGGTGGTTTCATTTTCTCAAGGATGCCTGGCTTGGCAGAAGATAGAGTTGCCATGTTTATCAAGTGTGCTTGCTTAACAATGAGATAATTAACCCCGGGTTGTTTCTGCATGGATATAAGGAGGGTGTAGAATAAACTCTGGTGCTTCAGTCCCTCAGACTGCTGCCCTCCCAATACTTTCTCTTTTTTTCCTTAATCCTCACTCCCCCTTTCAGGACTGTTCGACTCATCGGCTGGCTCCAACAGGGCACCACGCCCTGACCCCAGAGTCCACCTTCAGCATTCCCTGGGACCTTGCCGCTCCATTCCCTTGCTCTTCCGCTGCACTCCCCCAGTGCTTTGCCTCGGTGTGGTGGGATCAGGTCTGGCGTAGTTTCCACAGTGTATCCGGTGCTGTCCATGGGTCAGTGAGGGACGTCATGTCTCATAGTGGGGCTGGCCATGTGGTCCTCTGTGGACTGCCTGCTCTAATTGGGGTCATTGTCCTCAAGGCTTGGTGTGCCAGGATGTGCTCGTCTCTCTCCTATTCCCCCTTCATCTGCTTCTGTGTGCTCCTATCAGATATGTCCCTCTCCTGGAGCTGCAGATTCAATGCTGTCCTTTGAAATAAATTCTTCTGGGGGATGGGACAGGCGTCCACTTAGTATTTGGTAGTGGGGCCAGCCCCCAGACCTCTTCACTTGTTCCCTGCTCCACGCCGGAATGTAGCATTCACACCTTGGGGCACTGGGTTGAAGTCTGTTCCCTCTTTCCCTGTGGAGATATAACAATATAACAATCCCCTCCCCATGCCCCCGCTACCCATTTCTTCCTTATTTTCATTTTTTTTTCTCTTTCCCTACCTCCTCCCCAGTTGTCTACCATGTGCATCCCTGGAATTGATCTGGTCCCTGCCATACTACATGGTCCTCACCCCAAGAATATTTGTATACAGATTTTTCCCTATGCCCCTTTTGCATTTTTTTAAATGCTTACCTCAGCTGGCTCATGTTGTACTTGGCCTTTTGTGCCTGACTTACTTCGCTTAGCATGATTTCCTCTAGTTCTTCCCATGCCACTATGTGGTTCATACGTTCATCACTGCTTTTTAGTGATGCGTAGTACTCCATTGTATGTATACACCAGTTTTTAATCCAATCTTCAGTTGATGGAAATTTGGGTTGCTTCCAGCTCCTTGCAATTGTGAACTGTGCCGCAATGAACATTAGAGCACAGATGTCTGGCCTTGGTTTGTTTCTTGCCTCTTTTGGGTATATGCCCAGTAGGGGGGTTGCTGGGTTATATGGTAACTCAATTTCCATCTGTTTTAGATATTGCCAGATCGATTTCCATAGTGGTCGTACATCCTTACAAGTCCACCAGCAGTGGATGAGAGTTCCTGTTTCCCCACAACCCCTCCAACACCTGTTGCTTTCTGATTTTTTGAATTGGGCTACCTTTGAGGGTGTTAGGTAGTACCTCATTGTTGCTTTAATGTGCATTTCTCTTATGTCTAAAAATCGGGAATATTTTCTTTGTTGGCCATTCGGATTTCTGCCCCTGTGAAACTTCTGTTCAAGTTCTTTGCCCACCTCTCAAGTGGGCAATTAGTTTTTTTGTCTTTTTGGAAGCTAGTAGAGTATTGTAGATTCTAGTACTAAGGTCTTTGTCTGATGTGTTATTGCTAAAGATGTTTTCCCAGTCCATAGACTCTCTTATTACTCTCTTGGTGAATTCTTTTGATGTACACAGATGTTTTATCTTCAGTATATCCCATTTGTCCATTTGTGCCTCCTCTGTGTGGTGTCCTTCCCTATTTCTCATAGCCTATTTCTCAAGTTGGTCCCAGTTCCCTCATTGATGGCCCTAATAGTTTAGGGTTTAACTTCAAGGTCTGTGATCCACCTTGAGTTTATTCTTGTGCATGGTGTGAGATAAGGGTCTTGCTTCATTTTTCTGCAGGTAAATATCCATTTTTTCCAGCACCACTTGTTAAAGAGGGCATCTGTTTCCCATTTGATATTTTTGGGGCCCTTATCAAAGATCAGTTGTCTGTATGCTGATGATTTTATTTCTGGGTTTTCAGTTCTTTTCCATTGGTCTGAGTATCTGTCATGGTACTAATACCATGCGGTTGTGACAACTGTGGCTGTATAGTATGTGCTAAAGTCAGGTAAAGCAAGCCCTCCCAGTGTCCTTCTTCTTGAGGAGTTTTCTGCTAATTCTGTGCTTCTTCCCTCTCCATGAAGTTGGTATTTTTTTCCATTTCTTTGAAGATGAGGGTAATTGTATCAGGATTGCATTAAACTTATATAGTGCCTTTGGCAGAACTGACATCTTGACTATATTTAGTCTTCCAATCCACGAGCATGGGATATTCTTCCATTTGTTGAAGTCGCTCTTGGTTTCTTGTAATAGTGTTCTGTAGTTTTCCCCATACAGATACTTTGTTTTTTAGCCAGGTATATCCCTAGATATTTCTATTTTATTTGGCTATTGTGAAGGGTACCACCTTTATCTCTTCGGTAGTCTTATCCGATGTGTATAACTATCTAATGGACTTCTGCTTGTTGGTCTTGTATCCTGCCATTCTTCCAAACTCCTCTATTGCTTCCAGTACTGCCCTTGTGGAACTTTTGGGATTTTCCATATATAAAATCATATCATCTGCAAATGATAGTTTCACCTCTTCCTCCCCCAGACGAATACCTTTGATGTCTCTTCTTTGCCTTATGCTGTTAGCTAAAACCTCCAGCATGATATTAGAGTGGGGGCAAGGAGCATCCTTGTCTGGTCCCCTTTGTCAGTGGGACTGTGTTAGTCTTTTCTCCATTGACTACCACGTTGGCTATTGGTTTTTCATATATACCTTGTATTGTCTTGAGGAATTTTCCTACCATTCCTATTTTCTCAAGTGTTTTAAACAGGAATTGGTGTTGGATGTTGTTGAATGCTTTTTCTGCATCTCTCGATATTATCCTGTGGTTCTTATAGTTTTTCATGTCAATGTGACGAATAATACTAATTGCCTTTCACGTGTTGAACCATCCCTGCGTCTCTGGTATGAATCTCACTTGGTCATGGTGAATTATTTGTTTTATATACTTTTGTATTCTGTTGGCTAGTATTTTAAGGATTTTTGCATCAATATTCATTAGGGATATTGGTCTGTAGTTCCTCAACAATGTTTTTGTGTTTTGTTACCTGATTCCATCAACACCTCATGATTATACAAGCTGGTGTGCTTCTTCCATGTGGACTTGCTTCTCTGCTAGAGTTGCTTGTTTAACTTCAAGTCTTTAAGACCGCAGATGCTATATCTTTTGATAGCTGGGCACCATCAGTTAAGGCATTATCTCTTTAGGAATTAATTTTACATAAAAGTGAGTTGTCTACAGTTTAGGATTAAAATACTGCTAAATTCCCATGCACTTACTGACTTACATTGGAAATTGTTAAATTTAGCATAGTCAGAATCAACTCAGTGGCTGTGGGTACCCTTAGTAATAATCAGTTAGGTTTAAAAGGAAAATGTATTTTAAAAGGCAATATGAATATGTGACATAATTTTTTAAAGTTTAATAAAGACACAAAGTTTGGGATACAAATAGATAAGTACACTGATTAATTTAAATATAGTTTATAGTTCATTTCCATCATAACCCTGGGATTTTTAAGACCTTACAAAATCATAGTTGCTAGCTTTAATACTCTCAAAATTTCTATGTAGTTACTATGTATACTCAAGTATAAGACGACCTGAATATCTGCCTAGGCACATAATTTTACCACAAAAATTGCATTAAAAAATGCTGAAAAACTTGGCTTATACTCGAGTATATACGGTAGCTTTGTTCCGAGAAAGATCAAGATACCATTGTAAAATATTTAGATTCATTAAAGTGATTATGTCAAGCAAATCCATAAATTTGTTGTAATCTTCAACCTGTATCTGAAAGAATAGCCTTTTGATGATCAAGACTTTCTAGGGTCCATACCTTGTCCTGTGTCAGACATACAGCATTAGATTGACACTGAATTTACTATGAGAAAAGGGGTACAAGTTACCTTAATCAGAAATTTAAAACTGTACTTGGTTAGAGAGTACCTCATAAAATATCTCAGGAACTTGTGCTTAGAGAATGAGGGAGGGAACAAGTGACCCACTGTGAACATTGGGGTACATATACTGGCTAGGGAATCCTTTGAGGGTAGTTGTATTCTGTCCTGTAGGGCTGCTATCAGTTGATGCAACAGGCTTGCTATAGAGTCTATCTTGATAAAACCAATCCTCTGACCTAGTTTCTTAAGTCTTGACTTTGGGTCCAGAAAATATTTCATGGCAGTGTGTGTCCTGTATGTTACAGAATGGTTAGCGGCACCTTTAGCCCCTATGCACTGTGTCCTAGCACCTCTACAGTTGTGACGATCCAAATTGTCTTCAGACATCGCCATGTCTCCTGGGAAGCGCTACAATCTACATGCTTGTTAGATATCACTGATTCAGCTCCACCTCAGTGTGTCCCTATGTACCATGTAACCGAGGCCTGTCTGGTCCCGAGCCATCCTCTCAATAATTGTTTCAGCACTGTGTCTATCTCTTTTTTGTTGACCCTTTACCAGGTATGTCATCATCGAGGGGCTGGTTTAGACATGTTTAAAGTACGGTGAGACTAAGCTTTATCGTATTTGCTTCTAAGGAGTATTCTGACCGTACGACCTCTACACAGCGCGCTTTTATTCAACACAATCATCATTCAAAAGCGTCAGTTCTGTCTTCTCACTTCATTGTCCAGCCGTCACACATTAAGAGATGGTCAAAAATACTGGAGCTTGGGTCAGGCATACCTGTCTTCAAGGTGACAACCTTGCCCTTTACAGCTGTTTTGCCCAATGCAGTATGCTCTTTGATTTGACTGCTGCTTTCCTGAGTTCTGAGTACATAGCTCAGTACAATGGAACCCATGAACAGTAGTTCACAGGAAATAAGCAAGTGTAACCTGTTAAATGCCCTTCTGGAATGCCATCAGTAAAATCTAAAATATATAACAAAACAAACGATCCAGTTTCTTCAAAAAATAAAATTGCAAGCAACAAAAAGTATAAGATGCTAGAGGGGAGATAGATGAATGAAATGACTCTAGAAAATGTCAACCAAATGCGACATAAGGATGCTGTTTGCAGTTGGATCAGAACAAACTCCATGTAAGAAAAAGCCAGAGATGAATGGGGAAATGACAGTCCCATCCTGGGATTTAATGTTTCAGAATGAAGCAAAGGCTCTCTGACAGGCACATGTGAAAATATGGGCCTGGATTTTTCATCAAAACAATCTCATGGGGAGAAGGGATTGAAAGAGATCGTGGGTTAAGTGAGATTGGCTGAGTTAATGAATTTAGGCAAGGAGGGCTCATCATACACTTAAATATATTTGGCATTTTTCACAGTTCAGAAAAAGGTAGAGTAGTAATAGTCTAGGAGAATCAAATTTACGAAAGATAAGTACTTCATTTGGAAGGAGAAGTATTTCATTGTGTTTAAAGTAGTTGAGTTCCGGAATGTCTGTGTGACATGGTGGAACTCTTCCAAGGTTCCAAACGAGAGTAGCATGCATCAGCTAAACTGAGTCAGTACTTCACATGACTCAAAAGAAACACCAGGACCTCCGTGTTGATCCTG
Source organism: Tenrec ecaudatus (assembly GCF_050624435.1). Classification (NCBI taxonomy): domain Eukaryota; kingdom Metazoa; phylum Chordata; class Mammalia; order Afrosoricida; family Tenrecidae; genus Tenrec; species Tenrec ecaudatus. The sequence goes on along the minus strand of NC_134531.1, from coordinate 34,733,204 downwards.
AGTCGTGGCAACCCCACACGGGTTAGGGGAGAGCTGTGCTCTATGGGGTTTCTTTCCATTGCTGGGTTTTTAGAATTAGATCACCTGGCCTTTCTTGGATGCTTTCGAGTAGACTTGAACTTTGGTTATCAGGGAACATATCATGTGCCACCCAGGGCCATCCTGGGAATCACACCACACCAAGTGCTTCCAAAGTTTTTGCACAATACTAAAGATCAAAGGGAAAAGAATACAATTTAGGTGAGGCACTCAATTTTATAAAAATGTGCTTTATTGTAAAACGAATCTATAAAAGTAGAAATTGCATATAAAAATACAGATTATATTTTAGCAAAAACAGCATATGGCTGGACTTGAGGTAAGAAGTACTGTATGTTTGAGGGCCTCTGGAGGTCACATTCCACGTGGATCACGGGCCCTTATCACTAACCTGTAAACAATAATTTCAAGTAGTACTGAGCACCTTTTACTACTAAAAAACTGATACATAATCATTTCTTGCATAACACTGCTCTGAAATATTCCTTAGATCTGAACAGATGAGGGCGCTTCATCCTATTTCTAACATTTCAAGAATAAGATTTTAAGAAAAAGATAAAGCTAATGTAGCAGGTTTGGTGGTTCTTGTTCCATTTTCAAAACAATGGTGATGTCATCAATGTAAGTACGAACCTAACTTGATGATTTTTTAAGCATCATTTAATCTTCTTGTTATGTATCAGATTGGGGTTACTTTTTTTTAAATAAGCACCATTGCCTTCCAGAAGGCCAGCACCCGAGTCCTCGCGCTTCTGTCGGGCAGGTAGTGCTCACTGCTCTGAAACTACACGAACCAATCTTCGAGTGTGTGTTTCTGGCAAGAAGGGACCCAGTGTCCCTCTGTGGACACTTCCGGCCAAGTAACTTTATAAAATGTGTTCCAAACCATTGTGGTGCGAGCTAATCTCTAAAAATGTTAAAATACTCGATTCCAGAGTAATATAAAAGTAACCTCAAGAACTCAGCCCTAAAGAAAGCAGGAGGCATTTCCACTAGCCTTACAGCTGATGTTCAAGAACAAAGACTGAGTGGTCAATAGCACCGTTCTAAAACAAAGCAAGCCTCGTAAAAGCTAAAGAACCCATATTAACACATTTGATCATAAAGTTAGCACAACACACTATTTCCTTACTTATAACTGGGGAAATTACCTTTAGGACTTTAGATGATGAAATGTCACTAGAAAACATTACCTCTTGAGCTTTCAAGCTCTACACTGATTCTGTACCTATTTTGTTTTGCTTTCCATGTATTCACATGATCCTAGTTCCAAATCCAAAGTCAAGGCTGAAATGCAGTATTTCCTTTTTCTTTCCCCAGAAGAGATTATGTCGAATGCGACTACACAGTGATTCCCATGCTCCTCAGCTCATAATACAAATAGCTTATTGTTCAATCTATGTCTTATACATAATAAAAACAATACTGGAAAATTAAATAGAAAAAAAATAAGTCAAGCTACTCTAAGCTATGCAAACTAATTGTTAGCATTGATTTTCAGCTTGATTCTAAATAGATTTAATAAGAAGGGCATTTGGGAGAGGTGGCTCAAGTGTTGCTCCTGAAGGGACCTTGAAACGACAGGCTCAGTCTTCTAAAATTTTCTAAGACCCACAATTTAAACTTTAAAGCAACAGCCTAGTCAGTGTTTACCATCACCTTCAAAACAGCCAAACTTCATGGCTTTCTCTCAAATTGTTCTCTCGAGCCAAGATGCCTGCAGAGCCAAGGTAAAAGAAACACTGAGAATGAAGGCAGTTGAGGGGGCCTGCATTTGGGCTTCCTATCTGCTTTCCCAGTTCCAGGGAGCAGGGAGGCCGCTTGCAGTTAGCACGTCAGAGACAACTGGGCCTGTGCAGTGACAGTCGGCATTTGATGCCCCAGATTTCTTGGTTCTTTGTCTCGCAGACAGTTGGCCTGGCAATGGTGGTGAAATGGGAACAATTAATCTGGAGATGAGGCAGCGCTTCCTTCAACACTTGAAGGGTACCATCTGGCACGATTCCAAAAACCTGTAGTGTTTTTAACGTGGGGATTTCTCCAAGTTCACTGGAAAAGAAGAGAGAGACTTTCAGAATCACAGCATCTATGGGAACCCTTGTACTAGTGTTACATGGCCCCCTTGTTTTTAAAATTTTAATTTTTAAATGATTTGTATCATAGTCTAGAAACTGCTGCAGCCTGGAAACCTGGTTTGCAATAAAGGATTGAAGACAACAGCAGAGGTGACTCCACCTGGATGCTGAGCCAGCGCTGGAGGAGGGTGGCTTGGCCACCATGGTGGTGCACTTGGTTGACTGGAGCTCAATCACCAATCAGAACGCCAGGGTGTGTCTACAACCCAGGGCTGCATGCACCCGTTCCTAGGCTTGATTTTTACTGTGATCTGAAACGATGCACTGAGTTGTAACTAGGAGCTGGCAAGCTCAGTGCCATCAAGTCAATTCTGACTCGGAGAGACCCTATGAGACACAGTAGAACAGCCCCATGGATTTCTGATGCTTTATGGGAGTAGAAAGGCTCATTTTTCTCTCAGCTAGCAAATTAGTGAGGGTAAAAGTGTTTCACCAAGAGGTCAGTTGGATTCATCAGCACATGGAATTCATTTTAAATGAAACTAGGCCGAGTCTCTCAAATGATGTAAGCAATCGTAATGCTGACTTACATGAACGAAACTCACAATGGAGGCATAGCTTCCAGTATCACCACAACACTGCTGTCTCGGCAAGGCAATCTGATAATGGATTTCTGTGGTCCTTCCAGACTGAGACAGACTAGGAAGAGGCACTTGGTGATCTACTTCGAAACCCTTACTGGCCAGTGAACGCCTTCTAAGTAGGGGCAGACCACTGTCTGGCGTGGTGCCTGAAGAGGAGCCCCTGGGTTAGCAGGCACTCAAAAGAGGACCAAGCAAGAGCTGCCGCCTCAAAGTAGAGCAAACCTTAATGATGAGGATGGAGCCACGTCCTTGCTGATGTTCCAGGACTCACACGGAAAGGAAACTGCTAATATGCCATAGTAATTAGAATGTACCAAAAACATGATTCCAGGAAAACTGGAAGGTGTCGAAACGGAACACATGCTTTAAGATTGATATCTGAAGCAACAAAAAGTAAACCAAGCAAATAAACAATAAAATCACTATAATCCCAGCACTTCCAACTCTACAGAGGATTTCCAACGGTGAGCAGTCCCACAACGGCCTCAGACTGCCACCAGGGCCCGCTATCCCAGTCACTAGTGCGCTGCAATGGCCCACCAGTGGCCACTGTGCATCCCACCGCGCGGTCTACTGTCCTGGGAATGACAAGCTGAAGAGGAGCGGTTATCTTCATCGTCAAAAAGAGCATTTCACGCTCCGTCTTGAAGTGCAATGCTGGCCGTGATAGGATAATACACATCCGCCTGAAGGAAGACTGCACCCTGGTGATGCTGTCCTCAGGGAAGCACTGGGCAGCTAGCTGCAGGCTTGACAGTTCACTCCAAGGAAGAAAGACGAGCCCCAACAACCCTATACAAGGTCGCTATGAATAGAACTGACTCCACGGCAGTGGGCTGGTTTGGCTTGTTTGTTTTTAAAAGGAGGACCAGTTATTCACACTTGAACACCCACCACTGAAGCTGAAGGTGAAGAAACTGAACATCTGTATCAACTTCTAGTCTTAAATCGATCAAAAGGGGAACCAAATGCACTGACAAAAAGTAATATTTGCAATGTGAAAATTGGAACTAGAGAAGGATTAGCAGTGGGAAAACAGGGCCTTGGAAGTAGAAACGCTGGGCTACATTGCCTGACAGAATTTTGCAAGACCAATGATTTATCCATTGCAAATACCTGCTTCCAACAATATAAATAACTTAAATGCACATGTAGCTCAATGAATAAAAAATTCAGGGAACAAATCACCTCTTTCTGTGGAAAAAGACAGCAGAGAAGCTCAAAGCATCCGAACAAACAAAGCCAGGGCTGCCTACAGAACTGACGGCCAATTGCTCATAGCTTACGTATCAATGAAGACAAAGGAAATGAAAGTAACTCCATGAGAGCCAAAGTAGCCGGGTACATCCTACCCGATTAGTGACTGTCTCAAGAATAGACTAGACAAGTGCTGGAATGACATCAAGGCCACTGTATGTTAAGAAAGCAGGTCACTCAAAAAGCAGAAAAGACCCAACTGGAGGTCAGAAGAGACTCTGAAACTTGCTCTAGAACACAGAGAAACTAAAGTGAATAGAAGAAATGAGATGTCAAATACCTGAGCACAAGACTTCAAAGGGCAGCTGGAGAAGAAAAAAGTATTATACAATGAAATGTGCAAAGACCTGGAGTTAGAAAACCAAGAGGGAAGAACACACTCTGCTTGCTCGGGCTGAAAGAATTGAAGACAAAATGCAAGCCGTGAGTGGCAGTACTGAAGGCTTCTGCGGGCAAGACACCGAGCAGCACGGGATGGGCAAACCCAGAGAGGCTGGCCTCTGAAGAACAGGGCGTCCGTGTGCGAGGGACCTGCAGACGGCACATTCGTGGCGGGTGGAGAGCGAAGAGGACTTGAAGCACTTACTGAGGACGAGCAAGGACCACATCCCAACACAAAGGAAACAGAAGTCTTCCAAACCGAACCAAGAGGCATTTATCAGGATCAACGGGAAAAAGACCGAAGATGTCGGGGATTGCACATGACACGTACCTACCACGGACGCCTGTGGACGCATCAGTCATGAAATGAGTGACTGGGCAAACCGATTCCGACTTTGAGCAAGCCTATAGGACGGAACAGAACAGCCCTCTGGGTTTGAGACAAATCCTTCACGGGAGTGGAAAGTCTCATCTTATTAGAAGGAAAACGTCACTTTGAAGACGTGAGCCAGGATGCCCCTGACGGAAGGTAGGACATTTTTCCTTGCTTCACGTGGATACCAGAGTTGGGCACTGAATATGGAAGACAGATGGAGAATTGAAGCCTTTAATTATGGTCCTGATGCAGAGTATTAAATTACCACGGACTGCCAGAAGAATGAACAAATTGGCCCTGGAAAGAAGTACAGCCAGAATGCTCCTTCGAAGAGATGACAAGACCGAATCTCAATTTTTTTGGACATGTTATCGGAAGGGGGCAGTCCCAGAAGGGCACCATGCTCGGTAAAGCGGAGGATCAGTGGGGAAAACAGAGGAAGCGCCTCAATGACATGAACTACCTGCCACGGTGCCTGCCACAAGGGATTCCTGCGAGGATGGCAAGAATCAGGCAGTGTTTCCTTCTACTGTACTGAAGAACCCACTCGATGACATCAAACCAGACCTTAATTTAGGAATAGGACTTTATTTCTATGTCAATGAGGTCACTATTGTTGCAAGATTAGTTCTACACCTAATCAGTGGCAAGTCATAAAAGGAGCAGATTAAACACAGGTCTAGATGAGCACACACTGGGAAAGCCAGAGCCATGTGAGGGTCACCAAGGAAGCACAGAGCAAGCAAGGCAGCTGCAGCATGACAGCAGGGCATCAAGACACTGACTTCTGCGTTTCAACCAAATTCCTGCTTACACTGGACATCAGATGCATACCCCAGCCTGTGGGTTATAAGGAAAGGAAGTCTTTTTAAGAATGCCCACTGCCATTGAGTCAATTCTGACTCACAGTGACCTACTGTTTCCCAGGCTATAAATCTTCATGGCAGTGGCTGGAGGGTTTGAACCTCCAACCTTGAGGCTGGTGTGCAATGTTAGCCTGACAGTGCCACCGAGGCTCCTGTTTTTAAGAGAGATGATACTCTGGCCAGGATGGCAGGAGGCGGACTAGTACTTTGTCAAAGAGAGATGGACCAGAATACGTCTTTTCTTTGCGCTCCTATGATCCTGTAGCAGTGCTTGCCATTTCTTTGGCAAGTTCTCCACTGTCACTAGCATGGATGGTACCGCTTACACCGGCTCACGGATGAAACAGTAAGTGCCCAGTGAACAACCTTGGTCAACTTTCCCAGTCAATTAAAGAAGAAAATCCTGTCTTGGTTTTACGACTTGTTTTCCCTTCCTAATCACTCTGCCGTCACTGGGAGTGATGCCTTACATGTCTACTACTAGTAATGAACAGCAACACCGAGTGGCATTTATCCTTAGGTCCCTCTGCCTCTCTTCCAAGTAGCTTAAAACAAACAAGCCAACAAACAATACTTACAGCAGAGTTTCCGGGATGATGTCATAGCAGCGACTGAGTGACAGGTGTTGGAGGTAGATGAGCTGGTGAAATTCCTGAAAGCAGTCATTCTTGAGCATGACACTATCACTAAAACAGAGCACACAACGAGACGGTCAGACCTGCCCAACCACGCTGCACTGACCCAAGGCAGTCTCCCTCTTACTACTGCTAACTCAACATGGAGGTGCTTTTCCCATTCTTGATGGAAACTAAACCAACAAACTCATACCTTAAGTCTAGGCGGACGAGATTGGGGCATCTTCGAATTAAAGTACAGACATCTGAGGAGAGAAAGCACGCGGTCACTGGTAAGTAGGGCGTAAGAAAAGGCTTCCAGAAGTTACCAGTGCTGCCATTTAATACATGGCACAGGCTCAGGACGAGGCAGGAAGCGGAGCCCCGCTGTTCCGGTTGCTAAGAGCCACTGAGTCGATGGCAGTCATGAGTTGGAGCTGCCTGGACGGCAACTGGTTTAACGTGTTCAAGATCAAACCCTGTTATAGCATGTACAAGGGCTTCTTCGGTCTTTGTCCGAGGGAGGGGACCCCTTTGTCAGATTGCACCAGCGTGTTCATTCACCCATCTGCTAACGGTGGCTTGGGTTGTTTCCATTTTCCGCGAATAAGGCTACAATTGGTTGGCGTACAAGTATCTTGTGTTCAATTCTTTTTGAGTATAAACCCAGAAATGAAATTGCAGCGTCATCTGGTAATTCATGTGTAAGTTTCTGAAGAACTGCCAAGTTATTTTCCATAGAAGCGGCACCATTTAACACTCCCTTCAGCAATGGATAAAACTTTCCGTGTCGTTCCACTTTATAAAAACCCAGTTTTAGAAATGTGTTCTAGGATTCCTCTCAGTAAATCACGTTATTTATTTCAAAGATCAAAAACAAAACACACTTGGAAGATTCTACATGCCTCCCAGAGACTCAATTGAGTCAATGATGACCTATCTGTCGCTGCTATTATTGTTAGCTCCCATTGTATCGACTGACTCCTGGAGACCCCACGTGTGTCGTGTGAGCTCCTGATAGAATTTTCGAGGCTATTTCAGAAGCAGATAGTCAGATCTGTCTTCCAAAGAATGGCTGGATGGGTTCAAACCGCTAACCTTTTAGCTAGGAGTCCCAGCGCTATAGTGGGTTCTGTGTTGGCTGCTAACCACAAGGTCAACAGTTCAAAACCAGGAGCTGCTCTGAGGAAGAAAGGTGAGGCTTTCTGCACCCAGAAAGAGTTACAGTCTTTGGAACTCCCAGGGGCAGTTCTACTCTGTCCTACTGGGTCGCGCGAGTCAGAATTGCCTTGATGGCAGTGCGTTTGAGTTATGAGGGTCTCCTCAAACAGTACACAGCCACCCGAAGGGGTGCGGGATGCTCTCAACTGTGTTCTCTACAACATGGCCTGCTTTTTGAAGACTTATGCCCAAAAAGACTGGCATATGTTAGCATTACTGGTGATGTTTCTCGTATGTTTTCCCATATTTTCGTGAAAAAATAAGACTGATTTAAATACAGTGCTTCAGGGAAAAAACTGGGGACACTTAGGAGAGCCACTTCATGGAGCTGATCGACTACTGCTGCTGCTGTAGCCGCTACAAAGGCTGCAGAGACCCTGCCCCGTGGCTCTTACCTGACTTCTGCAGGTTCTTCCGGTAGCCGCTGAGATTCAGCTGGGTGACGGTCTCCGATATGTGTGCCACTGCCACCTGCACATGCTTCTCAGTGAAGTCCCAACACCAGGAGAGGTTCAGCTCATCCAGTCTGCACAGGAGACGGGCACAGGAATGGGTGAAGCACTGCCTACCAGCCAGCTCACTACTAATTGATGTCAGTGTTGCCAGGTGCCCTCCAGGGGTTTCCGCTCAGCGGCCCTGGGGGCCAAGGGGACACGGTCCCGTTGCACTCCCTACAAGGGAGCAGATAGCCAGTTCTTGTCTCCCATAGAACAGCTGGGGATTTGAACCACTGACCTTTTGTTTAGCAGCTGAGTGCTTAGCCACTGCACCACCAGCGGTGCTCACTTTTTTGCTCAGAAAACCCCAATCCACTCACAGCCACGAAGGGGATTCTGACTCAGAGTGACACTGCAACACAAAGCACAACTGCCACTGCGGGGTTCCCACGACTGCAAATCCTTGTGGAAAGAGAGCCTCAGCTTTCTCCTGTGGAGTAGCTGGTGGTTCAGAACTGCAGACCTTGAGGTTAGCAGCCCAATGTGTAACCTACCACACTTCCACGACTCTTGTTCTCTGCTTCAAGAAGGCCCTAAAGCCAAGAAAGTCTCTTGATTTCTCCTGCTGGCCAAGGAGCTCAGGGAGAAGACAAAGCTGCCCGATGCACAGAACCCCGGCCTCTAGAAGCAGCTCTCTGTGCTCACCCAGAAACTGCCATCCCTCCTCCGGAGGCACTCCCTCCCTCGCCTCCCTCTGCCCCGAGCAAGGCCTGGGTAGTGAATGCTGCTCCCTTCTGACGAGGGAAGCACTCCCACTCCTTTCCTCTGCCCTGAAAGCATAGCCTTCCTTCCGGACTAGATGCCAGCCAGCCTGTGCATCTTCTTTCTCCAGTCTCCCAGGTCCGGCCGGCCAGCACACAACCACAGGGACATGACCATCACGCAAGTGCTTTCAAATAAACAGATGGATCATAGCGGGGATTCCTAATCGGTAGGACAAAATGCAAGGGACAATGCCGCTGTTACCGAGGCTGACATTGAAATCACTACTGGTACTGTTGATTGGGACAGGCCACTTCATCTACTTCTGCCTCGGACAAGGCAAGGAGGGCTACAGGGCAGGCGTCCAAAGATGAAGCCTCCCCACTCCTCACTAGCATCACTGACTGATGAGAGGGCTAACTGGTGTATCTAGTTGGCAATATTTTCTTAGCCAAATAGGATAAGGCTGGACCACAGAGCCTAGGTGGAATTTTAAAATTAAACTCATTCAGAAGTAATACTGTGTGTTCTGGGAACCACAGCTCCCCACACTTAGGAATATCTGCAATTTTGCAGTACGTGTTAACCATATTGCTCAAAATAAGGAATATGCTTTTAAGAGAGTCACCCAAGTATGCAATATGTCAGATTTAACTGACAGCTAGAAAATAGGTCTACAGACACTACAGAAGTTTTGGGGGGGAGGGGAGCATTGCACAGGCAGATGAACTTTGTGGTCAACTTTAAACAGACTCCTTTCAACCACACTGGGGAGAAACATTCTACTATGTTGTTCTTAGAAGCCCTGGTGGCGCTATTGGGCAAGCAATAGACTGCTGAGGTCAGTGGTTCAAGCCTACCAGCCGCTCGTTCGGAGAACAATGAGGCTGTCTGCTCTCATACTGATTTACAGTCTTTAGGGTCCCTATGAGCCGGAATCGAGTCCACAGCAGTGGGCTTGGTATGTTTTCCGTAGTAAGCATAGAAGAGGAACAGTTCCTGAGCGTCCCTGGCCCTCTACATGGATGTGACCGCCGAGGATAGACAGCAAGTACTGCATCATCCAAATCGAACTGGTCCCCAGGTTCTGGGTAGAGTGGCCAGCACTTGGATGGTCAGGAGTGGCTCAAAATAACATCTCCACTTCTACTCACAAGTGGGAGTCCCTGAGCGGTGCAAATGGATGAGTGCTAGCTAAAGGCTGCAAAGCCTCCCAGAACTACCTAGCGAGACAGGCCAGGCAATCTTCCAGAAGGTCATAACTTTAGAAAGCTCACGGCGCTGGGCTACTCTAAGCACCGGGTCACCAGGAGCCAGAATGGTGGGACGGTGGGGAAGAACATGCAGACATGAGCAATGACCCTTGATTTGATACCATTTATCTCCTACCTGGAACAGCTGCTTAGCAGAGCCTCCAGGGCCGATTCGGAGAACCCAGAACACCCACAAAGGTTCAGTCGCACTAAACTGGAGTTCTGCGCAAGATTACTGGGAAAAGAGAACAATGCCCAAAGCATACCTGTCAGACTCTCTTACTGGATCAGCAAGCATCCTGAAGGAGCGGAGTGAAGCAGTTAAGGGTGTAGGCCTTCCAGTCAGAACTTAAATGCCCCCTCCCCCGCCCCATCAGCTTATCTGTAATGATAACGTGGCTGAGAGCCTGGCTTCCACTTCCTCATCTATGAAATGGCAACACCCTTCTAGTATAAAGCCAAATTCACTGTCACGGAGTTGATGCCAACTGCAAATCACCATGCAGAGCAGAGTGTAACCGCCCTGTGGGTTTCTGAGATTGGAACTCTTCATGGGAGTAGAAAGGCTCCTTTCACCCTTGGAGGGGCAGGTCGTTTCAAACTGCCGACCTTTGGATTAGCAGCCCAACATTTCTCCACTTGCCACCAAGGCTCTCCAGTTCCATGACAGCCTATCAGAATGAACCCGAACTTCTTACTGGGTAATGGAAGCCCAATAGGATTGGTCTACGTCTCACCCTGCTTCCGCTGCTCACCATACCGAAATCCTGTGTGCCAGGAACTCCCAGCTCCCTGAGAATTTACAGCCACGCTATGGTTCTTTGGGGCCCCTCACACGTGGAGGTGTCCTACCTAGGCGGATTCAATATTCTGCTTTAATGAGTGACTTCCTTTGAAAATGATGCCAGCTCTTCACTTCCTTAGGTCTCCTTATGCGGTGGCGGCAGTGTTAGGTGCCCTGGAGTCGGCTCTGACCCATCATGGCCCTGTGCACAACAGAACCCAACACTGCACAGTCCTGCGCCTTCTTCACAACTGCTCCCATGCCTGAGCCCACTGATTCAGTCGCTGTGTCAATCCATCTCGAGGGCCTTCCCCTCTTTGGCTGCCCCTACACTTTACCAAGCATCCTGTCCTTTTCCAGGGACTGGTCTCTCCTAATCTGTTCAAAGTATGTCAAACGAAGGCCTGCCATCTTTGCCTCTAAGGAGCGCTCTGGCCTGCTTCCATCACAGATCAGTCCGTCCTTTCAATATTCTTCTCAAGCATCACAATTCAAATGCATCTGTGTTGCCTTATTCAATATCCAACTTTCACGTGCATATGCGGTAGTGGAGAACACCACGGCTTGGGTCATGAGCACCTAAGTTCTCAAAGTAGCATTCTTGCTCTTCAATACTCCAAAGAGATCTTGTGCCGGAGCTTTACCTAATGTGATGTCTTTTGATCTCTCAACTGCTGCTGCCATGAACATTGACTGTGGACCCACGCAAGACAAACTCCTTGATAAATTCAACATTTGCTCCATTTATCGTGAGGCTGTTGTGGTCCAGTTGTGAGGATTTGGGTCTTCTTTACGTTGGGTGGTAATCCGCACTGAAGGCTCCAATCCTTGATCTTCATCAGCGATGCTTCCATTCCTTCCCTCTCTCAGCAAGCAAGGCTGCATCACCTGCACACACCAGGTTGTTAACAAATCACAGGTGAGGAGGCTTTACAGCGTGTGGAAGTCTCTCATGGATTTTTATGGCCATGCGTCTTCTCTTGGTGGAATTCAAGCCTTTCCTACACGTTAGGGACTACTTTTTAGGAATAAACTGTTCTGACTTTAGGTAATAAATACTTACGATTTTCATAACCTTTCCACTGCAAACAACGATAATATCCTTTAGCACACACCGCACTGTAAAAAGATTCTGTGCACTTCCTCATAGGCCACCGAATCTCAATCCCCTTACCCTTTCTTTAATCCCATCTTTCCCAGGCACTCTTTGACACCCCCTTGTCTCACTGCAGTGCTCCGCCGCTATCCCGAAGGCTTTCAGTGGCTCATCGCTCAGACGTGGACAGCCTTTTACTTGTTCACGGTCTGTTCTGAGTCTGTGTCCACCGGAACATTTCACAAACATGTGTCTCTCTCACAAATGAGGCAGGGAGCAAGTCCTCTCGATTCTGGATGTCTAGGACCTAGCAAGAGGAAGCCTGGTGGCGTTGGGGTTGCTGTCAGGCTGTTATCTGCAAGTCCAGCACCTCGAAACCACCAGCAGCACCCCAGGACAAAGACGAGGCTTTCTCCTTCGGTAAAGAGTTACTCGCAGGGTGGGGTCATATGAGCCAGAATTGACTTGATGGCAGGGAGTCTGGTTTGGTGTTTGGAGGACTTAGCAAAGGGTTTGGCTAGAAACTTTCAGAATGGTGTTGCCCAGAGGGCTCCTGGAGTTCTGCAGAGGCGGGAGTACCGGTTATTTCCTGCGGCCAGCTGGGTAATGGAAGGGCCCCCTGGTTACAGTCAGGAAACACACGTGACCCCACAAAAAGCATCTTTCCGGTGCCGCGCACTTACTGGACAATGGCATCTGAAAGCTGTAGGCCTTCCAGACTTAGGTTCTGCAGCTTGGCGCACTGAGCCAGAATGCCATGGAGGGTTGCCACGTCGATCACAGCGTTCGACAGGTCCATGTGCTGGACACGGAAAGTGCTGGAAGTGGACCAGACAGAGATAGCGTGAGGCAGCTCACACCAACACATCGGGAACCACTCCCTCCCTCCTCTTCCTGGCTGAGCAGGCGCTGACACACAGACCGGAATTAGAGACTTTGAGGAACTAGTTGCAGTTTGGGCAGCAAACTCCCCACTAGTAAATCCCCACGGTCATTCCGTTCACCCCTCAAAGATGATTGTAGCCGCGTGGAGGACAAAAGGAGCTCACGTTGAAAAGGCGTTCGCAGGTGTTGTGAGAAAGGGCCGGGTGATGGGAGAAGAGGAAATAAGGCTCTGTGGGCGCCGGGTTTCCTGGCGAGGGAGAAGCCGCCCCTGGCGTTAGCAGTTGCCGCAGGACAACCGTGGGAGAGCACGCTTTAACGGGAAGGCATGTGTGCTCCAGAGCTGCACGTATGGAGTCCCGGGAGGCATGGGCGCTTACTGCCTGGGCTGCAGGGGAAAGGCTGGGCGGGGAGCCCACCTGAGGCCTGGCCATCTGCTTGTGGAGCAAACCGCTTTAAGGAGCGTGTGTCTACTGACACACATGGGGTCACCTTGAGGGGGAACAGAATGGAGGGCAACTGGCTTGACCTTTTCTCCTGCTTGTCTAGGCTGAGAAGTCTTCAGTCGGTTTCACTAACTGAACATGCTTTAGACTTGTTTGAAAGAGCAGATTGAACCAGATGAGGATTTGATCTGTGAGCACACTCACGGAGCCGTGGTGGCGCAGTGGTTAAGCACTGGGCTGGTGGTGTTTTCCGGCTGCTTCTAGTTCCCCTAAACACTCTCAGACTCACCACCTGGGAGGCCTGTGGGCAGCTCCACTCTGTCCCATCAGGTCTCTATGAGTGGGAATCGACTTGGAAGCAAGGGGCTAGGTTTGGTTTGCTGTTGTTTTGGGCAGGGGAGGCTTTTGAATGGGGGAAGGGGGAGGAGGGTGTCACCATACAGCGGGTCCGGGGCCAGCATACTGGAGTGAGCAAAGGAAAACACCTGTGTGAAGGAGACAGAGAAGGTGCAGCCGCGGCCGGGCGATAAAAAGCCGGTGGTAGCGACAGGCCGCCGTACAGCTAAGAAAGAAGCGGGGCACCAGGGTCAGAATAGAGGGACTTGGTTCTAAGCCAGCGGTTTTCAACCTGGGGGTTGAATGACCCTTTCACAGGGGTCCCCCGACTCATAACAGTAACGAAATTACAGTGATGAAGTAGCAACGAAAATGATTTGATGGTTGGGGGTCTCCACCGTATGAGGAACTGTATGAAAGGGCCGTGGCATTAGGAAGGTTGAGAACCACTGGTCTAAGCACTGTTCTTCTGTGCTTGCTTTTCTGTCGAGTGTCTAGTTCTCATTCTCAAGTCGTTACGAGGTGGCTTCAAAAAGTTCATGGGAAACCTGCGTTGAATGCTAATGAAATCTTCCCACCAACTCTCTGAAGCCATGTTCCTACTGGCTATATAGAATCTGTCCAAAATATTGTACAAGTAAACAAATATGACAAATGTCCCTGCCCCCACCCCAAATCAGAATCCTAAAGCCACAAAAATTGACCCCAAGAAACAGTTGTCACTGAACCCTGTGCCCTGTCTGAACATAAAGGCCATCAGGCAAGGTATTTACCCGACACCCCCGAGCATTCGGATGATCTGCTACAGGGTGTAGTTGGGAATGGGAAGAATGCTTGGTCTGTCTATTTCAAGATTTACAAACAGTTTTTTTTTTTCCTGCAGATTTTATTTTTACCTGAAATGTTCTACTAATGGTTGGTCCACAAATGACCGGGGACAGCGGAAGGCGTTCACCCCTCGAGACAGCAACCGGACAATCACATCTGGGTGCAGACTTTTACCCGAGAGGTCTAGGGTCTGCCACAGGGACTCATCAATCCTGGAAAAGAGGAGATGCTCGAGCTGGTAAGTTGTCCACATGGCATCCTGGTGCCCCTCAACAGTGGCACTAGAAAGGAGGGCAGAGCTGCTACATCCCCTTGAAGCGAATCCAAAGGACTTTCGTTTTTTTAAACTGACTCAACTGTAACATTTTTATGGAACCATTGAATATTTCTACATCGGGACGTGGATAGGTTTCCATCTTGCTCTTTATAAAGTTTTCCAGCTGAGAGGAGTCAGTGTGACCATTGGCAATGTCATGGTCTGAAACCAAAGAAACCTCCTAGGTTCAATTCCATGGAACAAATTAAAGATGCTTGGCAAACTGCATTGTTTCTTTTTGTTATTCAGTGCATACACGACAAGCAGCCTAAATGATCATCACCATTGCCACAGTTAAGAATGGCCAGGTCAAATGTTTCAAGGTCAAAAAATTCAGCAATCAGAATTTCTGCTAAGAGTCTGAGACGAGTCTTCTCTTTGCAGATTTGGTTTTTTAAACTGAGACAAAATGGTGCATGCCTGTATTAATTTCTGCATTGATTTGGCACTGTTTCTGCTTATCGTTGACTTGATTAGAGGCCCTGCCCCTGGGCAGTATCCAAGAGAAGCTGGTGCTCAGCGCTGCTGGGCCAGGCGCTCCACTGCTGGCAATTTGGTCTGAGAGAAGTGGGTTCCTGATCAGGCTGCTGCGGAAGCACTGACTAAGCCACGTGTCATAATCTTGACCATGCTGTCAGTTGTGATGAATCTGTTCTATTCTTAAGGTTCACCAATATTACCATGTACAAATACTCCTTGAGACCCCTAAGTAACAACGTGACATGATTCCCTCCTTTGTGTTCCACTCCCTACTTGCTTTTTCTGCTTTTATATTAAATGAGTTTCTCCTTAGAGAAAATGTCACCTTCCAATTCCTTAAAAGTTCCTGTGTGAGTGATGTAGGGATCATAAAGAGTATAAATTATGACTGTACATTCCACCCCCATTTTGGCATTCTTAATTCTGTTTTATTGGATTCTTGGTGCTTTTCATTTGCTGTGAGTCAAACCGATACAGTCATAGATCAAAGCTGTTCATGGTTTTATTCATTTCTGATTGGATTATGGTGAATAATCAGATTGCAACTGGTAAATTTAATTTGTAAAACTGATTTGGTCTTTCTTTGTAGCTAATTGTGTGATGTATTTTATAAACTTGTTATATATGTGTGTGCACTCTAAAGACTAAATAACTACCTGAAGTGTAAAAAAGAATAGCCAAGTCACTATGAAGCAGTTCTCAACCTGTGAGTAACAACCCCTTTGGGGGTCGGATGACCCTTTCACAGGGGTTACCAGATTCATAACAGCAGCAAAATTCCAGTTATGAAGTAGCAACAAAAATAATCTTATGGTTGGGGCATTAGGAAGGTTGAGAATCACTGCTATAAATAAACCAAAACCAAACTCACTGCCATTGAGTCAATTCTGATGCATAGCAGCCCTATAGGACAGGGCAGAACTTCCCTTCTAAGTTTTCCAGACTATAACCCCTTTCAGGAGTAGAAAGCCCCATTTTTCTCCCTTGGAACTTGCTAGTGGTTTTGAATTGCTGACCTTGAGGTTAGCAGCCCAATTTGCAACCACTACGCCACCAGGGTTCCTTTGCGTTAATACAAGAGGGTCCCCCAAAGTTCGTGGTCAAATGGCCTGGAAAGCTAACGAACCACTGGCCTTCGGGCAACACTGCGTGCCGTGCAGCGACCTCCAGGACGCCTCCAGCGGGGGAGGAAGTTCACAGCAAAGGACGCTCAATATCCACAGCTGAATTGAATGAGAAAAACTAAACCATGGAACACAGACAGACAAGGGAACGGTTTATTTGCCTGCCTACGTGTTCTAGAATTTCCTTTTCTTCAATATTGCTGGAAATAAACGAACCATTGCCTAGGGCTTCACAATGATTCTACCATTACGAAACTGCCGGTGTGTGGTTTGACCTGCTATTTAAAAAGCAGGGCTGTTGATAAGAAATTAGCATTCTTTTGTATCTTGTTCTGCAGCCCAAGTTGGCTTCAGTGAAAAGCACCTCTCTGGCTGCCTGAATTCCCCTGACTTAAGTTCCCCCGGAGCTTCTGGTGGCCTAGCAGGGAATGCACTGGGCTGCTCAGAACCACTCGCCAGTGCACACTAGGAAGAAGAGGCTTTCGACGCAAGAGCTAAGGGTTTCACAAACTCTCAGGGGCAGCGCTATTCTGTCCTAAAGGTTGTGAAGAATCAGCACAAAGGCAGTGACTTAAGTTTCCTCTCGGCAAAGAGGGAAAGCAATAGTTGACCTTGCTTTCCATTGCCATCAGGGGAAAACTAGTGCACACAGGAGGATAAGTTTAAGTTATATGAACCCTAAAAAAGTGAACATAATTAGATATGTTTGCTTTAAGGCCGTAGGTTATGGTTTCCAGCTCTCGAAAACAGATCATGTGAACAGTACTGTGACTGAAGTAAGGAGACCTGGTAGCCCAGTGGGGTTTATGTAGAATTTCTCATGGAAAGGTCAGTGGTTCAAACCCACCAGGTGCTTCCTGGGAAAAAGACACGATGCTGCTTCTTTAAAGATTTACAGCCTT
This sequence comes from Tenrec ecaudatus, assembly GCF_050624435.1. NCBI lineage: Eukaryota > Metazoa > Chordata > Mammalia > Afrosoricida > Tenrecidae > Tenrec > Tenrec ecaudatus. The sequence goes on along the minus strand of NC_134531.1, from coordinate 34,716,085 downwards.
GGAAACCCTAAGGGGCAGTTCTACTCTGTCCTACAGGGTCATTGTAAGTTGACAACAGTAGTTTTTTTGTTCATGGAAATAAAGGTGTACCCTCCATATATACACACCAATTCATGTCCAAATGGAACCTCCAAACCAGCAGTTTTCAACCTGTGGGTTACGACCCTTTTCATAAGAGTTGCCTAAGACTCTCGGAAAATACACCTTCCCGAAGGTCTTAGGAACCGAGGCACCGCTCCTCTATCTATCTCCAGGCAGGTCCGCCTACATGCAGATATGCCGACCTACGTGCACCCGGCGTGAAGGCTATTATATAACCCATGCTACACCATGCTTCCAAACAAAATTTCATTTATTTGTAATTAGAAATAAATATTTCACAATAGAAATTACATTGCTTTTGTGATTAATCACTATGATTTAATTATGTTCAAATTGTAACAATGAAAACGCATCCTGCAATCAGATATTTACATGATGATTCAAAACGGTAGCAAAATTATAGTTATTAAATAGCAACAAAAAATTTATGGTTGGGGGGGTCACCACCACATGAGGAACTATATTAAAGGGTCGCAGGATTAGGAAGGTTGAGAACCACTGCTCTAAACGTCACCTTACTCAGAAATAAGGTCTTTGAAGATATAATTAAGGGTCTTGAGCTCCCCCTGGATTTGGGGCCAACACTAATCTCCTAAGAGGAGAAGGCCATGTGACCATGAAGGGCAGGGTGCGGCCCTGCCGGCAGCATGGTTTTGGACTTGTGGACTTCAGAACTGTGCGAGAACAACTGTTAGTTGTTTGCAGGCCCATTGGTGGTCCTGTGTTGTGGCCGCTGTAGGAAACAGGTCATTCAAGGCAGCGTGGACTTTGCTAAAACAGCGCCTGACCCAGAGCCAGCAGGGAAGGAATGTCAGCTGAGGCTTTTATGACGAGGCAGATGGACTAAGAGGCTCGGCCGGGAGAGGGCACTGTCACAGTTGATGGAGAATTCAGATGGGGTCACTGCGTGGGGTAAGCGAGGCCCCTACACCACTTGCTCCCCCGTTCCAGGCCAACACACCTCACTGTAGCTCTTCTAGGCACATTTTAATGGCCTAACCAGTGAGTGCCTAGGGCTCTGCGTCTTAGTGCTTAGTGCTCACATAACAAGAGTCCCACAAGGAGTCAGGTTTCAGACACTTACTTTATCACAGGTCAGGTCAGGAGGCCCTGAAGAAGCAGGGCAACGCTGGAGGGGGAGACTGTTCACGTGGGGCGGGGGTGCCATGGGGATTTCTTTGGGTCATAGATTCTCTACCTTGGGGGTTTCCTTGGCGACCTACGTGTGGCATCTCTCTCTCCCCCTCTTCATTCATGCTTGCTTTTCAGTGCCCGGTCTGCTCTTTTTAAGTCTCAAACATGAGACATGGAGAAAATCAAAGGCACACAGAACCAATTCAGTATCCAATGGACTAAGAGCACACAGACACCAGCCTCCATGACCTTGAGACCAGAACGACCCGACGGGGATCGCACTGGACGGTCCTGGAGATAGTGGGATACAACTCAAAATCATTACAAAAGACCAGGCTTTCTGGCTATAGAGCAACTGGTGAGACCTCTGCGACTCCGGCCCTTTGGCACCCTTCAGACCTGAAATAGCCCTTCTCTCTTCCTCATGTGCCCGGGGAGGGGTGTACTTACGTGAGGCGGTACCATCTCTTACAAACGATGGCGATTTTCAGCAGTTCAGGGAGGCACAAACAGGAGAAGATCCCCAAGAGCAGCTCATCCGGGAGGGCGTCCCATGACACACCTTGCAGGGGGAAAAATATTTTCTCAGCACCACTCTGTGGCCTTATCGTGTCGCCTGCGTGCTCTCACGCACTGAGAGGACACAGGGCATTTCAGATAGCAGAGTTAATCCAAATCAAAGGACACACACTCACGTTTCTCAGAAACCCACAGGGAACACCATTCTTGCTCAGAAAATGAGGAGAACGAGCCAAGAACACTTTTCAGACCGTCCTTTTCTTTAGCTCCACACTGGCCAATCTTAGACAGGGACATTACTAGCTGAGAGCGGGATGCTGGTTTGCTGGTGGGATCCTCACCTCTCATGCAAGGGGGCCCAGGTTCGCCGGCAAGCCAATGCACCTTGGGTGTGCCCACCACTGGTCTGTCAGTAAAGCCTTGTGGAGCTGAACAGGTTTTGGTGGAGATGCCTGACCAAGACAGACTAGGAAGAGAAGTCTGGCAATCTAGTCCAGATAATCAGACCATGCAAAGGTCATGGGTCACAGCAGTCCAGTCTGCAGGCAACCATGGGGATGGTACAAGACCCAGCAGCATTTTATTATATTGTACATGGATGCCAATGAATTGGGGACTGACTCGATGGCAGCTAACAACAACAACAATAAAAACAATTTATTAGCTGAGTGATGAAGCAAGTCTCCAAACCACCCCCCAAAAAGAAACCAAACTCACTGTTTCAAGTCGATGCCATCTCACAGAGACTCGATAGAACAAGACCCCGGTGGGTCTCTGAGGCTTTAACTCTTTACAGGAGTAAAAAGCCTCATCTTTCTCCCATGGAGCAGCTGGTGGTTTCAAGCTGCTGACCTTGGGGAGCACAGCTCAATGGGTAACCACTATGCCACAACGGCTCCTTCAAAACCTCTCTAGTAGTATCACCCGAAATGTCTAAAAAGACCATCATGATTTTAGTCCCAATGGATTCGGTGGCCTTCTTAGGGCCACTTTATTTCATAGTCAAATGAACCTCTGTTCTCTCTCTCAGACTTAAAGAATGTGCAGTGAAGCAGATTTATCTAAAACAGTCATGACAGAGGATGCTCTCACTTATTCAATAAATCCATGTGCATAAGCTGAGTTTTTCTGCCCTCTTTGTGGGAAAATTAGGTGCCTTGGCTGATATTCAGGTTGGCTTATACTCGAGTATATACGGTACCCATTGACCATCTACCATGGAGTCAGGTTTGTTAGCTGTTGGGGAGAGAGCAGTCAGTAAAGCTGGTGAGACTTCATCACACAATCTTCGGACATGTCCAGAGAGACCAGTCCCTGGCGAAGGACATCATGCTTGGTAAGTGGAGGAGCAGCTAAAAAGAGGAAGTTCCTCAGGGAGATGGACTGACACCATGGGCCCAGACACAACAATTACAAGGATGGCACAGAACGGAGAAGTGTTTCATTCAGAACTGACTCAAAACCATCTAACAACAGTACACCTACAAGTCTGGGATTTAATTATGTACACACACACACACACACACACACACGTCTGTGAATGTGATCCCCATTGGATAGCAGAGGATCTATTTTGGTGGTGCTAAGTTACCTCAACAAGCCGATAGGAAACAAACACAGTCCCACGCCCCAAGGTTGAAGCGCAGTAGCACTGGGGTGTCAAAAGTTAAATGCATAATTATTCAAAAGCCAGAACTCCCCCTTGTAAAGCCCCGAAGAACTGAGGTCCAAAGGGAACCTGTGCGGCACTGTTTGCTGCAGCACTATTCACCATAGCCCAAATATCCCAAGGGCCCGGCACTGCTACAGAGAGAAGTCGGAGACCTGTTACCACAGGGGTGATCCCCGAAAACTGAGTGGGCAGAGTGAGACCCCCAAAGGAGGTGCCCCACCAGTCATTGCATGAACTGTGGGCAATAAGCAAATGCATATGGAGACAAACCTGCCTAACTGGTTACCAGGTGTGGATGGGAGGGGCACTGGACAGTTATTGCTCAACTGATACAGTATGTCTGCCTGGAGTGATGAAACTGTTGTGGGATTTTAAAAAATATTTGCAATCGGGAATATAATTAATGCCACTGAATTATACACTTCCAGAGTGGCTAAAAGGCCAACTTTTATGTTACATACATTTCACAATAAAACAAGTGACAAGAGGTGAATGTCTGAAGGTTGACCAGAGTGGCAGAAACACTGCAAGTCGAGTAAGAGGCATATACATTAAAGAAAGGACACTGCACCATTGGTGGCCGCAAGGGCTGAGGCTGCAGAGAACAAGCCAAAATGCAGGGAAGTCTCCCCTCGTGGCTACATTTGTATCGTGGTCTCCAGGTGTGCGCAGTGCAGCCGGAGTGGGGGAGCCAGGAGGACCGAATGGAAATCCAGACACAGGTCTGACTTCAAAGCTTCTTCCTATTCCATGATGCTAAGATTCTGTGGTCTCCTCCACCTGAAGTACTTGATAGGTCAGCAAGTTTAGAAAAGGGAAGAAGTAAACGAGTCCCTCTATGGGACAGAGATGAAGACGTCTGCTCCTCTGGAGACTTACAGCTTTGAAAACCGAGGATCAGGTCGCCAGGATTCGATGACAGTGGGATTGCTCTTTTGATTGGGGGTGTGGGAGGGTGGCGGGCAGGGATTCAGTCAGGGTTTGGGAGCAATGGTGACTAGTGGCAATAAATGCCAACAGTTCAACACCAAATGGAAGGGGCAATGGGCCAAAAAAACAAACAAAGGCACAGGCCTTGCTAGCAGTGAACTAACCAGGGATCCAGTGAGCTGACCAGGGACAACCCTGATTCCGGAGCCTGGCTGTGGTCCCAACAGAGGGGCTGGTGTTTGCCTGCCCACAGCTGCTCCGGAGGCAGTATACAGGCTCCTGATAAGGATAATCTATTTTACCTGATGTATTTCATGCTCTAACATCTGCCATCTGTTTCCTGGATTCTTTCCTGCTGTCTGTCTGGAGGGGCTGGGAGGATCCAGAGGAAGGTCTTTCCGCCGCGTGGCTCTTCCAAAGCCACCAAGGTTGCCAACCTTCACATGAAGGGGACTAACTGTTCAGGTCAAGAGCTCGGTTTCCATGGACAGCAATACACGCACTTCCGATACAGAAACCATCCAACGACGCCAACCTGCTACCCATCACCCTCTGCCACTGTCCCCACTTCTCCCTCAGGTAGAACCCAGCTTTCCACTGCAGGAGCCTTAGGACCCCTCCTCCTCCTCCTCGTTTAGCTCCTCTGCAGAGTAAGTTGTTGAAGAGCTTTCGGGACCTCAGACCTGCTGAGCTGAGATAACTTATCTGACCAGCGTCTTTCTCAGAGCATCACCTACACTCAGCCTCAAGCTGATGCCCAAGTAACCCTAATCGAACCCCAAATCATGGCTTTTAAAACCACTCCTCTCCTTAAACTAGAATCCAGGTACACTTGGGAGGAAAAACAGGCACCGGGCCTCACATCTGGTCCTTTAGGGGGTGAAGGGAGCGTCTCCTCTGATGCCTGTCACAATGAGGAAACATTAGCCTACGCTATAGTTCTTGGTATTCTGGATTTAAAAAATGCATTTATTTAGTTACTTATTGCAGGGTGAACTATACTAAAAAACCAAAAGACTAAAGAAAAACATGGTGGACCTCTCCACCACACAACCCTTTACTTCTTCAAGAGACCTGCTAAACCCGGAGGTGGGGGAGAGTGGGAGGAGCAACGAAGAAGCAAAGAAAGCTGGGGTGGGAGGGAGCACCATGACATTTGTTGAAGGAGCCAGTAAGAGGGCTCTGGGGTTAGGGGGTGGAGCCCTGGTGCTGCTGTTAGGTAAACTTTGGACTGTTAGCCGAGAGGTCGTTGGTTCAAACTCACTATAGGTGAGAGGCTTTCCGCTCCCATAAAGACTGACCGCCTAAGAAACCTGTCTCTCTGAGCAGTAACTGACAATGGCAGTGGGTTTGGGTCAGGGCTGGGAGTACGGAGGGGAAAAATTCGTGGTGGAACTCCCATAAAAGGAGCTTAGTTTTGAAAACTGCTGGCTGAGACTTACTGGTAAGTTATGAATCGATTTAGTGAACCTAACAAGGTGTGTGTGTGTTTCTACAAAAGAATGGGAAATTGAAAAATTCAGAGCATATCTTAGCCAGGGGAAGTATACAGTTTTCCCAAACCTTTGTTTCAGACACACACCTAGGTTATGTAACATAAAGAATACGTATCTCACTCACCAAATCTCACTGCTATCGTGTCAATTCTGACTCATAGAGACCCTACAGGACAGGATAGAACTGTCCCTGTGAGTTTCCGAGACTATAACTCTTTACTCGAGTAGAAAGCCTCGTCTTTCTCCCGAGGAGTAGGCTGGTGTTTGGAACTGCTGACCTTATGATTAGCTGCCCAACTTGGCATCAGCATGACACCGGGGCTCCTATACACAGCTAGATTATGAAATATAAAGTATACTCGTCATTAAAAAAAAGCCGGAAGAAAAATGTTTGCCGGATCATTAAAATACACCCCCCCCGCCCCCCCCGCCCCAGGAGCAAGTCAGCCTGGCTTGGATCAGAATTTCAGGCATTTTGCCCTTTGAACCAGTTCCCTTGGGAACGGAGTCTAAAGTTTGAGGAGCACTGGCCCCTTTGGAATTCCAGGCAGTTTCACAGCCACAAGGGAGCTGACCAACAAGTTTACTCACCAGTTTTATCCTGATCAACATCTGTTGATAGGGCAGAGACAGGCATTTAGGAGCCAAGAGATAATGACCTCACTGCTGGGCCATTTCCTTCCCCTGCCTAACAGCATACTCACAAGGGCCAATCAGACCTGTTCAGGCCCAGGGTGGCCCTATCGCCTTTGTCTCCAGGACAAACAGATGAAAAGGATTTAATCTCCAGATGTGAGCCTGGACTGGAGCACCAGGGAGAGGAGGGTGTAGGCAGGACCCAGGAAAAACATACAGCCCTGGGCTGCTGTCATCAGATATGTATGTGAAGCAGGTGTGGCCTGGTACACACTAATCCTGGCAGAGCTATTAGCCACCTGCCCTGACAACTGCAGGCCAATGCCTGGAACGATGAATGCCAGTCACTGCCCAAGTCCTGAGGGCCCACTGGGCATCAGGCTCCACCAGTTGTCCCTTACCTTGCACCACTCACGTTCACCCCAATTAACCAAACCAGAGCTCGTGTAATCTGACGTGCACCAACACAAACAGCTCAAGGAGCATGAAGGCCAGTCGTTTTCTTCTCGCACGTCAGGCACGTTTTTGACACCAGAACCATCTCTTCTTCCCAAGAGCAGTGCTTTTGTTTTAACCAACAGTTCTTGACATGGGGTGTGACTGGTGTCTGTCTTCCACATTCACAGAGAGACACAAGAACTCTCTGTTCTAAGTGAAGCTGATGTTCTGAGAGTTATGTCCAATAAATGGCTTCCCTCTGGCCTAAGTGCTCCCTACCTGCGCTATTTGTCCGCTGTTAGCGTGTGATCCACTATGTCTTTTTGTAAGCGTGTTATTTTTTGTCACCTTGACTTGGTTTATTATTGCAATTCCTAGAAGACGGGTGCATCGCCTTAAAACCTCCGATGGGTTTCCCACGGGCCTAAGAAATGTCATGGTTTTTAAATTTGTGCCTGCTTGTATATGAATGACCTGCAGGGGGAGTTCTACTGTCCTGTAAGGTGGCCGTGAGTCAAGGGCAGTGAGTTTGGCTTGGTTGGGTATAGGAATGCAAGGAGCCCTGGCGGTGTTGCGGATGAAGCATTGGACTCCTAACTACGAGGCTGGCAGTGCAAACCCACCAGCCTTTCCACAAGTGAGCAAGCTGAGGGTGTCTGCTCCCATCAAGACTCACGGCCACAGAAGCCTCCTCTTGCAGTGGAATCATTGGGGGTGGTAGGGGCCTTAGATTTTTTTGTAGGCTATGACTGCAGAAGGACAGACAGACAATCACAGGACATCAAGAGCAACTGTTCCTGGATGATTGCCTTTAACCCTGTTCATCTGATAAAGGAAGCGTCTTCAGCTGAACAACAGATCATCGCAGAAAGTGAACAAAAACACCAAGGGAGCCGGCGCTCCTTAGTCCAACTCAGTGCTGGGATCAGAAGGACAGTGTGTGCTCAGGAATGATGCTGAGGCAGGAAGGGACACAAAGAAATGGATGAATGGACAGGACAACACAGGAAGTGGGAAGGGCGCTGCTACGTGGTAGGGATCACAATCCGTATCACTAATCAAAGGTGTATGTATGAACTGTGGTGCAGAAAACTAATTCCTTCCATAAACATTCACCTAAAACTAATTCCTTCCATAAACATTCACCTAAATCACAATAAAAAGTTTTTAAAAAAGCATCTTTTACATTTGGCTGGTCAAGCACCAAATGGCTGGTGCTGCATTCCTGACATTAAACGAGCAGTGTAATTAGATGATGTTAAAAAAAATTTTTTTTTTTTTTAAAAACCCACACTAACAGGGCCTGATCAACAGAATTAAGAACAAAACACAGAGTGGACTAGCCTCTGTAATTGGTGTCAGCAACTTAAGAGATGGAAAGAAAGTGGATGCACTGATTCTTTATTTCACGCTGGGCACTATGCGCCAAGTTTTACCACCCATGCCCTCATTTAATCCTCCCTGATGAAGAAGTGAGGCACAGGGAGCTCCCACCCCTTCTCAACATGCATGGCACACGGCAGAGAAGGATTTCAAACCCAGATTCAGCTGACTTGCAACTCCATGGTCGCTACCACAACCCTGGACTGCCTTTCAAAAACAATGAGATCAAACAAACAAATAAACAACAAACAAAGTGATTAGTAACCAATCCTTCAAAGAAAGCCAGACCAAAAATTTGGGGAACTATTTTTTTTACCTAATTCCCTTGGCTCTCAACCTTTTTTTCAGTCTGTCCACTATTGTCCCCATCCACCGCCTTCTAGAGGAGCCCTGGTGGTGTAGTGGTTGAGTGTTAGACTGTGATCTGCAAGGTTAGCAGTTCGAAACCACCAGCCGATACACAGGAGAAAGACGGGGCTTTCTATGCCCACAAAGAGTTAATCTAGGAAACTTGAGGGGGAAGTTCTACCCCTGCCTTCTAGGGTCGGTATGAGTCAGTATGGGTCAGATAGCAGTGAGTGAAGCTGAACCTCCTTCTGCAGACAATGACAAATGCTGTTGACTGGAACTTCAGAATATATCTAGAATCTCACCACCGCTTATCACCACTCCCATGCCTCTTAACAAGACTCCCAAGTATCCACTCGCTTCCTCCTGCAGCTGTTTCCACACCCATCAGGGTGCCCCTTTAAACGATGAAGCGGGGCCGCATGGAAGCATTTCCCAGCACCTCATCTCCCATGACTCTACCCTTTACTCTTTCCTTTGTTTTGTTTTTTTTAAAAAACGGGACACAGTTCAGCCCAGGCTCTCTGTACAGGTCCTTCTCTCTGCCTGGGGCTCTCTGAAGATATGAATGTAGCCCACTTCTTCACCTTTTGTAAGTACTGGCTCCAAGGCCACCCCTTCCTCAACTCAACCAGAAAAACCCAAAGTCATGGCCATCCAGGAAATTCTGACTCGTCGTGACCCTATGAACAGAGCAGAATTGCCCCCATGGGCGCCTCATGCAAGAAGTCTACCAGAGCAGAAAGCCCACTCTTTCTCTGGTGAACAACTGCCAAGTTCAAACTGCTCACCTGTGGTTGCATGCAGCCCAGTTTATAACCCACTACACACCATTCCTTAACTGCCGGCTTCCAAACTATAACCCATCTTCCTACCCCAACACAGCTCACACCTCTAGGCTTGATCTGTTTGTTTTTAGCCATCTGATATATCACATAAGAAGGTCTGGTGGCGCTGTTGGGCAAGCATTGGACTGCTAACCCACAGGACAGTGGTTCAAACCCCCGAGCCACTCTGCAAGGAGACAGATTAAGGCTCCTGTAAAGATTCAGTCTTGGAAACCCTATAAAGGGGCACGATGAGCTGGAATCGATTTGGAGGCAGTGGGTCTGGGTACTAAGCTTCAGAGCATGTTTCCTGAGTGTCTCGTGAAGATACAACAGAAGCCTCGTGAGGGAATGGAGTTTCATCAGTGCCTCTCCAACACCAAAGACAAGACCAGGCACAGGAGAACGTGTTCAGTGAATACATGAGGGAGCTTCAAATTGTTCGTGGGGGAAAAAAACCTCCCATCATTGGTTCATCTCTTTTTTCCATGAACTTCTTGAAGTCTCCTTATACGCAGAATGAATCAATGTTCTCATTTGCTAGCATGAAAAACTGCTGCCCTTAGGTGGGTGGATGCACAATGCTTATCCTCCCCGGAGACCCATGCATTCTTGGAAGCCCTTATTTTCGCACTTAGAAAGACTGACAGTCTAGGGCAGTGGTTCTCAACCTGCCTAATGCCACGACCCTTTAATGCAGTTCTTCATGTTGTGGCGACTCCCAACCATAAAATTATTTTCATCGCTACTTCATTAGCTGTCGTTTTGCTACTATTATGAATCGCGCGACCCCTTTGAAAGGGTCGTTCGACCCCCCCCCCAAAGGGGTCACGACCCATAGGTTGAGAACCACTGGTCTAGGGACTAGTGAGCTAGTGGAACGTGAGTGATAAGGAGAGGTGTGGAACAATGGTTAAGTGCTCTGTTGTTAGAAATAAAAGTTGGTGGCTTGAACCCACCCAGCGGCTCTGTGGGAAAAAGACCTGGGAATCTGCTCCTGCAGAGATCTTTTTAAAAACCTCACGCCATCAGGTCCATGCTGGCTCGCAGTGATCCACTGGCCCCGCGTGTTTCCGAGACTGTAACTCCTTGACCTTCCTCCTTCAGATCGGCTGATAGTTTTGAGCTGCTGACCTTGCAGTTGGTAGCCCCACTCCTGACAGGCTAAAATTCCTGGGTGAGAGCCCCATCCCACAACTCAATACTCGTCTTTTAATGTTCTCGTGCAGCTCTTAAATCGTAGAAGACTTTGGTCTTTTCTTACACTAAAACCAAACCAAACCCATTGCAGTCGCTTTGATGCTGACTCACTCACAGCAACCCCGTAAGAGTTGAACTGCTCCATAGGGTGCAGAAGGCTGGAAGTCTTTCCAGAAGCTGACTGTCTCATCTTTCTTCCTTGGGGAGACTGGGGGGCTTGAACCACTGACTTCTCAGCTAGCAGCCCATCATTGCTCACCTCCCTGCGCCACCTCTTAAGCCTGCACTGAAATCAGGCTAAAAAATAATCTGTTCCAACTTCCTTAAAAATCCAACTTAAAGACACACTTAGAAGCAAATCTCATTTGGCAACCCAGGGGCAGGCAAGAGATGGTGAGGGCTTGAAAAATATTTGGGAGACAAAAATGGAAGACGGAACGATTGACTGGGGATCTAGACTATTGCAGAAGTCTTTGACTGAATAAACAGTGGTGGTGGCATGTGAGAAATCCAATTTGGGGATGGGCTGGAGAGGTATGATTCCTCCCTTATACTCAAATAATTTAGCAACAAACGCCTAAAGGGCTTTGAGCAAAAAGCTCACCCAGAGCTTTCCGGAAAAGGAATCCTGGAAGATCCTGTTTATGCTCCTTCTTATCAGTGACTCTAAGTGGGCTGGCTCCTCCATGCCTGCCAGCAGGCAGATAAGCTCCCCTTTAAAAGGGCAGAAGTGTCCTATAATGTCCTGTCAAGGGTGGAGCTTTCCAAGTTAATTATACACCAGAAGATAGATTCCTATACCAAGATCCCTGCTGACTCCCAAGACAATTACTTGCTCCATAATTTCAGAATTGTTGCTGTTAGGTACCATCAAGTCAGTTCTGACTCATAGCAATCCTATGTCCAACAGAATAAAACATTGTCTGGGTCCTGCAGTCGATCTGCCTGAACCCATTGTTGAAGCCACCCTGTTCATTCAACTTCTGAATTAGGTGACTGAAAAGGGGAATCTTCCCAATGATCCCTGGGTTCCCAGACCCAGGGGTTGAACGCTCCCCTTAGGTGACTGTCAGTTTTACCTGTGCGGCTTACCTGGAATGTTCTCTCGATTGAACTTGGGTCTGCGGGCAATCACAAAGTCCTTGTCACTGGCCTTGCTTTTCAGCCGCTTTCGTGGGGGGCTCTGTGGGTTACTCAGGCTGGAGAGCAGCTCTTGGGGAATATTCTCACTGTCCACCTCCTCTTTCTCCAGGGTGGAGACCCCCATGCCTGACAGCAGTTCGGAAGTCTTGCCAGAATCCCATCCCCACGTGAAGTTGGTGCTGACGTTGCTACTCTGGTCAGGAATTTCCTGGAGGTGTTTCCTGCAGAAATGTACAATGCCCCAGTTCCTTTCAAGACCCTACCCTTAAATAATGCCAACGAAACACCAGCCAACTCCAAGGCCCTCCAGTTACAATCTGAATCCCAGGGCTTTTGCCCTAGCGGGTTCCCACGGCTATAAATCTTCGGAGGGTGTGGCAGATTGACACTTCCCTCTCTCCAAAAGTCAGATGGGTTCTAACAGACCACGTTAGCAAGCGCTTCACAAAACTTGCGCCATCAGGCCCCTAAATAATGCCAAAACCACACCAATCGATTGCCATCGAGTCGATTCCGACTCAGAGTGACCCCGGGTTTCCGCGGCTGTAACGCTTTACAAGAGTAGAAAGCCTCGCCGCCGAGGGGCTGGTGGTTTCGAACTGCTGACTTCAAGGTTCGCAAGCCAGCACGTAAAACAAGTTGTCGTTGATGCATTGTAGAAAGCATTAAACTTTCACGATGGCTAATTAAATTGCATGTGTATAGGCCAGCTGCGAATTTCCAAGAAAATAAGCGAACCAATGGGAATGGCTTTTGATTTACCATCATGCAGGCAGGCCTCACCAACTTCTAACCGTGGATAGGACGTGGGGGGCAGAGGGACCGGGAGGTAAGGGGACGGGGGGGAGGGGGGGAAGGAGGGGGGGGAAGGGAGGACAACCATCCCGTGATTGGAAATCCCAGAGGAAAGCCCTATAAGGAAAGCCCAGGAAAACAGCACGCAGATCACCGCGCTAAAGCATCCATCCACATTTTCCCAAAGAAGGAGCTAAGCAGAAATTCGCAGAATAACAGCAATAGTAACAGTATTAGAAGCGGCAGCGCTCACGGCCTAAAATAAGACGGTTCATTCATACTCTGCACCTCTTTACAATAGGTTTACCTGTGCATGGCGTCCACCAGCTCGGGCGTTTAAGATATGTGCATTAATTGCAGAGCTGCTAGCTTTGGAATTCCCGCCTTGACGCGCGGGCAGCTCCGGCCACTGAGTGCTGGCCCCGCGCGGCAAGACCCGCGAACTCTAGCAACGTTCCATCGCCTGAGCGCGCGCGCGAGGCTCTTCTGCCCGCTCGATTCAGCGGACGAGGTCGGAGGACCCGCTGCCTGCTGGGAAGTGTAGTTCTCACTCTTCGCGAAGTCGGGCTGTTTCGCTCCCTACTTCCTTTCCCGGCGGGGCCGGCCTCCGCGATTACCCACAACCCCCCGCGGCTGCGGAGGACTCCGGCCCACCCCGGCGGGCGGAGAAGCGGAAGCGGGCGGCGCGGCGGCTGACTGGGAATGTCAACCTATTGACGGGGACGGCTTTGCCTTTCCCGGGAGCCCGCAGGCCTTCTGCTGACCGCTCCCGCTGGCGTTTCGGGTCGTGGACCCCATTACCTATAGGGCCGTGGGTGGACGCGGAGGTCCTCGGCTCCGTCCAGATGCTGTCTGGAGAGATCGGACGGTGAGTTCGAAGGAGGGCATGCGACATTGTTGGGTCTGAAGTCGGGGGCCGAGCGGAGGCGGCGACGGTGGGGACCCTGGAAGCGCCGAGCGGCCGGCGTCGCTGGGCCTGTGTCGCTGGCCGCTGCTTAGAAGCCATGAGCCCTGCCTGCCTCCCAGCTGGGCTTCCCACCCGCGCAGCCCTCCGCCGGGACGCTCCTGCCGGGCTCCGGGGAGAGGGCAGCCCTTCTTGGGCCCTTCAGAAAATAAGCCCAGGACGAAACCGGGTCTGTGGACAAGATCCTGTCCGCACCTGAGAGGTGGCCCTTACGCCAGCGCCGCGCATCCTGGAAGCATTTGGTCAAGCCCAGCGCCGTGGGTGCGAGGGAGGGGTGGCTGAGTGTAAGCGGAGCCGACGCCGGTGGGACCGACCGCCGCCGTTCGCAGTCTAGCCAGCATGGAAATGAATAAGGTTCCTGTACGATCGCTGTGTCAGAATCCACGCGACGGCAGCGGCTTTGGCTTGGGTTTTCCTGTATCTGCAAAGGGCTGTACCCGGACTACGCTCAGGCCGCCAGGACAGCCATCTGGTTGTTCTGTACCAACCGGCTGCGTCCAGCTGTGTCGCCACCTAGAGCTGCGTTAGCCTATCTCTGCGGGGAAGTTCGGGGGCGTTAGATGGGAGGGCAGGCCATCTTTCAGGTTGGGTGACCCATGCGAAATCTATCATGCATTGCAAACTGTACTAACTACAGCGCTGGCCCAGGGCAACAGTGGAAGAGGCGCTGTGAATCTCAACCCTAATACAAATAGGAGGCGTTCTGAAGTTCAGAATTAGTCCAGCCTCATCTCAGTTCAGAATGAATGCTGTACCACATACTTTTAAAACCTAGGGGGACACGGGGGAGTTAAGAGATTTGCTTTATAGAATGGAATTAAATCTCCCTAACCCGGTAGATAAGGTGGCCTAGTGGCGCTGTGGGCTAAGCATTGGGTTGCTAACCACCAGGTCTGTGGTTCAAACCCACTAGCTTTTCTGGGGGAAAAAAAGATGAGGCTGCCTTTACCCAAAAAGATTTAGTCTTTGGAACGCACAGGAGCAGTAATCTGCCCTGTAAGCAGCCCCACTATAAGTCGGAATCAACTAGACGGCTTGGGTTTGCCAGTGTGCCCTTGTTGTATGCTTGGTCTTTGAGCTTGAGAAGTAAAACACACGACAGGAAGGAATTCGTGAATGTTTATGTTCATGAAAGTGGGTGAAATGGCTGCTATAAAGAAGGGTCTGGTCACAATTGGTTTTGATTCCAACTAGGTGAAGAATACTAGGCTTCCTGGGCCTGGTTCAGTAAAATCCTGTGTTATAGGGTGGGAAAACCCTTCAGGACACAGTATTCCTGATTGTACGTATCATAGGTGCCCCTCCATTACTATAGCTAAGGAGAACGCAACTATCTTTCTTTGATCTATACATGCTTTCTCTTAGGATTGCAACACATTAGAGAAAACATTTTTAAAAACACAACAAAAAAGGTTTGGGTTTCTGGAAAGATGGGACATGACAGAGGGAACTTGTAACCTATTGAGAAAGAGTAGACAAGAAATATGTATATACTTATGTATCTATTTAATATATATTATATTTATTTATTTAAAATGCCAGGATGAGCATTGCCTTAGTTAAGGCTGCCGTAACAGAAATAACCAGAGTGGGTGGGCTCAAAGGGCAGAATGTTCTTTCTCATAGTCCAGGAAGCTATAAGTCTGAGTTGAGGGCAGCAGCTAAAAGGACAGGCTCTTGGTTTGTTGGCTCTAGGGAAAGATCTATGTGTGTCTCTCAGCTTCTGTGGCCCCAGCGTTCCTCAGGCCCTTGACAATCTACACATGGCATCCATCATCTGTGTTTGTGCTTGCCTGTCTCTATCTGTTCCTTTTATAATTTGGGTATAACACACACCCTACATGGGTCTGGTCTCAGTAACATTGCATTACGGAAGCATTTGGAGTGTATTTCATTATGTCCATTGGTATAGAGGCTGGGATTCCAACACGTACTATGCAGGGCGGAAGGGGTCTCGGTGGGTGGGGGTTAGGGGGTAGTGGTAGCAGGCATACAATCCATAGCAAGCATAAACACAGTTTTGAGATAAGAATTGGGAAACTTCTATGGGATCATTCTAAATTTAAAGATAGGTAATAATACCCTCATTCAGTCTCCTGTTGAGGGACCAGTTCTAGTTCTTACTGTCTGCAGTTTCTGAATTAATGGACCTGAAGTCTCTTTGTGAGACTCAGGACGAGCCTGCCATCTGGGAAAGTCAAAAGTCTGATAGTACAATAGGGGTTTCACTAGCATTATTTGCCCTGGTAACAGAACTGTTTCAGCTTGCTATTATGGAAATCATATTTTTTCTCATTCCTTCCAGCTGTGACTGTAGTCTTAATACAGTAAATAAAAGTTTAAGTAGATACATGTGATTCTGTTTAACATAAGGACTCGTGACCACAGAAGACTTATAATTTCTAGCTATCTGTAAGTTTCATTGTAATTATTGTGATTCATTGTTGGTGAAGAATATTGAAAATACCACAAATTGCCAGAAGAACAAGTAAATCTGTCTTAGTACAAACACAATGGCCCTTAGAAGCGAAGATGATAAGGCTTTGTTGCACGTAGTTTGGACATGTTATCAGGAGAGACCAATCCCTGGAAAAGGACATCATCCCAGGGTAAAGTGGAAGGGCAGCAAAAAAGAGGAAGACCATCCAGCAGATGAATTGGCAGTAGCTGTAAGCATAACAATGTTTGTGAGCTGGGTGCAGAGCTGGATAGGGTTTTGTTCTACTGTGTCATAGGGTTACTGTGATACAGGACCAACTCAATGGCAACTGATAACAGCAGCACAGACAGACTTCTTCCTAAAGATGAGGGAGGGGTTTGTGTTCCATGAAGACATAGTCTAAGAAACCCACGAGGGCAGTTCTACTTTGTCTAAAGCAGGGGTCCTCAAACTACGGCCCATGGGCCACTTGCGGCCCTCAGAATATTTATCCAGACCGCTGGGTGTTTTTGCCCCATTTTGTTTCTTACTTCAAAATAAGATATGTGCAGTCTGCATAGGAATTTGTTCATTGTGTTTTTTAAACTATAGTCTGGCCCTCCAACGGGTCTGAGGGACAGTGAACTGGCCCCCTGCTTAAAAAGTTTGAGGACCCCTGGTCTATAGGGCCGCCATCAGTAGGAATTGACTCAGTGCAGTGAATGAGTTCTCTTACGGAAGTGCATTGTGATTGCTACTGATGAGAAGTATTTTATTTCCTGATTAATTTTATTAGTTTAATCTTCTTGTTAGGTACCATGGAGCTAGTTCTGACCCATAGAGACCTTATGCACAACAGAATGAAACACTGTCCAATCCTGTGCTCTCCTCACATTGTTGCAGCCTTTGTGTCAATCCATCTCATTGAGAGGCCTTCTTCATCTCGCCAAACTAAGGAACATTCTGGCTGTACTTCTTCCAAGACAGATTGATTTGTCCTTTTAGCAGTCAGTGGTACTTTGAATATTCTACTCCATCACCACAGTTCAATTGCATTGATTCTTCTTTGATCTTCCTTATTCGATATCTGACTTTCATATGCTTAGGAGGCTATGGAAAGTAGCATGGCTTGGCTCAGCCTACCTTTGTCTGCAAAGTAACAACCTTGTTTTTTAATACTCTAAAGAGGTCTTTTGAGCTTTTGACTGCTGCTTTTATGAGCATTGATTGTGGATCCACGCAAGACAAAATCCTTGAAAATTTCAACCTTTTCCCTATTTATCCTGATGTTACCTATTGGTCTAGTTGTAAGGATTTGGGTTTTCTTTACATTGAGTTGAAATCAATACTGAAGGCTACAATCTTAGCACATCCTGTTTCCCACTATAGTATATTTAGTGTCAGATTTCCAGAACTAAAATTCCTATAATTGCATCCAGGACAAAGGAGTTCCCATCATTATTAATGTCTGCACATGACTTTAACCCAACACCAAGCCCACTGTCATAGAGTCAATTCCAACTTATAGCAACATGATACAGGCTTTAAAAGACGAAATCCCTATAGCAAAAGCTGCCTCATCGTACTTCCGCAAAAAGATTGGTGGGTTTGAGCTGCCAACTTTGTCTTTAACCCCCAACCTACAGCCCCATCAGGACGCCTTTGGAAACTTCAGATAGAATACAAAGTGGCTTTGTAAATTAGAGAGAGGTGAGTGTTTATCAACCAGCTATGCGGAGACGGACAAGAGTGTTTTCTGTAGTGACACAACCAACAAACCAAAACCAAACTCACTGCCCTTGAGTCAGTTTCATCTCATAAGGACTCCATAGGACAGGGTAGAACTGCCTGTCTGGGTCCCCAAAACTAACTCTTTACAGCAGTAGAAAGCCTTTCTTCCTCCCTAGGAGTGGCTGGTGGTTTCCAGGGGCTGACCTTGGAGGTAGCAGCCCAATTCATAATCACTTGTAACCATTCGTAACCACCCAATTGTGGCCACAGAAGAGACCAAAAAGGACTGACTGGAGAACCTCAGTGGCTCCATATGTACAGCTTATACTCATATACCGTATTTTCTCATATGTGCCATGTAAGTAGCTTGTGCAGGCATTTAACAATGTTCAATGTGTGTGTTATTTATATAAAAAGACAATATATATTGGTATAGTCATATAACTCACCATAGCCTGTATCATGAGTTGTCTTAGTTTTTGTTATCTATCCGACTGAGGGAGAAGGATGAGACTTTCTATTTATGTTAAGGTCTTGAGTCTCACAAACCCGCTGGGGCAGCTCCACCATGTCCCATGACCTGTAGGGTCACTGGGAGTGAGAATCGACCGGAAGGCAGTAAGTGGGAAGTAAATCTGGGTACAGATACATACTGGTTTGATACCGTGAGTCTGATGAGTCTTTATTGGGTTCTAGTTGAAATTTTTCATTCAATGTCAGAATCTTTGGATTTGCCAATTTTTTGTTTATGTTCGAATCCATTACATTTTTCCTTCCCTCCCTCCCTCCATTTCTTCCTTTCTCTCTCTTTAAAAGACATTTGGAATATTTTACATATCAAAATTATGATAACTTCTAAATTTTTCATCCAAAGCTGCTCAGCCTAAAGAATCATTATTAGAGTCATCCAGGACTCAGGAAGTAATACTCTAAGTTAGGAACACTAAGTCAATTATGAAACCATTATAAAGACATTTGAAAGTGAGTATTGAATTTTGTCTTGATGTTTGGGAAAAGAATTGGATTTAAATGTTTCTGAGCTAGTATTTTAAGGACTGGCCTATGATATCAAAACAGGCACTAAATTTTGACTGAGTGAATGAGTTAACATTTTGATTTTAAGTCAAATTAGCCATTATCTGATCACCCTAGCTTTTTGTTTTGTTGTTTCTAATTATATGTAACTGAACTTTGAGTTATCTTCAATTTCAGTAGTTTTTGTCATCTAGCCTAAACAAGCAATTTTAATATTTGAGTAAAAATAGGACAGTTGAGGTCAGAAGCCCGTTTCCCCCTTTTCCCTGCAGTGTATGTTTCTGAAGCTGCACATGAATCTAGCTCAGCAAATGCTCTACGATAGTCCATCTCCATTTTGATTATTGTTCCAGGAAGAATGTAGAACATTAAGTGTACCCTCTGACATGGCTCTGAGGTGTGTTTTTTTCTCTGGAACAACAAACAGATGAAAAGGCTTTTTAGCTAAAGAGGTCATTAGTGGCTTTATAGGGTAATTAAAAGGCAAACACCAAAAAGCCAAACCCACTGCCAGGAGGTGGATTCTGATTCATAATGACCCTATGGGACAAAAGAGGACACCTGCTCCTGGGTTTGTCATAGTGACTCTGTTGTGACTCTGTGTGGCGCAGACAGCCTGCCTCATCGTGGTGAACAGCTGGTGCGCTTGAACTGTAAACGTTGCTGCTAGTAGCCCCTTGCTTAACTCACTATGCCACCAAAGCCCCTCCCAAACAAGTGTATTAGTTACCCACAATGAGGGCATGCTCAGGCCTGTTGGTGTCAAGGAGCATCGTGAACTTCTTGTGCTTTTCCCTGTAGAAGAAGGCGTTTTTATGGTGCCACTGCCCACTTGCAGCTGCTTGATTCTGACTCACAGTGACCCATAAGACAGAGGAGAACTCCTCTGGGGCTTGTGCAGGTGCTAAGCTTTGTGGAAGCTTACCATGTGGCTGGTGGGCTCGGAATGTTAGCCTTCTGGTTAGCAGTCTGCCACTTACGCTGCAGCGCAGTCGGGCATGTCCATTGGGGAGCCAGGCTGGTTTCTTGAATAGGACTGAGAGTAGGCCCAGGCTGTGCTGACCACTGAGGAGTGGAACACAGTTGGCTTTCATTTATAGAGTTTTTGTTTTGTTGTTTGGTGGGGCATTTAAGGTAAAGAGTAGATGAACTATAGTTTGAGACTATTGAGAGCACCCTGGAGGCATAATGGATTACATGATAGGCTGATAGGATTACCTGATAGGCAGCATAATGGATTACATGATAAGCTGCAAGGGCAGTCGTTTGAAAACCACCTGCAGCTCTGCGGAAGAAAGGTAAGGCTTTCTACTTCAGTAAAGTGTCACTCACTATGAATCAGAATCAGCTTGATGACAGCGAGTGTTAGGGGTTATTGAAAAAGCTTGTTAGTTACCTTCTAGAACAGCGGTTCTCAACCTGTGGGTCACAACACCTTTGGGGGAGGGGTGGGGGTGGAACGACCCTTTCACAGGGGTGGCCCGATTCATAACAGTAGCAAAATGACAGTGATGAAGTAGCAATGAAAATAATTTTCTGGTTGGGGGTGGCCACCACATGAGGAACTGCATGGAAAGGATGTGGCCTTAGGGAGGTTGAGCACCACCGCTCTAGAAGCTCATGCTAGGAAGGATGCAGTGATTAGTAACTAGGGTTTATTGAGTACCTACTCTTTGCCTGAGCCTTGGTGGCGTAGTAGGTATGTGTCCGGCTGCTAACCACAGATCAGCAATTTGCAAGCCCAGAAGCTCTGAGGGAGCAAGATGAGACTTTTTGCTTTCAGAAAGATTTACAGTTGCAGAAACTCTGCAGGGCAGCTCTACTCTCTTTTTGTTTTCTGTGTCTACAAGCTGCCCTACCGATTGTCTTACTTCTCTATCTCACTTGATCTTTATAGCAACCTGTAGATGTTTATCCTCATTTAACAGTTTAAATTGCTTGAAGTTTACACAATTATTAAATAGGGCTGCGATTGGGAGCCTGGGTTTGGCAAGATAAAATAAATAAATCATTTGTGTTTTAAAATGGCATTTAATAAATAAGGTCTCTAGATGGCTCCAACAATTTACCTTGACTATTAACCTAAAGGATGGTGGTTCAAACCCACCCAACAGTACTGTGGATAAGAAGGTCACACAGCCTCCTTCCGTGAGGTCACATACAGGTTACCATAGGTGGAATCAACTAGACAGCAGCTAATAAATATTACCATATCAAAATAATTCTTTTTTCTGGGTGTTAGGTATTTTGCCTTCATATTGTTGGATTGATTTTTAAATAACTTTCAAATTAGAAAGTAATACATTTACTTTTAAACAACAAAACATTAAACACCCACACACAAAAATCACAAAAAGACACTAGAAATCATCTCTTACTCTGTTACTCTGTGGCAACCACCATGAACTTTTTGGTGTATATTAGTCTACACATATTTGTGTGCTTCTCCCCAACACTATGCCTGCCCGTTGTGACAGCTGGAATTTGGTGATGTCCTTTAATCAGAGGCTCTGATGGAATGTTGCTGTTGGGTAGCCTGTGACTCAGCCACACAGCCCTGCTCCCATCAGTCATGGCCAGATTAGCGGGGTT
Organism: Tenrec ecaudatus; assembly: GCF_050624435.1. Lineage (NCBI taxonomy): Eukaryota > Metazoa > Chordata > Mammalia > Afrosoricida > Tenrecidae > Tenrec > Tenrec ecaudatus. Next base: position 34,694,721 of record NC_134531.1, on the reverse strand, counting down.
AGTGTTTTATGAAGCCCTCAACTGCTTTTCTTTCTCCAAAAGGCAGTGGGCACTGAGGTAGTTTTTGGATATGTTTAATGCTTCTGGATTGTTCAATATAAACATGTAAATAGCTTCCCTGCTTTCATGTTTAAAGAACATGGCAGCAAAAAAAGCAGTGCTGTAGATAGATGTTTGTTCCATCTAATAAGGATATTTATTATTTGAAGAATTGCTAGGACAAAGTAGTATGAATTGTTTCTGGAGACTTTTGATACCTATTGCTAAATTCTGTGCTGTTGCTTCTCTGGATGGCCCCCCTCTCCCTTGCTCAAAACCAACCCCATGTCTTTGCATTTTCTCTGTTTGTTTCTGGTTCCCTTGTTGTTTTTGTTGTTTAATCCAAATTGGCTTCAATGATTAAGCTCTCAACCAGTAGCCCCGAGGAAGGCTGGCCTAGCCTTCTTCTGTGAGCTACTCTGTTGTTCACGTGTGCTTGCAAGGCCTTGAGAATGGACTTGAAGGCAACTAACTCAACAACTACAGTCTTTTAGTTAAGGAATGGGAAAGGGCTTGTTTGTTTTTTATTGGAATAAGTAAAACTGCACGCGGCAGTAAATGTAAACCATACTTATGGGTAAGCAGTGAAAAGAAAGGCTCTCAGCAGCTTTACCTGTTTCCTCTCTGCTGAGATGACGACTGTTAGCCTGGGAGGGGATAGGGCACAAGGCATGTGACTTACATTTTATATTGCTTGTTGGAGGGCTACCTTGTCCAGCCTTTCCTGGAAACTTTTTGCATACATATATCTTTGCACTTGGCAATTCCAATTCAGGGAACTTGACTCATTTAATACCTCTGCTACAAATCGATGCTTCTAGATTCAAGAAAGCAAAAAATACCAACTCACTGTCCGGGGTAGAACTTCCCCTGTGGGTTTCCAACACTGTAGAAAGCCTTGTCTTTCTCCTGTGGAACAGCTTACCTTGAACTAAAATTCTTGCGGTTGAGGGTCCTTATTCACCAAGACAGAAAAAAATGTGTGTATTCCTTAGTTAGCTCAGTTGGCAAAACCCAGTTCATAACGATAATGTTCTCTCCAGTCTAGCCTGGTGAGTAGTGTCTGAGGTCTCCAAAGTTTGGATTGAAAAAGCAACTTTTGGCCCCTTCCCACCTGAGGAAAATATTCAAACTTTCTTTGGTCTTTTTTTTGTAATTACTTTCGGTTGGAGATGTTTGTTGATTGGAAACATTTTATTGGTTCTGCCTTATTTTCATGGGTTGTATGTATAACAATCTTAATCCTTTATTTTTGGATATTAATAAATCCTTTGGAAAATTATAGTTCATAGGCAAACATGAATGCTCATTGGTTTTACACACCTGAAACATACCTATTACTTTCTGTCAGAAGTAAATAATGCTGCGAGCAGTGGTTAGGTTTTCAGATAAGCCATTTACTGATGTGTCTTATCAGCATTTATAGTTGAAATTATTTTTGAATGTATGTCTTTGGTTCAGTAGTCATTGCCATTTTTTTTGCAAAACAAATAACTTCCTTAGAAAAACTAATATTTATGCACAGTATATGACTAGAAAGTAATACGTGTGTTTTTAAAGCAGTAAATAGGTAAGAATTTCAACCCACGAAAGATGAGTTCTTAGACAAAATTAGCATAAAGAAAAACACTGTTTGATACCAACAAAAACCAAACTCTGTAGTGGAAGCTGTTCCAACTCAGAGTGACCCTAAATCAATGGAGTAAAGCCGCTCCCTAGGGTTTCTAAGACAGTGAATCTTTCCAGTAGCAGACAGCCCATCTTTCTCTCTCAAAGTAGCTAGTGGGTTCAACCTACTGACCTTTTGTTAGCAGCTAAACTCTTTTTTTTATCGTTTTATTAGGGCTCATACAACTCTTATCACAATCCATACATACGTCAATTGTGTAAAGCTTGTTCATTCATTGCCTTCATTATTCTCAAACCATTTGCTCTCCACTTAAGCCCCTGGCATCAGGTCCTCTTTTTTTACCCCTCCCTCCCCGTTCCCCCTCCCTCTTGAACCGTTGATAATTTATAAATTATTATTTTGTCATATTTTGACCTGTCCGACATCTCCCTTCACCCACTTTTCCGTTGTCCATCCCCAGGGAGGAGGTCACATGTAGATCCTTGTAATCAATTCCCCCTTTCCAACCCACCCTTCTCCCTTCCTAGTATCGCCATTCACACCACTGGTCCTGAAGAGATCATTTGCCCTGGATTCCCTGTGTTTTCAGTTCTTATCTGTTGCAGTGTACATCCTCTTGGTCTAGCTAGACTTGCAAGGTAGAATTTGGATCATGTAGTGGAGGGGGGGAAGAAGCATTTGGGAACTAGAGGAAGTTTTCATTTTGATCTTTGCTGCATCCCACTCTGACTGGCTCATCTCCTCCCCAAGACCCTTCTGTAAGGGGATGTCCAGTAGCCTACAGATGGGCTTTGGGTCTCCACTCCGCACTCCTCATTCACAATTATATGATATTTTGTTTTCTGATGATGCCTGATACCTGTTCCCTTCGAAACCTTGTGATAGCACAGGGCTGGTGTGCTTTTTCCATGTGGGCTTTGTTTCTTCTGAGCTAGATGGCCGCTTGTTTACCTTCAAGCCTTTAAGACCCCAGATGCTATATCTTTTGATAGCTGGGCACCATCAGCTTTGTCTGCCACATTTGCTTATGCACCCATGTGTCTTCAGCCATCTTATCATGGAGATGAGCAAACAATGATGATTTTTTGTTCTTTGATGCCTGATAACTGATCCCTTCAGCACCTAGTGATCACACACTGGTGTGCTTTTTCCATGTGGGCTTTGTTGCTTCTGAGCTAGATGGCTCTACTCAACCTGCTATGCCTTTGTTTCCAACAAAAGAAGGCGATTTTCAAATTAGTCTATCTTTTGATCACTCCCTCTTTTAAAAATCTTAAATTGTGGCCTGTGGATAAAAAAAATGCAGTTTACTGGACAGCTAATTCTGTAGGCATGATTTAGAATCGATTTCAGGACACACTAGTATATTTGTATAAATGCTCTGTTACGGCTTAAGGAACAAACAAATAACACTGTACTGAAACCAGTCAAAACTAGTATTAAGAAATTCATAATTGTAATAGTTTAAGAAGTAGGGTTTTTTGTTGTTCTTTGTTTTAGGAGGTAGTACATTTTTGTCAGTTTTTCTATAGATACCCCATTTTGAACTGTATTAATAGTATAATTATAATACATTTTTATTAATTATTTTATTGGGGGCTCGTACAACTCTTATCACAATCCATATATACATCCATGGTGTCAAGCACATTTGTACATTTGTTCCCCTCATCATTCTCAAAACATTTGCTTTCTACTTGCGCCCTTGGTATCAGCTCCTCAGTTTTGTTGTTGTTGTTCTTATTTTCTTGAAAGTAACCATGGTGGTACATTAGTTGAACTCTGAAAACTGAAAGATTGGTAGTTCAAACCCATAGATGCTTAGCTGGAAAAAGGTCCGGCGCTCTGTTTCCATAAAAACAACGTTGGTAATTCTGTGGGGCAGTTCCACTTGACTGGTGGCCAGGTGCAGTCAAGTTGGCTTCAACTTATAGCAGAAGGAAACATTGTCCAGTCCGGTGCCATCCTCAAAATCATTGCTATTTTTGAGTTCATTGTTGTGGCCACTGTGTCAGTCCATCGCATTAAAGGTCCTCCTCTTTCGCTGACCTCTACCACACATAACATCCTACTCTGAAGACTGCCCCTCCTGACAAGAGGAGCTTAGACATGAAACAAAGTCTTAATAGCCTCACTTACAAGGACCCTCTGGCTGTACTTATTCCAAGACAGATCTGCTTGCTTTTGGAGTCCTTTGTGCTTGATATATTCTTCACCAGCAGCATATTGCAGATGCGTCCATTTCCATTCTTTCTTACTCACTGTGCAGTTTTCTTTTTTAAAAAATCATTTTATTAGGGGCTCATACAACTCTTATCACAATCCATACGTACATCCATTGTGTAAAGCACATTTGCACATTCATTGCCCTCATCATTCTCAAAACATTTGCTCTCCACTTAAGCCCCTGGCATCAGCTTCTCATTTTCCCCTCCCTCCCCACTCCCTCCTCCCTCATGAGCCCTTGATAATTTATATAGATTATTATTTTGTCATATCTTGCCCTGTCCGATGTTTCCCTCACCCACTTCTCTGTTGTCTGTCCTCCAGAGAGGATGTTATATGTAGATCCTTGTAACTGGTTTCCCCTTTCCAACCCACCCTCCCTCTACCCTCCCAGTGTCGCCATTCACACCACTGGTCCTAAAGGAATTGTCCATCCTGGATTCCCTGTGTTTCCAGTTCCTGTCTGTACCAGTGTACATCCTCTGGTCTAGCCAGATTTGTAAGGTAGAATTGGGATCATGATTACTTGGGGGGGGGGTGGGTGGTGGGGGGAGAAGCATTTAGGAACTAGAGGAAAGTTATATGTTTCATCGTTGCTACATAGCACCCTGACTGACTCGTCTCCTCCCCGAGACCCTTCAGTAAGGGGCTGTCCAGTGGCCTACAAATGGGCTTTGGCTCTCCACTCCGCACTTCACCCAGCCCCCCCCACCCCCAACAATCACAATAAGATTTTTTGTTATGATGATGCCTGATAACTGATAACTGATCCCTTGGACACCTGCGATCACCATAAGCTGGTGTGCTTCTTCCATGTGGGCTTTGTTGCCACTGTCCAGCTTTCACATGCAAATGAGGCAATTGAAAATAACTGGCTTGGGTCTGGCATGCACTCAAAGAGGACTGAATCATCAGAGTCCTCAAAAGGATCCCAAGTTCTTTAACAGTATAAAGAAGTCCATCAGACAGGGTCATTGTAAGTCACCATTGAACCCTGGTGGGTTTGAGTTTGAGTTCCTGAAGATATAGATATGTGTACGTCTTTAGATTTGCTTTTAAGAATAAGATAGACAGTTTTGAGTGTAGGATCGGTCCTTTCCATTTTGGTTGTCGTCCACATAGAATTATGAGGACAGCTTTTGAGAGGGCTTTTTAATGTATTAATAGAAACGTAGTGAGTGGGCATTTCTTTTGCTAACGCAGCCTGTTCCTTTCCAGTTGACAGATGTGACGCAGACCGGACCGTGAATTGCTTTGGTTGATGAGAGTGAACGGTCAACAATGAGTGGTGCAGCTCTGGGCCTCGAGATTGTTTTTGTCTTTTTTCTGGCATTGTTTCTCCTGCATCGATACGGAGACTTTAGGAAACAGCACAGACTTGTCATTATTGGAACACTGCTGGCTTGGTATCTTTGCTTTCTTATCATCTTCATATTGCCTTTGGATGTTAGTACGGTAAGATGTGAAGTTGATTTTCACAATTTAAAAATCACCTGTAATCACAGCATGTTTGAGGTATGTTCGATTTTAAGGCAGCTAAATTATATACGGTGATGTTTTTGCTGTGAATGTCATTGCCTAAATTTAATCATTCAAAACTCATTGGCAAGAAGAGAAGATTGGGTAGATCAGATGAAAATTGCCAAAATTTCTTAAGTACTTGGTAACCTTTCGACACTTATTTTTACACCCTGCGTTCTTTGTTGTAGACCATATACAACCGGTGCAAGCATGCCGCCGCAAACTCGAGCCCTCCCGAGAACAGCAACACCTCCAGGCCGTCCGCAACTGCTGCCCCAGCTCCAAGGTATTCCTGGCTTTCTGTATTTTTATGAACATAGTCATTTTAGGGGGAAATTGTGTAAAATTGTCTGCTTTTACCATTTAGTTTTAATGTTTCTAAAAATTGACTAGCTCACCCTTCATCATCTATCCTTTGCTTGTGTACTGTTTTAGTATATATGTAGAAAATAAATTTAATCGTAGCAAAAAGAAATCCTCACTGTCATTGAATTGACTCTAACTCATAATGACTTTACATAGAATTTGCTAGGCTGTAAATGTTTATGGGAACAGCTGAGGGTTTGAACCACCAACCTTGCCATTAGCAGGCCAACACTTCCCCAGTTTACTACACTTAAGCCTTTTTTAAACCATTTTTTGTTTTGTTTTGTTTTAAATTATTTTGGGGTGGGGGTGCTCATACAACTGTTACCATAATCCATCCATCCATCCATTGTGTCAAGCACATTTGTACATTTGTTACCCTCATCATTCTCAAAACATTTGCTTTCTACTTGAGCCCTTGGTATCAGATCCTCATTTTTTTTCCTCCTTCCCTGCCCCCCTCCTTCACAAACCCTTGATAATTTATAAATTATTATTTGTAGATTGTTAATTATTTTCAGATCTCACACCGACCACTGTCTCCCTTCCCCTCTGGTTTCTGGTGTTCTTCCTCCTGGATGGGGGTGTGTGGTTATGTGCCATTCATTGTGATCAGTGCCCTCCTCCATCCCTACATCTCACCCCTTACCCTTACCCTTTTGGTATCTCCATTCCCATTCCTGTTCCTGTGTTCTGTGTGTTGTGAGTTTTCCCTCTTGTGCCAATACCTATGTGCATGCTCCCGTCTAGATTGGGATGTGGCACAGGGATCATGATCGCAGGAGGTGAGTTGGCCTCGAGGGATCAGAAGTATATTGCATGACCCATTAATGCTCTATTGCACCCTGATTGACTCACTCCTTCCCTGTGACCCCTCTGTGGGGGGACGTTCCATTGTCCATAGATAAACTCTGGGTCTCTGCTCCAACCCCCCTCCATTCTCACCAATGCATTTTTATGTGTTTGATTACTGTTGTGAATCTTCTGATGCCTGTTACTTGGTCTCGATGACACCTCATGATCGCACTGGCTGGTGTGCTTCTTCTATGTGGGCTTGTTGCTTCACTGTTGGGTGGCTGCTTGTTTAACTTCAAGCCTTTAAGACCTCAGACACTATATCTTTTAATATCTGGGCACAATCCTCTGTCTTTACCACATCTGCTATGCACCCATTTTGTCTTCACTTGTCTTCAGCAATCATGGTGAGGGGGGTGGGGGGAGAGCATTACAAAATGCCAGTTTGTTAGAACAAAGTGTTCTTGAATTGAGGGAAGGTATGAGCCGAGGCCCAAGGCCCGTCTGCAGCCTCAGTGAATTGCCTTACAGATATCTGTACATAGTCCAAGACCACTGTTGCTGTGGATGAATGTATTTACATGAGTGCACACCTCTGTTACTCTCCCTCTCTATGCCTCTGTTTCCTAGAGCTTGCCTCTGTTTCCTTTTGCCTCCTCCTGCCCCGCCATCACTTTCGCCCTTCTTCCACCTCTTAGTGCTTCCTCTCCACTGGCTTGGGGTTGCTCTAATGCTCACGGGATCTCTACCCTCTCATAGATGCTGGTTCCGCTTCCCTAGTTGTTCCCCTGTCCATGACGCCGTCCACTCACCACACCCTTCCTCCCACCTCCTTCTTCTCCAGCTACCTTCAGGGGCCATTGGCCCCATTGCCTGAGCTTCCCTCCCATGTCCAACCCATATAATTAGGCAAACCATCAATGTCCTAGTCAGAACAATAAAACATACGGTTGAAGAAAGAAAAGGAAAGAGAAAAAAGAAGAAAGAAAAAGGGTCCCCATGAGACCCTCCCCCTGGTCCTGAGGGAGATCCAGGGGCTGCCCTTCCCAGCCCAAAGTCCATTCTTGAGGCTCCTCAGGGGCTCTGTGGCTCGGCTTTACTCCAATTACTGATCTGTTATGCTCCATTCCCACACTGTCTCCCCTCCGTGTGTCCCCATTGCTGTCCCTGTCTCTATGCTCCAGTTAGGGGGCAGCATGTCTGGAATTGTTGGCAGTCCCACAGTCCTCTCTGTGTCTTAGCAGCTCCATGCAGAGGTCTCATCCTGTGGGCTTGGTGTGCCTACATGGAATCTAGGCCGACTGCCCCTTTCTCTTTTTCCTTCTTGGTTTGCTTCCATCTGGGTATGGTAGGTCAGTTCCTATCTCCCACCAGAAGGTCTAGGGGGTCCAGGGGTTAGGCTGGTTCTGCTTGGGGCCAACCCTGTAGTCCAGTCTTTTCATGCATTCCTCCACATGTTACGTTGCCCTCCTGGTTTGTTACGCCATGGTGGGGTCTCTGCACGTTCCAATTGTGTGAAGATACAACCAATACTCTCCCCCTGGGTGGGTTAGTGTCCTGTTCCCCCCATGTCATCATCTCAGTTTCTCCCCACCCCTATTCTCCCTCCTCCTTCCCTCTTTCCCCTTCTTTATGTTGGATTCACATGTACCTCCCTGTGTTTGGTCTGACCTTCCCCCCACAGCCCCCCCACCTGTGCCTCCACCCCTATATTGTGAGATAAGTGTCTTTTCTTCTGCTCCTGCTGTGCTGATTGTACTTACCTCAGGGGACTCATGTTATACTTGTCCTTTTGAGATTGGCTTACCTCACTTAACATAATTCCTTCCAACTCTTTCCATGAAACGACGTGTTTCATGTGATGGTGCTTTTTAGTGCTGCATAATACTCCATTGTGTGTATGTGCCAGAGTTTACGAATCCACTCATCTATTGATGGAAGTTTAGGTTGTTTCCAATTCTTTGCAATTGTGAATTGCGCTGCAATAAACACTGGAGCACAGATGACTGGTTGTGTTTTATTTCTTACCTCTTCTGGGTATATGCCCAGTAGAGGGATGGCTGGGTCATAAGGTGGATCAATTTTCATTTTCTTTAAATATCGCCAGATTGCTTTCCTCAGTGGCTGTATATATTTACACAGCCACCAACAGTGAAGGAGAGTTCTTATTTCACCACATCCCTTCCAACATTTGTTGCTCTCTGATTTCCTGATTTGGACTAAGCTCAGGGGTGTTATATAGTATCTCATGGTTGTTTTAATTTGCATATCTCCTATGACTAATGAACAGGAACACTTTCTCTTGTATTTATTGGCCATAGGGGTCTCCTCCCTAATGAAATTTCTTTTCAGTTCTTTTGCCCACTTCCTTAGGGGGTTAACTGTTTGCCTCTTTTTGCAGGCCATGAGAGTGTTGTAGATTTTGGTAATAAGCCCTTTGTCTGATGTGTCATTACTAAAAATCCTCTCCTAGTCTGTGGGTTGCCTTGTTACATTCTTGGTGAAGTCTTTTGAGGCACACAGGTGTTTTATTCTTATTAAATTCCATTAGTGGATTTCCAGTTCACCTGTGTGTGTGCCCTTCCCTATTTTTGTGAACCTAGGAATTCCCTGGGTCAGTGCTCTGAGGTTAGTCCCAATTCCTTCCTTGATGGTCCTGATGGTTTGGGGTTTTACTGCTATGTCTGTCATCCACTTTGAGTTTGTTCTTGTGCATGGGGTGAGGTAAACATCTTGTTTCATTTTTCTACATGTGGATATTCATTGTTTCCAGCACCACTTGTTAAAAGGGGCATCCGCTTCCCACTTGATGTTTTGGGGACCCTTATCGAAGATCAGTTGTCTATATGCTGATGGTTTTACTTCTGGGCTTTCTATTCTTTTCCACTGGTCAGAGTTTCTGTCATTATGCCAGTACCACACTGTTTGACCACTGTGGCTGTGTAGTAGGTGTTAAAATCAGGTAAAGTGAGTCCTCCGACTTTGTCCTTCTTCTTGAGGAGTTCTCTGCTAATTTTGAACTTCTTCTCTCTCCATATAAAAATTGGTGGTCAGTTTTTTCCAATTCTTTGAAGAAGGTTGTTGATATTTGAATTAGAATAGTGTTAAACTTATAAAGTGCTTTGGGTAAGATTGACATATTTACTACGTTGCGTCTTCCAATCCACGAGCATGGGATACTCTTCCATTTGTGGAGGTCACTTTTGACTTCCTGTAGTAGGGTCTTAATAGTTCTCCTTGTCTTTAGGTTTTTTTGTTAAATATATTCCTAGGTATTTCAGTTTGTTCTTAGCTACTGTGAAGGGTCCTGCCTTCTTGATCTCCTCTTTCATGGTCCTGTCTGATGTATATAGCAAACCTATCAACTTCTATTTGTTGATCTTGTATTTTACCACTCTTTCATATTCCTCTATCCCTGTAAGTACTCCTGTTGTGGAGCTTTTGGGGTTTTCAATGTACAGGATCATGTCTTCTGTAAATAGTTTTACCTCCTCCTCTCCCATTTGGATACTTTTAATGTCCTTCCACTGTCTTACATTGTTAGCTAGGACCTTCAGTATGATACTGAACAGAAGTGGGGACAGGGGACATCCTTGTCTGGTACCCTTTTTCAGAGGGATTGTTTTTGTCTTTTCTCCATTGACTATGATATTGGCTGTTGGTTTTCCATAGATAGCGTGTATTAACTTGAGGAATTTACCTTCCAGTCCTATCTTCGTGAGTGTCTTAATTAGGAATGGGTGTTGGATGTTGTCAAATGCTTTTTCTGAGTTTAGGGATATTATCATGTGGTTCTTATACTTTTTCTTATCCTTATGCAATTTTTTAAAAAAAACTAAGTTTAGTATGTTTGGATGAATTTTTGATATTTAAATGTTACTTTCCTTTCAAGAACCATTAAAGATTGGATACAGATCCGCAAGAATCATAGGTTTTGGAAGCTATTAAAGATATCCTTAGTGTCTAGGAAGAATACCCAACAATGAAATGGAAGAATATGGTCAGTAATAATGCTAATCTTAAGGATATGCAAACAAATTGGTAAGAATGTCTTTTCATAAGAGCAACACTGTAAGTGACTGATTCAGTCAAGTCAGATGATCAGTTCCTGGCAATTGAAACATCTCTTTCCTCCCCTCAGGGAGGTTGCGGGGGAACACTCACAAATGGAATAAGGGTGTATATTTTTGTGAGATTTAGAGGTGGCGCTGTGGAGTAGGCATTGGACTACTTACCATAAGGTCAGTAGTTCAAACTCACCAGCTGCTCCTTGGGAGAAACATGAGGCTGTCAGCTCCCATAAAGATTTACAGATTCAGCTTCCCTGTATAGTGTCATGATGAGTAGAAATCGACTTGATAACAGGTGGAGTGATTTTTTGTGGGATTTTTGGTTCTTAGTTGTTAGTTTCCATTGACTCAGTTCCTACTCATGGTGACCCCAGAAGTGTAGAATAGAACTGCTCTGTGGGGTTTTCAAAGCTGTGACCTATTGGAAGGAGATTGCCAGGCCTATCGTCTGAAGTACTTTGGGTAGGTTCAAACCACCAACTTTTCAACTAATAACTGAGCACTTAGCCATCTTCCCCACCCAGAGATTATTAGTGTATATCTTCTAGAAAAGAAAGAAGTTTGTTTTCATGGTGCATTTGTTTTTAAGGACTTTTGTATTATTCTAGAGTTAAACATTATGTCCTCTTGTTGCTCAATAACTAAAAAGTTCAAATGGCCTTTCTCTCTAGAGAAAACTTGTTCCTTTTGTGTCTTTCTAAAAATTTCACAGTCATCTCTGAATTCTAAGTTTCCTAGTAAATTCTGCTTTAAATCCATAGCCAATTGTATAGTTCATTTAAGTGTCATTATTTATGATTAATTGGCTTTAATTGTTATCCAGCAGTCAACATCTATGTTTCAAGCCATGGAGTTACATTCCTGATGGAATCATGCCAGTTTTCTGGAGAGTAGTGTATTGGACATCGCAGTTTTTAACATGGTAAGTGACAGTGAAAGATAAGTTTTTTAGAAACTTAACTAAACTTAAAGAAATTGTGATTTATTTTCTAATAAGAATTCATATGTAAATTTAAAATAAATTGAAATTGTTACTGTCTTTAAATCTGCATCCTCTTCTTTTCTGCTGCCTCCAGTCTCTTGTTTTAACCAAAGTGAAAATTAAAAAATAGCAAATGAAAGAAATAGACAAAAGCCTAAAAACAAGAATTTTCTCATCAATATTCCCCTCCAGTTATTGGATTCTCTATCTTTTCTTCAGTCCAGTCTTCTAGCCCCATTCTTACATGAAAATGTCAATGTCATCTTTGTTGTGAGAGGCCATCAAGTTAATTCTGATCCATAGCCACCCTGTGCACAACAGAACCAAGCACTGCCTGGTCCCATGCCATCACAATTGTTCATCACTGTCCCGTTATTCTTTGTACCAACTTAGCCAGACCTTTTTTTTTTTTTTTAATTCCATCATGTACTCCATCTCCTAAATGTGGATAGTCCTTGGAGTCAGCTTGTTACTTGACCCTCTCTCCTTGCATAGCTTCTACTGGGTTCATGATTTCATTAAACAATTGGGCTTTCCTCAATTTCTTCCTACCCTGCATAGATTTGCCTTTCTGCCAAGCTCCAGACTTACCCTCTGTCTGTTGCCTACTGAGCATCAATTAGATATTCTACTGGTGGCTGAAGTCTACAATTGGAGGTAGTGAACAGTGTAAGAGAAAAAGGATGTAGCAATGTAGAGTAGTAATGTCCCAGGAATCGCATCCTCATCAGACTCAGCTGAGTCCTTAACATTGCCATGCTGCCTCCTTCGGTGCTCTAGATTACTTGCTCACTCATCCAGTCTCTTCTGTCCCAGTTCTCTCTCTCACTTCTTAACAACAGTTACCTTCTCCCTTAGCAGATGACTTTTCCCCCTGAAAATAGAAGTCATTAGATGATAACGGTTTCCACTTCCCACCTGTAATCTACCTATCCCTCTACTCCCTAACAGAAGAGTCACTGGGGGAAGCCAAGCTCACGTTTAAAGTAGAGATCTATCCCTGTAAACTCTTGTTTCTGATTATGTCTTCCACTTTCAATTAAGCATGAAAAATTGTCTCATCACAGTTAAATTGGGGGTGGGAGGGCTTTTCAATTGAAATACAGATTCTTAGAGAAAAGTGAACGGTTTTGTGGTTAGTCTGACATTTTCAAAGTGAGAATGCTTACATGGCCACCAGTCAGATGAAGATACAGATCATCACCAGTGCCCCAGAAGCCTCCCTTGGGCCCCTTCTCAATTACTACTTCCTTGTAAAAGATGCTGTTGTTTTGACTTTCTTAGCCATAGACTTGCTACCTGGTTTTGAGTTTCATGAACAAGGAGTTGAACAACATATACGTATTCTAATCTAGCTTGTTTGCTCAGTTTATTTAGGAAATTCACTTGTGGTATCTATTGCCATTTCTGTAAAATAGTCCATTTTATAACTAGTCTGTGTTTATCCTGCCCAGACTTTTCAATGAATTATCGATTTGGTGTCTCCATTTATGAGTCCCTCACTCCTCAACCCCGTTTTCTATCCCCACCCCTCTGTTCCCACTAGCAAGCCCTTATTTACTTGACCTGAGTCAACAGTTGATTATAGTATGTTCATATTCCAATTTTAAATACTCTTTAGTTTCTACTTCGTAAGTACTTGGTTTTCTTCTTAGCTTTCTGTTGTTCTGTTTGATGGTCTTTGCTGTTCCCTCCTCCTCGTCCTTGAAAGCTGGTATTTCTCAATCCTTTCTCATTATAAATACTAGAGCACATTTGAGATGAAGTTTCCCCATCCTTCCTTCTAAGGGCACTGTGGCCTTACTTCTAGAAGTCCATGGTACTTTCAACATGCTTCTCCAGCACCACAGCTCAAACACTTTAATTCTTCAGTCTTCCTTATTCAGTGTCCAACGTTCACGTCATACGAGACAATTGAGAATACTGTGGCTACGATTAGGCACACCTTAGTCTTCAAAGAAACATCCTTGTCTTTCAACACGTTAAAGAAAGTCTTGTGAAGCAGAATTGCTCGATGCAGTACTTTCTTCTTGTGACTGCTGTTTCCATGTGCATTGACAGTGGATCTAATCAAGTTGAAATCCTTGACAACTTCATTTTTCCCTCCATTTATCATGATGTTACCTATTGGTCCAGTTGTGAAGATTATAGTGTTCTTTACATTGAGTTGTGATCCACACTGAAGGCTTCAATCCTGATCTTCATCAGCCAGTGCTTCAAGTCCTCACTTGCAGCAAACATGGTTATGTCATCTGCATATTATAGGTTGTTACTAAAGAGTTACAGTCTCAGAAATCCATGAGGCGTTTCCTACTCTGACCAATAGGGTTTCTGTGAGTCAGAATCAAGTCCATGGTAGGGAGTGTGGTTTGAGTTATGCTGGTCTGACACCCAATTCCAGTGTAGCTCCTTCTGAATGTCCCCTAGGTTCTTCAAAATGTTGGCAACTTACCTCCATTCCTGCTTATTACACCTTCGCCCTCTCCCAACTCATTCCCAGTTTTGTTCTCCCTCAAGGTCGTCTACATGCTGCATCCTTATTAATCTTTTTAAGGAAAAGACTCACTGCCATCAAGTCAGTGCCAACCCCTAGGACAGGGTAAACTGTCCTTGTGAGTTTTTGAGCGTGTAAATCTTTATGGGAATAAGAAGCGCCATCTACTAAGGAGCAGTGTTGAGTAACCACTGCTCTACCAGGGCTCCTCATTTTGAGAAAAGTAAAATTTTCTTAATTTTTGTTAAAAATTGTAATTTAATTTAATTCTTAATCTTAAAGACCTTCAATCTCCCGTTCTTCATTACTGTTCTTTGGATGTCATCCAAACTCTTCAAAAAGGCTGTAGAAGCCTTTGTTGGTACTCACTGTAAGTCTCTAATTCTGCTGCTGGTGGTCATTGTGGCTTTTCTTTCTTTGTTCTCCCCCAAATTTAATATAGATAAATATAGATAATATAGATAAGCCTGGCATCATTTACTCAGCATTAATATTTATTAGTGAAAAGTAATGCATACTAAAATGAGATTCATGTACATAGGGAATTTTTTATTATGCACACATCAGTTGTCTTATTTTGTGTAATCCTGTTCTTTTTCGACCACTTAGGATCCTGTTGCCCTTCATGCAGTCGTATGCAAGGTCAGGAGGGTTTTCCATCACTGGGAAGATCAAAACGGCCCTGATCGAGAATGCCATCTATTATGGCACCTATTTGCTGATTTTTGGAGCATTTTTAATTTATGTAGCTGTAAACCCACATTTGCACTTAGAATGGTAAGAAAATTAGTCTTCTTAACATTGTTCTGCATGTTTGCACTTTTTACAAACTCATCTCTATCTCACTTGTGTGGGTAAGTAGACATTTTTTTCCTCATTTATTGGGAGCTCGTACAATTCTTATCACAATCTATACATTCATCTGTGTGTCAAGCACTTTTGTACCTTTTTTGCCATCATCATTCTCAAAACATTTTCTTTCCACTTGAGTCCTTGGTATCAGCTTCTCATTTTTCCCTTCTCTATCTGCTCCTCTCCCTCATGAACCCTTGATATTTGTAAATAATTATTATTTTGCCATGTCTTACACGGTTTGATGTCTCCCTTCACCCACTGGGTAAGTAGACATGTTATCAAGAAACAGAAAAGTTATGTTTTATAGATTCTCTAAAACGATAACCTGATAATCCATATTACTAAGAAATAAAATATAAACATAGGTTCCCCAACTTATTTAGCCTACTGCCCCCCTATTTTAGAAGAAAGAATTACTTCCTGCTGGCCATTAAAAACGTTTGTACTATTGCTCATAATCCAGGATTAAGTATAGGTGTCTGCTTTTGTAGCCCCCAACTGGATCTTTTCAGCAACCTTCAGGGGGCAGGATTGTCCACTTTGGGAAGCACAATTACAGAATGACATCCTTAAATAAACTTCAACAAGTTCATGGAAAAGTGGAATTGAAAAGTAATGGAATTTCTCCATGGACTTCTTAAAGCCCTCTCATACAATCATTAGATAAATGACTAATACTTTGTTTCATATCTTCTATTCTTCCTGGTTATTCTTTGGATGTAGTCCGGACTCTTCCAAAAGGCTTTGGGGGCCTTTCTTGAGATGCCTTGTAAGGCACTCCTTCTGATGCTGAGGGTCTCTGGTGGCCTCCCTTGCCCCTATCATTTTTGGCATAGGATTTCACATTTTGTACATAATAAGGTGTTTTATTTTATGCTGCTTGCTTTTCTGTGGGATTGAAATATTTTTCCTCTTGTATTGGCCATAGTTTTGGAGCATATTTGTCTTTATTGTTCTCTTAAATTTAGACAGGATCATAAAAGTGGTATCTGTATTATACTAGGGATTTCTAATGACTTGAAGAGCTAGATTTAAAATTCAGGAATAGCTCACAACTGTATTTTTGAAGTTTGAGTAAATTTGCTGCAACGTGAAGTAGTTTAAACTTTTTCAATTTTCAGACTTCTCTTGGTTAATTTGAAAAAGACCACTTAGTGAAAAAAATGTGCATTCTTAGGGAAAATATGTATAAGGGGACTTCCAAAAGTTCATGGAAAATTTCTCCTTTGATTCTCCCTTTCTAAAAATGTTTTGAATGCTCTTCATATGTATTTTTGCCGTGAACTACCTTAGAGATTCTAATTTTAATTATAAAGGAATTAGTGTTTGAGATTATGCACACATCAATTGTATTATTTTGTTGAAACTTTTTTTATGACCACCTGGGATCCTGTTGCCCTTCATAGATGCCATCGAATTGATTCCAACTCATAGTGACCCAATAGAACTGAGTAGATCTATCCCTGTGGGTTCTAAAACTGTGAAACTTTATGGGAATAGAAAGCCTCATCTTTCTCTCTCAGAGTGGCTGGTGGTATCAAACTGCTCAGCTTATGGTTAGCAGCCCAATGGGTAATGCACTATACCACCATTCAAACACACGGATTAGCTCTGTTTTTAAAAGAGTAGCTGAGAATTTGAAGGTCTGGTCTATTATATCTAAATCCCAGTCATTCTGTGGGACAGTTGTGTTCTGAAAAATCACCTAATGTTATTTAGCCTCATTGTACATTTTTGTAGTAAAAATGGATCCCAGCATGCGACCTGCGTTTTCTTTCTTAGGAACCAGCTGCAGACAATTGGAATAGCTGCTGCGAATACCTGGGGTCTGTTTCTTCTCGTGCTGCTCTTGGGATACGGCTTGGTGGAAATCCCTCGTTCATACTGGAATGGAGCAAAAAAGGGTTACCTGCTTATGAAGACTTATTTTAAGGCCGCCAAACTGATGACGGAGAAAGCAGATGCAGAGGAAAACTTAGAAGACATCATGGAGGTCAGTAAGTTAAACCTTACAAGCAAAAATCAGCGCATTACATTTGTTTTATCTCCAACACAAATTCTCTAATTGCATTTGTTTTATTTCCAAACACAAATTCTCTAATTGCTAGGCTCTACAATTCATTGCAGTGGCCACGCAGAGCTCACAGACATAGCTTGCCATAATGGGGTTTATTGCGGAAGTTAATGGAAATGGAAGTGCTCAGAATACAGTTGTTTAGTCAGGACATGTTACAAAATTCTTTTGGTTCTACTTAATGCCCACTCCTCTGTAAGCCTCAACTCAAGGACACTCAGCTCCAGCTCCATGGGGTAGTGAACCCAGCTTCCTAATTAAGTGTCCAGAGGCAGCCCACCCACAAGCCAACCACCTGCCCAAAGGCATTCAAATCTACTTGCTCTGTGTTCTGGAAAGTCTACCATTCTGTTTCATGTTCTGGCTCCTGGCTCTGCTACTGCTGCTTTTCTAGGTCATGGAGGCTTATGCACAGGGATCTCAGGGTCCAGAGGCCATGGTCTCCTGTTAGGTCTTGCTGGTAGTGAGATTCCCCCATCCAAATTCTGAGAGGGCTCATTTAATATGCAGCAGGGATGGCAATCACTGTGAATTCTGTCAACAAGCACTCACAACTCAAGTCTATCAGTATTGTCCCCTATCTTCTTCTATTCAAACCCATCAGGAAAAGTTCAAGTGGTCAGAGATACAGGGACCAAGGCTAGAAGAGCCACATGAAATAGTCACTGCCCTGAGCATGATACTTTCTTCCCATTGTTTATTTGTTATTGTTGTTGTTAATGTACTGATAGGCTTTACATTGCCAGTGTGTCATATGAAATCCTACAGGCTGACTCATCCAGAATGACTTCCTGTTGGTAGTTAAATCTCCTGAGTAGTCCTTTTTATCTTCTACGTGACAAAGACAGGAGTTATGCCTATTGTCTTGTCTTGGGTTAATTTTTAATTGTGTCCCTTTTCATTCTAAAGAGAACCCTAGATTGTTGTTGGGTACCTTTGAGTCAATTCTGACTCATCTCTGCTGTGTGTGATACAGGAGAACTGCCCAATGGGCTTTCTGTAGCTTTAGTCTTTGTGAGAGCACATCCAGAACTTTTCTCCCAAAGAGATGCAAGTAGATTCCAACCATTGACCTTTCAGATAGTAGCGTTGTGCTTAACTGTTATGCCCAAAGTGTAGGTTACTTGCTAAATTAAGTGGTTACCCTGACAGAGTGGAAAATAAACTTCTTCCTGAAAATTTAGCCTAAAGTAATCTCACCAACTAAGTGTGGAAACTTTCCAGAATAATTTGCATAGGGATTGTATGTCGAGTTTTGTTTCCTGAATCCAAATAAAGCATTGGAGTTTATTCTCTAATAAAATGGGACTGTTCAAAAGACAAATTTCAATAAAGTCCACAAAAAATGTAGACCAAATTTTGAAATGTTGCTTCATAAAATAATTGGGTTATGGATTTTACAAGAGGTTATTATAGGGACCTTATATTTTTGCTCCTCTGTAAAAATAAATTACTTTTCAAAGTAAAGTCTCATATTGCAAGTTCCTTATTCCTGATAGGAAAAATCGACCAATGTGAGAAAGACACAAAATAAGAATGGAGAGCCAAACACGGGCCAGATGATGTTCTTGTATGCTACATTAAAAGATTTTGGAGGCTTTTTTTTAATTATAGTTCCAGGATCCAAGAATAACCTATTCAAACGTTTTGCACTATTCAAACCATTTTTATGTGAACAAATCAGTGACATTAAGCACATTTTACCATGTTGCACAATGAAAACCTTTTCATCACCTTAACTAGAAACTCGTTACCCCATGAACATACTCTCATCCCCTCCTCCCTCATCCCCCAGTGACCACTTTTGTGTCTATGTATTTCTTTGTTCTAGATAGTTCATGTAAGTGAGAAACAATATCATTTGTTCTTTTGGGTCTGACTTATTTTCCAACTTATTTCACTTAGTTTAATGTTTCAAAGGTTCATGCATATCATAGCATGTATCAAAGCTTTATTTCTTTGTATATCTGAATCACACACACTCTTTATTTTGTCTGTTCATTCATTGACAGGCATTAAGTATTTTTTTCTACCTTTTAATAGCCTTTCATCATTACATTCATTGCCTCTCGTTTCTGGTTTTGAGAGGCTGTTCCACAACTCCCGAAATGGACAGTCCTCTGTTTTCTTCAGCTGAGTCCTGCTCCTTAGTCATAGCATTAAGGAGAAGTCACTCCTCTGGGAGACTTGATCTGCTCTCTAAGGCTCTTAAAGCACTCAGCAACCGCATGTTAAGAGGATGCATAGGCGAACACATGGATGAATGGGCTTTGAATGCACATTTTTATGTTGACTTCAGTATTGATTTCCTACAAAATATAAGAAATGTGGCAAAAATATTTGAAAACATAGGAGCAAATATCTTATAAATAATATTCAATTGTGTAAGCACGGAAGAGGCATGGTCCTGTATATAGTTAAAGATTATCAGTCTGATAGCAATTTGCAGATTTATACTTTAGGAAGGAGAGCATGGGACAAGTATGAGAATAATTTGAGAAAACTTTGTAAATACACTGGTTTTGATTATATTTTTTAACATATTACAAAGTTCATTGGCTTTTAGGGGAGATTGTTTATTTGAAATACAAATTTTCATTTAATCCCCCAACGGTACTTTGCAAAATTCAGTGTGATGTTTTTGTAATATGCCTCTCACTGAAATTAATAGATGTCGGTGTGTCTTTTCTTTTTCTTTGAATCATTAACAGAACATGTGAGTCATATCAAACTTTTGAAAATGTATTTGCTAAATATCCTAAGAGGTCACTTCTACTTTGTTTTTTCTAGGTAGTGACTTTTAGTGAAGAAGAAACAGCTAATAATTTCTGTTGAAAATTGCCTGTTGATCTGCTCGCAGAGTAGACGCTGTTTGACTTGCTTAGTAAAGAATCGATGAGGCGCAGTAGTGACCATGTTTAATGTTAGGTTCTTTGAAATAAGAGTGGAGCCACTATTTCAAATACTTCCCCATACTTAATACAAACTTTTAAAGCAATCTTGAATTTGCCATAGCAAAACATATTTTAACAGTTAACTATCTTAGCGCTTGTTTTTTGTTTAATATAGCTAAATAATTGAAAGGAAAAGTATATTTCATATATAATATGTAACCAGGCTATATAATTTATATTCAAATTAGGATTAATGTGTGCTAATCAGTGAGCTGTCTTTAAGGAAGTTTGATCTTTTCTGCTTTGTCTCGCTCAGGGACC
The DNA here is from genome assembly GCF_050624435.1 of Tenrec ecaudatus. Lineage (NCBI taxonomy): Eukaryota > Metazoa > Chordata > Mammalia > Afrosoricida > Tenrecidae > Tenrec > Tenrec ecaudatus. The sequence goes on along the minus strand of NC_134531.1, from coordinate 34,674,454 downwards.
TTAAGCTGAACCCTTAGCAGCGTGCTCGAGTGCAATGACTTTTCTTCACCCCGACTTAAGGCTTTCTTGCCCCCCTGATTCCCTTTCCTCTGTCACCATTCTAGCTTTCTTGGAATTTCTTGTTCTCTTCTGTCTGGAGGCTTTCCTTCGGCTGTCCTTCTGTCAGGATTATTCTTCCCTCTCCTTTTTGTTGACATAAAGTTATCGACCCTCCTGTAACTTCATGAGGCGGGAGGATGAGACTCACCATCAGCTGCAGCCCTTGGCTGAATCCTCTGAGGCAGAGTCAAGCATGCCTCTACCCTCCAACCTTCTGACAATTTCTGACAGCAGCCATCCCTCTCGTGAGATTCTTTACATCTGCACAGAACTCACAGCCCTACTCATAATTAGTGGGGTTCTTAGAGAAATCAACAGGATACAATTCAGCATCAGAAATGCTCAGGATTCAACTCTTTTCAGGACAGTCTTAGCCATACCTGCAGGCATGCCTCTGTCTCCCTCTGTGACCCTTGGTCTGTGCCCTGGAATGTTATGGAACACTTTTAGTGCTGCTGGTAAATGCCCCTAAGGCACTGTCTCTACTGTGAGCCTTAGCCTAAAGACACTTACTTGATTCTAGCTCCTGAGTCAGCAAATTAACTCCTCCAATTAAATGCCTTCAGTTACCTCATTCTGCAAGCAAGCCCTTGGCAAAAGGCTCTGTTTTACTTGATCTATAGGCTGGGGAGCCCACCATTCTGTCTTATGCTCTGCTATCATCCTTTGATGCCACCACTAATGTCTTGGATTTGGGGTTCAGTGCAGAGGGATCTCAGGGTCCAAAGGATGCACTCCATTCCTGGTTGTTTCTTCATGGTACTGAGATCCTCCCTCCTGCTGCTTAGTGACTCATTTAATAACCAGCCAGATGGCAAAATTGACCAGTCACCACATTAGAGGTCCAAATTTTTACCATCAGTATTAACATTCATACACAACTGAATCATGTAATCCTATGAACATCTTTCTCCACCTTCTCTTTTGTAGGCCCATCAGATTAAAAAAAGGTTTGGTAACAGTTATACAAAGGCTATTTCCAGAAGAGCCATATCAAGTTATTCACTGCATCATAATTGACTAATTCTTTCTCATTCTTTTTATTTGAATTTACCGATCAGTTCACTAGAACGCCTCCCACACTCCTCATCACACATCCTAGAAAGGAGAAGTGATGTTGGTGCACGTCTGTCTTCCTTGTACCTGCACTAAGGCACTCTGGTGGCACTGTGGGTTAGGTGCTGGACTGCTAAAGGCAGCGACGCCAGCCACTCCACAGGAGAAAGATGAGACAGACTGTCTGCTCTCATCATGATTTACAGCCTTGGAAACACCATAGAACACGTCTGCTCAACTGACAGAGTTGCTGTAAGTCAGAATGGACTTGAGGGCAGTAGATTTGGTGGTTTTCAGTTTGTGTCTTTACAAAGGTGGTGTGTACATGGGACATATCTCCTACCCACGGGATTTCTTCCTTGCTGCCGCCCCCATCAAGTTTACTCTGAAGCACTGCCTGTCCTGTGCCATCTCTATGATGGTTGGCATATTTGAGCCCATTGTGACTGTCATGCATTGCCTTCCAACCTACGGGACTCTTCTTCAAGCTTATACTGAGCACTATTTCGTTGCACTTCATACGGTTTTCACTGGTGCATTTTCAAAAGTAGATTGCCAGGCCTTTCTGCTCTTTATCAGGAATCTCTATGTAACCTCTCCACCATGGGTGATGCTGGAGGTTTCTGAAATACCAGTGGCATAACATCCAGCATTCAGCAACATAGTGACCACCACCTGCACCAAACTGATGAATGGGTGTGGACTGGCTTGTTTCTTTTTTTAAATTAAAAAATAAAGGCAAAAGAGGTTTTTCTGAAAGATCTAGTGATTGCAAATCAGGGTAGCACAGAACAACTAGGGAGTTTCAGAAGGCTCCCTGAGCCTACTTGCTTATAGGTTATAAAATCAAAATGAGTCAGTGTACCTGTTGCTACTATCATGCTGTATAACATGAATATACAAGGGGTAACCCCCACAAAATGGGGAGAAGTTCCAGTATGCATTTCCCCCTAGGCCAGCATGGGGCAACTTGCTCTGAGTTAGTGCCCCCAGTTGTTTTGCCTGCACAGGCTCTCTCTAGTTCAGTGATTTTTTTTTTTCATAAAAGCAGTTGCACCTGAACCTTGTTTTTTGTGATCACCGATTTAAGAGAACAGCATGCAGCTGTGAAATTTTGTTTGATGCAATTAAAATCTTTATAGAGATTTGATTGGTAAATTCAGGAGAGTAAATTCTAATAGATTAGATTAGATTACTAGGTCTAGAATATGCATACTCTATTCTGACCCAGCATAGAAGATACATATTTCATATTTCAATAGCCTTTGCTAAATTATTCTTTAAATAGCCTATGTTGCTTTTTACTGTGCATACAGGTAGCCATTCCACATAACCTCATTAAATGATACCAACATTTTGACAATCTTGCCTGGAAACGCTTCTTAGGTTTTAAATCTGTCATTGTATTAAGTGAACTTAACAATTTTTTTTCAAACATTTATTGACAAGTTATACATTTTTATGGCCATTTTTATATTGATTTGTAAAGCTCTTAACAAAAGTAAGGATAGTAATTCTTATCATATAAATTGTTTTTCATGACTTTCTCTCTAGTCCAAGTGATTTCCATGAGTTTAGTTTATTAGATAATCTTTCAGTTTGCACAAATGTTTATTATAGATCTTTGTTTACTAAGGATGCAATGTCACAGAGAGGGAATAGCCAGGAATGGGGTGTGGCGGGTGCTTTGCAATGCCAGGGACAGGCTTCACAAATTCCTGAGACTCTTCTGTAACTGGTCAGGAGGCAGGCTTAGTCAACGTTTGGTCTTTTTCTCATGTGGCCACCAGAGCCACTCTTGGATAAAGAGGAACTTTGCGGATTTGCCACACCTGTTGCTGCAGTAGTTCATTCCTGTGGAACAACCTTCATTTCTTGACCTCTGATTAAGGCAAAACCTTTGGGGACCACTGGGCAGGCAGACGCCAGGTTTGTGTTGTTCTGTAGAGGAAGGCCTTCAATTAGTGCAGGCCATCTCCATCTCCAAAAGTGCGGAAAGCCACACAATTGCAACTGTGCCTGTCTTCATGTTGGCCTGTGGTGCACTCCACTTTGGTTCTGTATTTCTTGAAGCCATTCTATATATTACAATCAGCCAGAATGTTCCTTTTAAAAAGTACGTTTAATTTTTTTTTTTTTAGAAGTGGAAGGGGGAAGAAAAGGATGAAGGGAAAGGTCATGTGTCACAATAGAGAGATCTACAAAAGGTGATAGAAGCATCTGCACAAGAAAGATGATAGAGCCGGCAGAGAGAACATGATCCTGCAAGAGGGATGATCCACAGCTAGATGCGTGCATGGTCACCCAGGCGGAACAGGTGTGAGAAGCAGTGTAGGCGTACACTCATGAATATAGATAGGTTTAAGAGAGGTTTTATAGAGAGCCATGAATGTGATGGAGCATACAATGTTCACAATTACAAAAACTTCTTAGATATAATGAAATACCTTGAGGGAATGAGTTTCTAGGCTTGGGGGCTCAGGATCATAGTTCCTGAGGACTTGGCATAACAGTTCACACAGAGAGTGTTCTACATACTACTTTGGTGAGTAGTTACTGGTGTCTTAAAAGCTGATGCGTGACCATGTGAGGTCCAACTAGTGGTCTGGTACACTAACAGACCCCACAAACATCAGTCTCTATGACCCCGATACCGAAGTGGACAGTGCTCAGTTACCACCACCAACTTCTCTGAAAAGAGTCACGTCAGAAGTTCCTGGGTAAAATGAAAGGATGTGGGGAATATGGAACAGAAAAGAGACCCAACTTACTGGTCAGAGAGAGACTGGTGGATTCTGCAAGATTATGGCCTTTAACCACCCATCAGTTCTGGAATTGAACTCTCTGCATATTAGAATCATCAACCATCTAAGATGAAAAGTTTGGCACTTACCTAAGGACAAAAATCAGAGTGTTAGAAGAGAAGGAGGTATGGGAAAAGGGGAAAATCGAGACTTGATAGACGTGCAGTAAATGACAGTACATTGAAGGGATTGCAGTGGATCAGTTGAAGCAACATGTATGAATTATTGAGCATAAAACTGTTGATCTGCTCTGGAAGCTTTCACCTAACCCCAGTGAAACGTGTTTTCAAAGAAAACGTTGTTCTTTTAAAAGTACTGATCTTTGGATCCTTAAGGTCTCTCCTACCTCCCAGCCTTTGAACATGCTATTTCTTCTACCTACAACAGTGGTTCCAATGGATATTCAAGGATATTGTGTGATGCCTTTGAGGACATCCTGGTTCCAAAGATTCCCCTCTTCGCTCCTTTTGTGTCTTTTCTCCACATTAAATTGCATATTAAATGATCTTATCCAAACTGCAATATCAGACGAAGACCTATAATAGCTGGTCTTTTTTCTCCTGTGCTCCAATATGGCCTGTGGTATCCTTACACCTTCAGTGCCTGGCCCATAGTGTGGTCTTTTTTTTTTTTTTTTTAAGTTTCATTGCCACATAATCCACTTATGATACAATTCAGTAGTTAAGTCACACCAAGAAGTGTTGTACACTATCATGTTTAGAACATTTTTCTTTCTTGTATTCAATTGTTATTAGCTCTACATTCCCCATTTCCCCACAATCTCCCCTACCACACCCCAAAACTCACTGAAATCAAGCTGATGCCTCATAGTGACCCTATAGGACAGAGTAGAACTGCCCTATCTCTGTTTCTATAGGTTTACCTATCTTGGATTTCATATACAGAAAAACATACAAAAATAACAATAATAAAGTAAAAGAGAAAAAAATCAATAGAAAAAAATAAAGCACAAAATATTAAAAATTAGAACAAATTCTAAATGGCTCAAAAGGGAGATCAAATGATAGAAATGTTCATTTTTAACTTCTGTCTGCAGTACTCCACTTTCTAATCCACTCTGCATAATGGCAGTGCTGTTCACATCCCCAGTCTGTGGTCAAAGGGGATTCACCTTGGCTTAATCTACGTGTATTTCCCTTTACTTTTTTTTTTAACTGAAACAACTTTAAAATGGGTCAAAAGGGATATCAAATGATAAGATACTACAGTTTAACCCAACGCTATCTGCCATAATTGACTTTACACTACTTTCTGTCTGATAACAAGACTACTCACATCCCTCCCTCAACCATGGTGTGCTCTTAAAAAGTGAGTGTTGGATGAGCATGCATTGTCATGCTTTAAAATACTCTCCTATTGGAAAGGAGCGACCATTTTGTGACATCGTTACCGTTTGTGCTCTGTCTGGGTTCCTCACTGTATGTTGGGTAATGGGATAGATAACTAATTGCCCTTTGAGTGAGCAAAGTCTCTAAAAGAATACAATAATTCTGTTATTTTTCAGATAATGCATAGAGGATTGCAAGGTTTATCTGGCCCTGTACGAACTTTTTTATAATGCTTATTCATCTTTGCATACCAAGTAGCCAAATGGTAAGAGAGTAAATCTAGAAAATAATAAAAAGTGTGAAAGTATAAATAAAGCTATTCAAGGGATGGATTTGTTTACTTGTGTCCTTAGGGAGTTTCATTCAGTCAAAGGATTCTATGTGTGTAGTAAGTAATTTGGGTTGAAGTTGAACTTGTCAGAATATATCTAATCCCAGTGTAGTCTTTTCCTTTAAGTGCCTGGGTCACAGAACTTAAGTTTCTTACTGTTTTATAGGAGGTTCGTAAAGTGAATGAAAGCATCAAGTATAACCACCCATTGAGAAAATGTGTTGATACAATACTAAAAAAGGTATGTATTTTCTTTTGAAATATAAATTTATGTGATATTGCAATAAAAGCACCAGAAACGATTGAGAATACGTTATAGCTGAGGTCTTCTGACTTCTTTCCATTGCAGAGAAATCTTAACAATAGCCAGTTATTCTTTATATACACAACGTTATTTTGTATTACAAGTTCACGCTAATTATTGGCAGTATTTTTCATTGAAGATTACGGGGTAGAAGTGATGTTGAGGAAGATATAATAATTACAGTAACAGATTTTACAGTCTATCAAAATGTCTTTGTCAGTGGTCACTAAGGACATCGAAGCTAGTCCTGTCAATCAGCTAATATATGCCATTTAATAACAGCATGAGATATTTATTATTAAATAACATGAGCTATGTAAAAAGCCATATAATTAAGACGTGGATTCACTGGTAGAATACTAGGGGGCAGTCATATACTTTTACAAAAGGTCCTTCTAGGAGATCCACCATTGTCTTTTATGCTTCCACAGACCCACTGAAATCGTTCTCTTCCTATGCTTAAAGCCTATTGTATTGATGAGTAACTTATGTTTCTTTCCTCTAAGATGATTGTCATGAGCATCTAGTCTCAATTTCTCTCACATTTACTGTTTTTTAAGACTTATTCAAGCAAACTAAATAACCTGCACAAGTTTAATATGGATAATAAATGCTAGTAGTTGTAGAAATTACTCTAAATCTTGTATTTGTTTCTCTATTATGTTTTTCAAAAAGTTAGCATCTTAGAGTTGTCACAAGTCTTCATTATTAAGCTATGAAAATAATCCTCAAATACTAGTTGTTGCCTCATGTAGATAAGATCCCTACTCCTACTAGTCCAATAGTGAGTTTAAAGATTAATAGAGATAAAAAGAAAGTGTCTGTGCTCAGAAATCCATTCATCTTTCAAAATATTGTCAAGAAATTGTTAGTATGATGTGTTAATCTGGTAGGCATGGTGTGATGTGGTGAATAATAGTTAATGAAAGTTTCGCTCTATCACCAACCTCCACTGCGTAAATAGTGTCCAATGATAAGAGTTTAACCTGTACAAGTCAACAAGTTAAACTTTACAGTTTGTACCTGGGCTACACTTGTATAATGTCCTGGTTTAAATGAAACAACGTTGGCTAAATTAATGACAGTGTCAGTAGAATTACCTTATGCCCCAGGCAGATGATAGATAATGTTCTCTAACATAAAATGATCATGATGTATCTAAAGTGAACCAGAGACATATATAAACCATAGATGTGTGAATGGATTTTGGACTAATGTTTGATTCTGGCCCCAAGCTAAGAACATTTAGTTCTTATGACATGACCCTGCTTGATATTGGCCCTCAGGAAGAGATCACTGAAGATATGGGTGCTATAGCAAAGTATGGTGAAGAAATTAGATGGTTCCCAGCTACTCAAAAAAATAGCACCTAGGGTCTTAAAGGCTTGTGTTCGAACAAGCTGCCATCTCAGTGAGGTATGTCAACTAGGCCAACACAGGAAAAGCACACCAGCCTGTGTGATCCAAGATTGTGAACGATAAAATCCAAACCAGCAGGAAAGAATAGTATCAGAGCTTAACTGTGAACAGTGGTTTGTGTGAGGAAATGGAGGACAGTGTGAACCCAAACTCCCACTGGCAGGGTGTACATGTGGATTCAAGTAAGCCTGTGATGCGTCCCCTCTGAGCATAGAATGGGGATGTGCATAGCCTGGGTGTCATGCAGCGTGCAGCAGTTACTTGTTCGCTTTGTTGTGTTATTCTAAGCGGTTTGTCTGTCTGTCTGTATGTGAAGTGCAGGGTGGGTAGAGCTATGGAGATGTTTACTGCATTGATGATTTCTTGGGCGATATGGCAGGGGAGTGTGGGGGAAGTTAAGGGCTGATGACAGTGAGTACAATAAAGAAGTAAACATTCTAAAATGGATTATGGAGATAATCGTTCAACTCTTTAATATGATTAAGCTATTGAATTATATGATATGTGAAATATATGCCAATAAAATTCTAAAAAATGTTGGCATGTAAAATTAAGTTACTTGGAGATGCCAAGATTTTTTATTTTGAGAAGTTTAAAGATAGCTACAATTTGAGAATTTCTAACAAAAATTTATCTTTTGGGAAATTAATCTTCTAAACATAATCTACCTATCATTTTCAGTGTCCTACAGAGTACCAGGAGAAAATGGGTAGGAACATGGATGACTATGAAGATTTTGATGAAAAACATAATGCCTACCCAAGTGAAAAAAGTCTCGTAAAATTGCATAAGCAGGTAACCTTATGGATTAAGTGCAGTTATTTTACTTATTGATGGTATAGTGAGGGTTTTCGTTAAATGAGTTGGAATCAACTCAGTAGCATTGGGGTTGGTTTTGGTCTGGTGGATCTGAAACACCCTCGGATTTTGCCATTATCGTTACTCTGTAGCGTGGTTTGGGTCTAACTTTGTGCTCTGCACAGGAGCACTGTTGCCGTTTGGGAAGAGAGGATTGGCAACTGAGCAGAATTGTCACATGTAGTACAGAGCATTCACCTCCCTGAGCACCCAGTCCATGCCACCCGCACTGCTTTGTTGTGACAAATGAAACGTGCCCTAGTGGGCATCTGAACCACTCTTGGATCAGAACCCTAATGGATATACACTGTCTCTTTTAGGTCATTTATTCCGCTCAGAGGCACCGTCGAACTCAAGTACAGTGGCAGATTCTTTTGGACCAAGCATTTCATCTAGAAGATGTAGCAAAAAATGAAGCCAGTGCAGCCCATCAGTTTGTTCACACCTTCCAGTCGCCAGAGCCAGAAAATCGGTTAACCCAGTACTTTTATAATCCCACTGTTGGTATGAACCTAGTTATATTCTCAACAATGTAGAGTTGAATTGTATTTGTATTAAGTACATTTAATTTGTACCTGTGGTAAGAATTGAGAGGGCTTTAGAAAGTTTGTGGGAAATGAAATGAAAAAATAAAGGAAATTTTCTAGAAACTTTTTAAAGCCCCCATCATATGTATCTGAGAAACTTTGCTTATGAAATATTTTACTCATCATAAATTATCAGTTTTCACTGTTACCTCACAAATAATTAAAATGTCTTACAAACATATTTGGATACTATATAAACATATTTGAAAAAAGAACAACTAACTCACTGCCATTGAGTAAAATCTGACTCATAACAACTCTGTACGACAGGACAGAATAGCTTTCCCTATGGGTTTCCAAGACTAACTCAATAGGAGTAGAAGGCCTCATTTTGCTCCCTACACAGCAGTTGGTGGTTTTGAACTACTGACCTTATGGTTAGTAGCCGAACGTATAACCCCTGCTCAATAATGTTTTATCACATTGAGTTTTTTTTATCTCATCGTAACATAACTGAGAAAGAATTTCCTTAAGAAATCCCCTTAGATAATTTTCATTCATCAGTTTATATACAAAATCTAGACCCACTTTTCATTTTTTACACTGTGATTATTTATTATATTTTTTAAATGTTATGAAATTTAGAAATTTTAAAATCTCAGACTAGCATAGCACAGTACTTAAACATTTTTATCTTAATTATTCAAACAGTTCACTTGATTCTCATTTCACTATGAAAACTTTTAAAGACCACATAAAGAACTCAGATAAATTCCTCAGGAAAGATCTGTTCTGAGTAAGTGAGGGAAGGATAGGCTGTTTTCATGAATTCAACAAACTCTGAAACACAAAAATGCAGTGTGCTTGGTGTCACTGAGGAAAACAGAAATCCCTGCACAGCTTTCTTCACCTTTTTGCTTATGCACCCGCTTTGTCTTCAGCAATCGTGTCAGGAAGGTGAGCATCATGGAATGCTAGTTTAATAGAACCAAGTGTTCTTGCATTGAGGGAGTACTTGAGTGGAGGCCCAGTGTCCATCTGCTACCTTAATACTAAACCTATAAATATATGCACAAAGATCTATTTTCCCCATCGTCATGTTTCCCCGTCGTCTATTTTCCCCATCGTCGCATTACATATGTACATGCCTCCTAGTTCTTTCTTTTATTTTCTTTTACTTTCCTCTTATCCCACTATCCTGTTTAGCCTTCATTGGGTTTCAGTAATTCCTCGCGGTTGCATTGCCCTTGATCAAACCCTACCAAGCCTCCCACACCCTCCTCGCCATTGATTTTGGATCACTTGTTCTTCCCTTGTTACAGCCATTTCTCTTTACCTTGAGTCACACCCCCATCAGTAAGTGACGATCTTCTTACACACTTTGGACATCATGCTTGGTAAAGTAGAGAGGTGGTGAAAAAGAAGGCCCTCAATGAGATGGGTTGGCACAATGGCTACAACAGTGAGCTCAGGCATAGGGACAATTGTGAGGATGGCGCAGAATCATGCGGCATGTCATTCTATTGTGGGTAGGGTAGCTGTGGGTCAGAATCAACTCAATGGCACCTGCAAACAACAGCAAGCTGGAAGTTCTGAGACTACTCAGCAAAACTGATTGTCTCTTCTGTGGTGTGCAGGCTCAGAGCTGGATCTAACCAGAAATAGGGAAATTGGAGAGTAATTATCACCAAAGACTATGGAATCTGAACTAGGGAAAGAAGGACATACAATATAGCATATGAGAATATGAAGTAACAAGTTAACAATTTAAAACAGAGTAAGTGGATTGTTAATCCAAGTGGATTCGGTGAAGTTGGAATCCTAGATGTAAGAATTGCTTGGGAAAAATGATAATGAAAATTGAGATTCTATGGAAGGGTTAGAGTATTAACAAGGAAAGGTTGGTTTAATATAGCATAGTGGTTACTCCTTGGGCTACAAACCACAAGATCAGCAGTTTGAAACCACTAGCCACTCCTCAGGAGAAAGAGGAGGTTTTCTACACCTGTTAAGAGTTACAGTCCGGGGAGGCAAGCAGAGCTAGAGACGAAGACGAGAGGCCAAAAGCCAGATCTGACAAGATGGCCAGGCTGCCCCGCAGGATTATCAAGGAAGCACAGCGTTTGCTAGCAGAACCCGTTCCTGGCATTAAAGCAGAACCACATGAGAGCAACGCCCGTTAATTTCATGTGGTCATCACTGGCGCACAGGATTCCCCCTTTGAGGGAGGGACTTTTGAACTATTCCTTCTGAAGAATACCCAAGGGCAGCTCCTAAAGTACGTTTCATGACCAAAATGTATCACCCTGATGTAGACAAGTTGGGAAGAATATGTTTAGATGTTTTGAAATATAAGTGGTCCCACAGCACGGCAGATCCGTACAGTTCTGCTATTGATGCAGGCTTTGTTAAGTGCTCCCAATCCAGATGATCCATTAGCAAATGAATGTAGCCAAGCAGTGAAGAACAGGAAGCCCCAAGCCCTAGAAACAGCTAGAGCGCAGTCTAGACTCTGTGCCAGGAATCATATTTAGGTGGATCTGATCATCAAGTGTGCATCACTTCTCCTGTTCTGCCAAGACTTCTTCCTTGTTTTGTTTGCATTTAATGGACACAGTCTTAGAACCATGATGGAATAAAAGCCCAGACATCTTCAGTCTTTTGGTGATTAAATGCACATTTGCAAAGCTGTGTTGTCCTGATTCACTGTTGTAAAGCATGAACAGAGACTACAAGTGTCATCTGGGTTGTTGTTCAATGTGGAAAAGCAGTGGCCCCTCTGCTTTTATCCATTTCCTCCCCCATCATGGTTAAGAATAAAGCACTGTGAAGGAAGGTAGTTGTCAGAGTTCGCTGCAGGGATGTGGGTGCTTTTCTTTATATTTTGAGGGGGGACAAGTAGCTTTCAATTTATGGGCTCCTTTACCCCCCTTTTCGGTGAGCTAATGGCATTGGTTCAAAGCAGCTAGCCAGTTGTTCTTTAGAAGATACCCTCTAGCCAAGTCTAACTTTATTTGGACACTGTAGTTGGACAAGCTTGATTGTTTGAACCAAAATGGGAACATTAAACATTACAGTCCTCACTGTTACCATTGTGACTTTGCTGTCAAGTGTAAACCCCTCACTTCAAAAAAAGGCCTGTGACCGTTGTGTGTGGCTTGTCTGGAAACTTCTGTAAATCTTATGTTTTAGTAAAATATTTTTTTGGTTTTCTAAAACAGAGTTACAGTCTCTGAAACCCACGGAGGCAGGTCGTCCTTGCCCTATAGGGTCACTATGAGTCAGAATCAACTTGATGGCAGTGGGTTATGGGAATTAATGGATGAGAAGAGATTCAGGAAATGAATGACCAACGTATTGGAGACTCCATTACTTACATGGAAATTGAAGTAATCAGAAATTAGACTGAGTTAAAAAATTATAATAAGTCAGAAGCTCAAATCTCCCATGGGGCAAATGACAGGAAAGCCTTTTCAATTTTATTAGCTTTTAGAACATTTTTCTAAATCTAAATTAGAGTGAGAAAATGTTGCCAGAAAAGTTACAAAAATATTTTCTATACCTTTTACCCAGATTATATTTTATCATCTTCATTTGCTTTATATTTTTCTTTATATATTTTTCACCTGAATATTTTGAGACTCCAAGCCAGCTGTGCATACACCTTTTTATGTCTAAGTGCATCAGCATGTACTTAAAACAAAAAACATTCTTTTCACAATGATACCCAGTAAGTGTTAATATTTGTGATTATGTGAGTAAATTATTAATTCATTGTTAAAAAGCATTAAAAAGATTATCACAGATTATATTATTAAAGTTACTTATTTGTAGAGTTATGTAATCATATAGATTTATTTGGATAATTGTTTACAAGCCTCTGCACCTAGTTTCATTATGATTTTTATTAGGATCAATAAATAAAATATTTGAAAAACAAGTAAAATAAAGACATTCTCTCACATAACCAAGAAAAATTATTAAAATCTATAAAATAACACTGATGTAAAACTATATGTAATCGATTGTCTTTATTCAGAGTTCTCTAATTGTCCCAATATCTTTGATAGAAACTGCCAAATCGTGCGTTTGATTCAGTCATCATGTCTCTTTAGTATCCTCTAATCCAGCAGTGTCTCAATATAGAAAATGCAATGCCTTCCAGTGGATTCTGCCTCAGCCACCTTATAAGACAGAGTAGATATAGGATTTTGAGACTAAATCTTTATGGAATGAGACTGCCATATATTGCTCCCAAGGAGCATCTGGTGGGTTTAAATTCTGACCTTTCAGTTGGCAGCCAAGAGTCCCTGACTTTGAATTTGACCTTGCAGTCTCTGTGTGATTAGAAGAATGCTCTGCATTTGGGGGAAAGGAGACTGCCCCCTTTGGTCATTTTCTCACTGTATCCTAGTAGACACACCAAATTTGCCCCATCTCTGGAGGTTATTTGGGTAGGGTGGTATCTGCCAGGTTCTTCCTCTATAAAATTACTATTTTTCTCTTTGTTACTAAGTATATAAGTATTGTAGGATAATATTGAATCCTTTAGGAGCTTTCCTAATCCCTTTCCACCTCCCCCCCCCCTTTTTTTTTTTTCCAGAATGGTACTGGGAATGCCTTTTCCGGCCGTGGTTCCATAGGATACTTGCTGTGATCTTGTCCATCTTCTCTGTGATTGTTGTGTGGTCAGAGTGCACCTTCTTTAGCACTAGACCTGTCTTATCCCTCTTTGCCGTCTTCATACAGCTGGCCGAAAAAACATACAACTATATTTATATCGAGGTCAGTGTAGCGCGTATTGTGGACATTCATAGTTAATCCTTAAGTCTTACAGCATTTCTTCGTATGGTTATTCTAGCCATAATAAAAGCACCAAAGTTGAAAGTGTTATAATTCAGACTGCTACAAATAAGCTTCCTCAGCTGACCCAGACTGCCTTTGAGGAAAGCTGAAAAGGTGTGAAGTAGTACAAAATTCTCTCGTGTAAATGCTTGGTCCCCTTTATGCCTGGGAAACGACGTCAGTTACAGTCTTGGAATGGAATGGGAAAACAGACTCGTGTCAGGTGGTAGATTTGAAACTTAGGGGTGAATGTAAATTCTTTTTTCATAATTTCATTTTCTTAGATGCTGAAAAGCTTATTTCTATGTATAGATTTCAGAACTTCTTTAAAAATTAGCTGGGAATGAGAGAAATGCTGTGTTGGGGTATAAAGTACCAGTTTACAATCCACTGGTCTTCATTTTGCTTTGTTTTTCAGATTGCTTGCTTCCTTTCCATCTTCTTTCTGAGTATCTGTGTTTATTCCACTGTGTTCCGGATCCGAGTCTTTAATTATTATTACTTGGCTTCACATCACCAGACGGATGCTTACAGCCTTCTTTTCAGTGGCATGTAAGTAGGATGGTGCTGAGAAATAAGACGAACGTCTCCATTAGGTACATCCTTACAGCTTGCCTTTTGTTTCTTGTCATGTGTGGGTGTCCGCCCTAAAGCTGCATCTTTGTGAGCACTTGATTCCCTGGGTGGTGCAAGCTGTTAAGTGCTCGCCTGCTAGCGAGGAGGATGGAGGTTCAAACTCAGCGATTGTATGCTGCACACATGGGGTTACCCTAAATCACAATGGACTCAATGGCAAGAAACAGTACACAATGAGAGTAAAGTCTTAGATCTATTCATTGATTCCCAGTGAAGTGCTGCGTTTGAAGTTTAAGGTTGAAATAGGCATGTCAAGTTAGGAAAGAGAAGAAGAACATGGCGAGCCTGGATTTACCTGTAAGAGGTTGATTAAAGAATAGTAGCAAATGAGATTGGAAGGCCTAAGTTAGCGTGGTCTGAGATTCAGTGGCAGAAGACTGGATGGACAGGGACTAACACAACGATAGCAACAGCGTTCCTTAAGAGATTCGTAAGGAGCTCAGGAGAGAGATCTCCAGCGTGGCCTACATTTTAACAACCTCCTTGTTAAAGCAGTCAGATTAAGTGTTTATCAAGATTGGATTGGTAAAATTTACAGAAGGTTCCATGTCTGAACTTTTCACTTTCCCTGAAAATAATTATAGACTCACAAGAAATTGCAAAAATTGTATAATAAATCCTGTGTACCCTGGCCCAGCTTCCCCCGCTATTCTTGTATACCTGTTATACAATGATCAAAACCAGGAAATTGAGACACTGCTGTTAACTATTAACATCACAGACCTTGTTTAATTTATAACATGTTTTAACCTTTATTCATGCCTGTAACTCTAGCAATAATACAGAACTATTCCAATCTCCATAAAAGAACTACCTCTTCTCCTTTGTGTCAGCACTCAGCCCTCATGATTCCTACCCCATTCTCTCTTTATATAGTTTTGTGATGTTCTGTCTTTAATCTATGAGGAACTCTGGGGCCATAGTGGTTGTGCCTTGGGCTATAATCCACAAGGTCCAAAGTTCAAAACCATCAGCTGCTCAGAGGGTGAAAGACGGGGCTTTCTACTTCTATAAACAGTTACAGTCTCTGAAACTCACGGGGGCAAATCTGCCCTGTCCTATAAGGTCATTCTGAGTCAGCATCGACTCGATGGCAGTGAGTTTAAAGTTTTTTCCTTAATCTGGACCAAACCAACTTCTGGCAATTCTTTATCCCTGCACTTGTCAGATTGACATATTTTAATGAAACTTCAGATGTTGAAAGCGCTAAGTAGAACTCGTCTGGATGATGTCCTGGGCCATGGCTTGCTGTTGAGCAGGAAGGCACAGATGGCAGAAGTGACGCAGCACCGGGCAGAGCCTTGCACGGGTTGCTGACTCCCAGTGCCATCCATCTGACCCTACCTCATGGAACAGCAGAGGCCAATGCCGCCACCAACTCTGGCAGCCTGAGGCTGGGATTTTGCCACGTGTGTGGGGATGTTTATAAAGGGGGATGGAGTTAGTCAGATTTTTAAAATGTCTTCCCATCAAATAATGGCAATTCACTTTAAGAAATTACTATGTACAATACAGATAGGTGAAACTAAAGCAGTCAGTAGAGTGATTTTAAATATACTTAGTTTTCCTATACAAATGTTTTACTGCTTACATTTTTATATGTATTCTGTTTTAAAATTCTTGCTGCAGGTTATTTTGCCGTTTAACACCTCCTTTATGTCTTAATTTCTTGGGTTTGACCCACATGGATTCATCCATCTCTCACCAGAATACTCAACCAACTGCTTATACCTCTGTAAGTACGGTCAGAAAGCAGTTTTTGAGATTTATCATCTAATTGAGATCCAGTGATTGGGAAATTCCTCTTAATCCTGGAAGAAAAATTTCTGGAGCATTCCTGGGATTCCTTTTTTTTCTTTTTTTTTTTAATTAGGGGCTCATACATGGGATTCCTTTTCTTAATAACTAAATGTTTTCCTCGAGGTTGGATAAAACCTCACTTCCATCTAGTTGATGCTGACCCTTAGCAACCCTACAGAACAGAGTAGAATTGCCCCTATGGATTTCTGATACTGTAACTGGAAGTAGAAAACCTCATCTTGCATCATCATCTATTAAAGGAGGGAACTTGAAAAGGTTTTTGGAAAAGATGAAATTAAAAGACACTGAAATGTTTCTTGAAAGTTGGAATAGTTGTTGAATGTATAATGACTTCTTACCTAGAGTTTAGTTTCTTTTATTGTGCATTTTTATTGTTGTTGACATAAAATAGATAGGACCTAAAATAATAACTTTATATTTATTTGTCTTTAGCAATAGGATTCACTGTGATATTTATAAAGTATTAAAGAGTGCTAGTGGCATGGTCGTCGCAGGGAGCCGTTAACCACAAAGTAAATACCTGAAGGGGGCTCACGTCCTTGTCTCAGAACACCGATACCCTGTCAAAGAACAAGGTGGAGCTTTTCTTAAAATCAGAATAGGGTTTGCTGAAGGAACAGAATAACCCAGAGTGGGGCAGTACCTTGTAAGGCTTCACCAAAGCGCTGCAGGGGAAGTAAATTCTGACAGCTTAAATACAGAGGACCCAGGAACTTATAAGACAGTTCTGATTGGTTGATATTTATAAAATCAGATTTTAACAAACACGAGGCATTGGTAAAACCCTTCAAGCATTAATTTGCTGATCTTAAAATCATTTAACAGCTTTTTCTATGAATATTTCGAGGACCAGCCTTAGTGAGTGGTCTTCCCAGGAGCATGCTCTTAGAGAGGCAAGGGGAAGGCAGACGGATCCCTTAAGGTTTCTTGAGCTACTAACATTTTAAAAGCTCAGCATAAGCAGTAAACAGGAGGGAAGAAAGGAGTCTGGCCTGTATCTTTGACAGAAGCCTCTTTTGATACCAACCACCTAGTTCTTTTCAGCTCTCTTATAGTTGGTAAAATAGTCCACAAAGTCAGTGTGCCGCGTCCTACTCTGGGGAGCAGAGGCTGGGGTCTTGACGCTCACGAGCAGCCATTCAAGTTCAAAGTATGGCGTTTCCTGTCTGGAGGGAAGAAGAGTGAAGAAAATCAGACACATGGACACTACTGTTGTAGTGGACCACTGGACCACACAAGCATCAGTCTCCAGCGACCCTGAGACCGGAAGAACTAGTTGGTACCAACTGTTCTCAAGGAGATTACAGAAGAAGTAGGAGAAAAATGTGGAACAAAACTCAAAATTATGAAAGAAACCAGGTTTACTAGTCCCATAGAGACTGATAAGACCCCTCAGACTATGGCCTTTTGTCACCTTTTAGGTCTGGAACGGAACTTTCCCCTATAAAAGGGATGAGAATACTACAAGAGCTGCTAACCACAAGGTCAGCAGTTCAAAACCATGAGCAGCTCCAAGGGAGAAATAGGCTTTCTACTTCCAGAGTTGCAGTCTTGGGAACTCACAGGGGCAGCCTACCTTGTCCTCTAGGGTTGCTATGAGTCAGCATTGACTACATGGTAGTGAGTTTGGGAGCAAAGTAGGTAAACTTTAGAATAATCAATCACTTGAGATCAAAAGGACAACATTTGCACAAGGTCAAAGTTCAGGGGGAAAGGAAAGCCAGGAAGGGAAACAGGAGACACAGGGAGGAAGGTGGATAATTAGTGGTACATTGAGGAGTAAGATGAACAAAATGTGTGAATTCTTGAAGGTAAAAGATGATCTGCTTTCTAAACCTTCACCCAATTAATAATAAAAACTTTTTTTTGTTTTTTTTAATCTCATATAAAAGTTTGTTTTTACCTGAAAAGTCCAAATTTATTGATGTAACTGATTGTAGGCAATATTTCTCAGGAAGAGGAATACAAAGTATAGATTTGTTCTGATACAATTTATTTTCTTTCTTGCTCTTCAGATTATGGGTTCCATGAAAGTTTTATCCTTTATTGCAGATGGATTCTATATATATTATCCTATGTTGGTGGTGATTCTCTGCATCGCTACTTATTTTAGGTAAGAGGGCTAACATTTGTCATTCTTCCTCATATTCTCACTCTAATCGGAATGTCCTTTCTCCTCAACTTACTGCCATGCAGGTGAGTTTGGCTCATATTGACCCTCTTGGGCACAGTGAAACTGACTGTGAGTTTCCAAGACTGTACATTTTCACGGCAATAGTAAGCCTCATCTTTTGCCTGAGGAGCAGCGGTGCTTTTGCACGGCTGGCCTTGAGGTTGGCAGCCCAATGCATAACCCACTACACCACCACTCACTGATGGATTAGGTTGTAGCTTATTTTTTTTGTGACTGAGAGAATTGCTGAGAATAATCTGAAGGACTGAGTTACTAGATCAGGGTCTTCTGAGACTATTTTAAGGAAAAGAGAGGTAGCGTTACCTAGGCTACAAAGTAATGAGATGAATTCATGCATGTTAACTCTGAGTAATTCAGTGTAGCTTGTAAAGCACTTCACGTAGAGCTTCTGTGCAGGACTGTCAGTTAATTTTATGGCTGTCCTCAGGAACTCTGGAGGTGTCGTGATTACCTGTTAAGCTGCGATCCTCAAGGTCAGCAGTTCAAAATCACCAGCTGCTCTGCAGAAGAAAGACGAGGCTTTCTACTCCCATAAAGAGTCACAGTCTGAGAAACTCACAGGGACAGGTCTCTACCCTGCCCTATAGTGTCACTGCGAGTCAGCATCAACTCAATGGCAGGGAGTTTGGTTCTTTTGGTTTAGGGTTTTCCTCAAGCAGTTCTGGGTTTCTAGATGCTTCACTTACTTTAATCGAGTCTTATCTTACAGGGCAGAGTAGAACTACTCCCTGGGATTTCTAAGGCTGTTGGTCTTTATGGAATTGTAATCAGGCAGTGCATGTAGCACTTCAGGAGAATTTCCTATTTTAGAAACATAAACGTTTTTAATAAGTTATGGAAATGAGCAGGAATAAGACTCAGAAGGACCTAAAGACACGTGTGCTTGCTCCTCGCACTCTTCCTGCCGTTTCCTCATGCCAGCCGCCCTCATCCTACACTCTGTACATCAGTCCTGCTGTGCTGTGAAATGCTCTGTAGGAACCTCTTGCTTTCAAGTCACATCTGACCGAATGGCCCTGTGATTGGTAATGTCAAGGTACCACCACGCCAGCTCCAACTTACAGCATCCATGGGCACAACAGAACGAAACACTTTGGGGCCTATGCCATCCTCCCGATTTTTGTTATGTTTGTGCTCATGGCTTATGGTCACTGTCACCAGTCCTCTGTATTGTTACCCTTCTCCTTCACCAAGATTGATGTCCTCTTCTAAGGAATGGACTCTCCTCCTGACAACATGTCCAAAGTTATTGAGGCAATGAAATCTTGCCATTTTTTGCTTCTGAAGAAGCATTCTGGTATACTTCTTCAAGATAAATCTGTTGTCTCTTAGTTTTGATATTTGTTTTTATGATTGTGAATTTTGTTCCATATTTCTCACCTCTCTATCCAGGACCTGTTCTTGTGATCCCTTTCAGAGTGGTCAGCAGAGAGTTGGGTACCTTCTAGGCCTTTAGTCTCAGGGCAATGGAGACCGAGGTTCAAGTAGTCTGTTATCTTTTGGAATTGGACTAATTGTTTCCATGCATCTTTGATTTTCTTCACTCTTTTTCCCTCTGAACAAAAAGAAACGAACAATTGTAACTTAAGTGGCTGTTCGCAAACTTTTAAAGACCCCAGCTGAGACTCACCAAAGTAGGATTTCGTGCTAACTCTCCATGTGCCATAGTTTCAGTGTGTAACAAAGTAATGTAGGTCAAAGTGATCAGCTCTCAGGAAAGAATAAAATAAATAAATTTACAGGGGGCTTTCTAACCTTCTGGATAGATTTTTTTCCTTCACTGATATTTGAATATAAGAAAGTAATAAATTGGCTTTATAGCCTTTTATCATCTTGGTAGAATGCTTTTCTGAAGGCATACTAATGGCTTGATTTCTTTTGCTTCCATCAGAAGCCTAGGTACAGTATATACCGTAATCAGTGGAGTGTTAGGTCTAAATTTCTTAGAAATGGAAATATTTTGATAATACTGAAGAACAGTTTGTCTAAGCAATTTCAAAATGAAATAATGCTTGTCTTTTTACGAATCTATTGTTATTAGCTTGGGAACCCGTTGTTTGAATCTCCTTGGTTTCCAGCAGTTCATGGGAGATAATGATATGACATCTGACTTAGTTGATGAAGGAAAAGAATTAATCAGACGAGGTAAGATTAGTCTTTTAAAATACTTAAAGGGAGGGATAATACTAGAGTCAAAATATAAACTTGGTATCTATGAAAGTTTTTAATTGCTTTTAAACTAAAGAAATTACAAGCCAATGCAGTTTTGTTAGCCACAAACTCTACATACAACCTTCTTAGCAAAAATAATTTGAAAGTATAATCATTTAATCTGTCTTTAAGAAATTCTGCAACAAATCATTAGTATGTTTACAACGTGGTGTGGCTTCATGTGTGCCTTGAATTGTATTTGCCAGTCTCTGCACAACCATAAAACTCACTATTTTAAGGAACCACCTGTTGACTATTACATGAGCAATCATTCAAACCAGGCAGTTTTCCTGAAAGTGATGATCGTTAGTAGTGTGTTAGGATACCCATCACTCTACTAGATTCTGATTGCAGAACTGAGTGAATTAAATTTACTTATCTTCAAGTAATAGTAGAATAGGAAAAAGAAAACAAACTGTATGTTTTGGGACTGTTGTTCTTTGCCATCCACTCTTCCTGGATCCAAGCCCTGGTATGATCAGTAATTGAATGTAGGCCCCCAGAAAATGTATTGCAGCTCTGCCGTATACCAGAGCAGCCTCTACATGCTTTCCTGGGGTTGATGAGACTCTATGATGTCATCGTTTTACTGCTGCCTGTGTTAATTAGATTGCTGTGGCGTGTCCTGTCCAGTTTCTGGGTAAGATTTTCAGGAATAGGACTGATAAATCAGGAAGTCTGTAGTAAAAGACAGCCAGAATTCTGAGTCTGTAGAAACTATGCTGTGACTAAAACCACTGAAGGAAAAGACTTTTGTAGAAAGAAGAAAAGTACGCATTTAATTTAAAAGACAGGGCTAAATTAAAACAGGCAGAAGTTGGGAGAAATAAATGTCAAGTCACCATGATAAAGAACTTTTTACTTCACTGAAGCACTTAGGCAGAGCTTAGATGACCATCTCCAACAAAAATGGACAAGGTATTCCCAATAGAGCCCGTTTCAAGAATAACCTATTATATTTGACTGCTGGAATTTTAAACTGGGCGTCACCTGATACAATAACTTGTTGCTCTACTTGTAATTCCACCACGATGTAACCAAATCTAAGACTACTTTTCTCTCTCTAGAGAAGAGAAAAAGACAAAGGCAAGAGGAAGGTGAAAACCGAAGAAGAGTAAGTACAATACTTATTAATATTACTCTGAAATATCATGAAAATAATACTGATTAGAATTAATTAGCTAAAGCCCGAAGAGCAGTGAGATATTGGCACAGGATATAATTTTTTTAAAGGTAGTTTTTGATATGCATTTAATTTCTGATATACATGTCAGAGATCTTCTAGACCTGTTCTAGAATGTCATGAATTCATTATTTCATTTTGTCAGCACCTAATGCAGTTTCTTAGGTAGGTGCTCGGTAGATATGTGTTGAACGGATGAATAAATGCAGTCTTGCTAGTAAGGTGTTTTTTACTGTTTAACATTATTCTGCTTTTTTGTAATAAAGTGGCATTAATTTTATTCTGTGATTTTTCTCCAATCCTCCATTTGTAGATGGGGGAAACTAACTTCCTTTTAGAGATTGAAAAGTTTAGTCAGTTACTACAGATTTTCCATATCTAGATATATTTATGCTGAGGAAGCGAAGACTAAGGAAGAATCAAGATAGTTGTCTTCATGTATTTTAGAATTTATCATTTAAAAGGGTCATTTATGTATTTCAGAAGTCCTAACTAGACTCCCAAAGTAGAAGTTTCAAAAACCTCTTGAGAATCTCTGACTTTTATAACTAACCAAAATTATAATAGACTCCCAGACCTAGAAATTTCTGTGCCACCTAGTAGGAGAGTCTAAAAGAAACTGCCCTGGATAAGGGTGAATTAGGTGACTTCGCTTGGTCCTTCAATGCTTAGGTTTTAAGGAGAAGAATCTCAGTGAGTAAACAGTTGTACAGCGGTTCAGAATAATCCCAATAGCATGTGAGCAATAGTATAACTGTTTATAATTTTAATTTCACCATGGAAAATAACTTTAAGACACAGTATATTTGAGTGAGAAAAAAAGATCCTAACATCTCATTAGCCTAGTCTCAAAACGTACGCCCGGTCACATTAAGCTGGACGGAGTTGTAGTATGGTTCTGACATCTTAGATAAAAGAATTTGATGAGTTAACAGGCATTCATAGCTAAGAAAATGTCTACAAAGGTCTTTATTTATAAAAGTTAAGTGTAGAGATTATTAAAATCATGTAAAGATATAAAATTTGACGTTATTTTGAACATACTATGCTAATTTTAAAGAGCCCTGGTGGGGCAATAGTCAAGCTACTACCTGAGAGGTCTGCTTCTAACACTCACCAGTTGTTCCATCAGATTAAGATGTGGCAGCCTGCTTCTGAATGCATGGCAGCTTAGAGGGTTCATGGGGGATTTCTACCTTGTCCTATGGGACCACTGTGAATTGGAATCAACTTGATAGCACTGGTTTAGGTTTTATTTTTGTTTTGGGGCGTTTCTTTGGTATGCTAATTATTGATTATCTTATTAGTTTCTAATAAAAATAATTTATTTGACAGACCTGGAACTATTTGTAGCCCCCCCCCACCTCAGGTCTATATATATAAGATAGGCAGGATAAACAATCCTGAGAAAAGAATGGGGCCAGTGGTTCTGGGAGACATAGGAGAGGAGGAAGTGGGGGAAGGGAAAGGGGGCCCAACAAACCCAGGGACAAAAGAACAACAAGTGATCTAAAAATCAATGGCGAGGAGGGCCTAGAATGCCTAGTGGGATTTGATCAAGGGCAGTGTAGCTGAGAGGAATTACTGAAAGCTGAATGAAGGTCGAACATGATGGTGGGAGAAGAGGAAAGTAAAAGGAAATAGAGGAAAGAACCTAGGAGGCAAGCGGATGGTATAAGATATGAAAGTAATAATAATTTATCAAGTGTTCATGAGGATGGGGGAGGGAGGGAAGAAATGAGGAGCTGATACCAAGGGCTCAAGTAGAAAGAAAATACTTTGAAAAGGATGACACTGGGAATATGGATTGTTACAAGAGCTGGAAGAATGATTTTTTTAAAGGAATTGATTTATATTACTCTGTATGGCAGTTGATTAGGAGCGGTAATGAGAAATGTACCTTCAGTTTCTAGAACATGCTCTCTGAATGAATGTTATTGAAACCAATTTCTATTTCATACAGATGGTTTTGCAGCAGCAATCAAAGTTTTTCTTCCACGAGTCCAGTCCTCTCAAAAAAATGATTACAGCTATTTGTTCTGTGTATTACTTTTTTTAACATCACGGCTTTGTGTATTTATAGTCTTACCATTGACTTCGCTCCTCATTGGGCCGAAGCCCCAATTCCCCAGCCCCTAGTACCTCCAGATAGAGATATATGTTGTTACATTGTGGATTGATACTAATATTAGGGCCATAGAGGAGGGTAGGTAGACCTTGGGTTTAATTATTTTAATTGAAGTGAATTTGATCTATACTGACCCAAGCTCTTTTGGAAGAGAGTGAAGAGTAAACATAGTGTTGTAGGTTGATATAAGAGCACACTGGCAGAACTGCATGGAAGCCTCACAACACTCTTGGCTCACCAGTAAGCAAGATGACCTCATGAGCACCATGCCTTTACTACCTTGCTAAGTAACAATACAAATGCACTGAATTTATTGGCAGGGGATTGATCATAAAGATTGCTGGGCTTAGTAAGTCAGCTCAGTTTGGTTCATTCACTTAAACTTAAGCAACCATTTCCACTCATATACTAAGCAACGTCACCTTGTGAAGTTAAAATTCTGTGACAGCAGTGATAGTGTTCCGTCTTCATTTTTCCTTTCCCGTGGCGTGCCTTCCACCATCATTGGCTGGGAGTTGGTGAGGGGCTGCAGAAGGACAATGACCTAGGAAAGCAGAAATACGATTTATAAAACACAGCACAGAGTCTTCTGAAATAGTCACTTACTAGGAAATGGCTAGAAGTACAGGCTTTCCAGAGTCAGCATCATTTGAGCTGATTTCATATACTGTGAGATATAAACAGCTGAGAGAATAGCAAATTTGGTTCTATTTTTGTTTGCTTGTTTGTTTATCTCATGCCCTTTAAAATTCTTCCTGGGTTGACGCAGTGATATTTTTGTTCCTTCCATATTTATGATTGAAGCTCTTTTCTAAACATACAAATTTGTTTGGTTTCAAATCAAGTGGTGGGCACACAGTTTTGACTTTTCATTAAGCACATTGTTGACGGAATGCTTCGTTGAGGAAGCATGGCTCAGTGTGAGCAGTGTGATTCGGTAAGTAGCACAGCATCTAATAGTTGTAATGCGTTCTGTTTTGAGGACCGGTACGCACAGTGGACTTTATCCTTGAACAGGATCCCAGAGACTGGGTAACATTTGTTGGCTAGAGGTCTGATTTTTTTTAACAGATTTGAGAATGCTTCTGTTAATGCAAATTTTTATGAAACAATTTGTTAACACAAATTTTTATAAAGCAAAAACCAGGAAAATAAAAACGCTATCAATTGGCTAGTGATCTAATCCAAGTGTGATGATAGAGGAGGGGAAGTTTGGGGGCCATGTCTCTATTCCGTTTAAATGTATTTCTGTTTCACAATTTATGCTTCAATAAAACTTTGTTTAATTAAAAAATAAAGAGTGGCAAATTGTTTTCTGCTTGTGAGTTGCTCGTTTTTGCTTTGTTTTTGATGTTATGTATGCATTTGTTTTTCTGCCCTAGGAATGGAAAGAACGTTACGGACAAAACAGAGACGATGCGACCAGAAACAGAAATGTCCATACTCACCCAAAGGAATCAGACTTCTCAGACGCTAATCCCAGTCGGTGTAAGTAATTCATTTTCTAGTTCTGCTAGATTTTACTGTCTGTATTTTTTCTTGCTTATTTAAAGGCTCAGAATTAGGATACATGTGAAAACCAGTTGCTGACAAATTCATTTCAATTCATAGTGAAATGCCTTTAGAACAAAATGGAGCTACCCCATAGGTTTTACAAGGCTGTAATCTTGATGAAAGGTGATTGCCACATCTTTCTCCCATGGAGCAACTAGTGGATTCAAGCCATCAACCTTTTGGTTATCATAGCCAAGTGCTTTAACTATCAGAGCTCTCAAGAATTAGGATACTCCTTCAGAGAAAGTTAAATGTACTCTGCAGTGCCTTTCCTTTCTCACTCCCTTCAGGGTCAAGCGAAAGGGGTAGCCCATGTATGCGTTCTAGTCACACGATGAGAACCGGGACGACATAAAGGAGCGTTGTGAAGTGTACTGGCCTAAACAGTATTAGCATGGACCCCAGATAGCTTCTAAGAAGGTGCTATTCCTACTGTTTACTGTGAATTCTCTAGTGACACAAAATGAGTGAAGCTTTTAGAGAGATAGACATACGTATGTATGTGTTCATAGCAAAGAAATGACTCACCAAATTGTAGAAGCATTCAGTGAGTCAGATGTCAGGCAGAAAGTGTCCCTTGATTCATGTAACTGCAGAGGCTATGGTCTTGAGATTAGCCCACCCATTAGGCATCAGGCTACTGGCTGCAGAGGTGAATGGTTGGCTATTAGCTCACATCCAAAGAACTAGAGTTTAGAGGACCAGCCAGATATGGGATGTGGAAGGGTGTTACATTCCACCCTGCTCTTGCAACTGATTGTCTACTTATAGTAGAGCCCATTATGGAGGTGATTACATTTTATTAGATTAGATCATGGGGATTATTAGGTCTTAACTGCCAAATCACTGAGAATATTGGCCTAATCAAGTTGACATAAAATCTAAACAGTCATGGATGGATTGTTTTGTTTAGTTTCTGTTGTATTTTCATTACTAAATACGTGATATTGCGCCATTTTTATCATAATTGATGAACTCACCACATTGGTGGGTTGCTCAAACTCCTCAGCTCCTCTGAAGGAGAAAGGTGAGGTAACCTGTGTTCTGACTTCGAGTCTTAACATCCTGCATAGGGTCACTGTGAGTCAGGATGGACTCTGTGACAGTGGGTTGGGTACCTCATAAGAGAAGGCTTCAAAACATTCATAGAAAATTTCTATTATCTTTTAATTCTGTTTTTCCATGATTTTGAGGCCCTCTTGTATGTCAGGCACTTTCCCAGGTATATCCTGTCTTCAGGGTGCTTTTTCTGTAGCGAGCAGCTGATATCAGGCAGAAGTCTGTTACCACTCGGGGTGTATTAGGAACTTCCCTGGTGTTCCCCTTCCTTGCACTGCACTCACAGTGACAGAAGCCATCTGCCACTGAAGATCTAGCAAGAAAACTGTAGGAAGTCTGGACTTACAGGCAGACTGACATAAGTTGAGTAAATTATTGTGTTTGTTTTCATTTTTATTACCTTTATTATCCATATCTTTATAAATCATAACATTGAATGACTGCAGGTGATCATCTGAGAACATAACATTAGCAAACTAGGTACTGTAATATTTTATGTTGTATACATTATTAAGGATAAGATGTACCCCCAAAAAGATGGTTATACGTGCATTTCATCATAATGCAAATGTGTCATAAGTTGGGAACCACCTGTACTTTAATCACAGAAACAAACTTTCCTGTAATTGGTTATTAATAATTTATAATGAGACCTGGGACAGAAGAAAACACCCAAAGTTAAAGGACCTAAGTTTCGGGTATGGAAAAGGAATGCTTCATTGAGAAAGGATTTTTTAAATTTATTTAAATACTTTTATTGGGGGCTCCTACAGCTCTTACCACAATCCATACATTCATCTATTGTGTCAAGCACATTGGTGCATATGTTACCATCATCAGTTTCAAAGCGTTTTCACTTGAGCCCTTGATATCAGCTCTTCATTTTTCCCTCTCTCCCTCATGAACCCTTGATAAATTATGGATTATTATTTTCATATCTTACATTGTCCGCTGTCTCCCTTCACCCACTTTTCTGTTGTTCTTCCCCCTGGGAGGGGATTATATGCTGATCCTTGTAATCGATTCTGCCTGAGAAAGGATTTCTGTAATACATCTTATCTGAGGATTTTAGACTTGCTAATACTTAGCCAGGTGCAGGCAGAAGGAAGAACGGGAGGGGCATGTTAACACAAGAGAGCCTTGGGAATGCAAGTTTTGCTGTGTGAACGTAATTGTGAGGAAGCAAAGAGAAGGGGAGACTATACAGATAGTGAGGTGTGACCGATTGCTATCTTAAGATTTTGGGTTTTATCCCAAAGATAGGATTTCAGTCTGGGAAGAATCCTGACAGATTTTTATATAAGATGAATTTGGTGGCAACAGAAACTATGGTTTTCATGGAAGTTAAGAGAAATAAAAAACAGTTTAGTCTGTTTTGGAAGGCCAGAACTACTGTGGTAATCTTAGAGACAAAAGCA
Source organism: Tenrec ecaudatus (assembly GCF_050624435.1). Classification (NCBI taxonomy): domain Eukaryota; kingdom Metazoa; phylum Chordata; class Mammalia; order Afrosoricida; family Tenrecidae; genus Tenrec; species Tenrec ecaudatus. Next base: position 34,646,658 of record NC_134531.1, on the reverse strand, counting down.
GAGGGTTAATTTAAATTGGATTTCAGGTAGAATAGTAAGAGATGGCGACAATGACAAGTTTTAGGTAAAGCCAGCAGTGGCGAAGTGATTACAAAGTCAGCAGCTCAAAACCACCAGCCGCTCTGGGAGAAAGATAGGGCTTTTTACTCCCCTGACGATTCACAGTCTCAGAAACGCACTGGAGCAGTCCTGCCCTGTCCTACAGGTTGCCATGAGTCAGCATGGGCATGATGGCTATGAGGAAGGAGAGGGAAGATTCAGTAGAGATTTGGGGAGTTTGCTCATCAAGCTTAGAAGTCAACAGAGGGACTAGTTCTGTGTGGCAGAATGGTTAAGAAAAGGAGACACAAAGCCTTAGTGCTACAGTTAGAATGTAGCATGTGGTAGAAAATCAATATTTGCTGGATAAACAAGAAATAAATATGCTTAAATATAAAAATATAAGATATCATTGCCTAGCCTCAAGGTTTGAAATAAAACAATATCAAGTAAGTTTCTCTTTGTTTGTTTGTTTGTTTGATTGATTGATTGATTGATTTTTAAGCTATTGGACTGCACAGAATATTGAGAATTTAGGTTGTTTAAAAAGAAATACCAACTTTTGGGGAAAGAAGACTTAGTTCCCTAGCTTCCCTAGCTCTGTGCTAACCAGCGTGATAGTCAGTAGTCACTTGATCACTTGAAATAACTTCAACTTTTTCTATTTTTTTAATGTAGCTTCTAGAAAAAATTACATTATGTGGCTTTCATTTTGTTTCTGTTGGACATTTCTGCCCCAGGCTCATACCTCATAGAGCAGTGCTTCTCTGCCTGTGGGTGGCGACCCCTTTGGGGGACAAACGACCCTTTCACAGGGGTCGCCTGAGACCATCAGAAAACACATATTTCTGACAGTCATAGGAACCGAGACACCGCTCTCTCCAGACGGGTCTGCCTACATGCAGATATGCCCACGTACGAGAGTACCTGGCATGAAGACTGTTACCCATGCTACACGATGCTTCAAGACAAAATTTCATTTATTTGTAATTAGAAATAAATATTTCACAATATATAAGTACATATTGTTTTGTGATTAATTTCAATTATTATGTGATTATGTTCAATTTGTAACAATGAAAATACATCCTGCACATCAGACATTTACATGACAGTGCATAATGGTAACACAATTACTGTTATGAAGTAGTAATGAAAATCTTTGATGGTTGGGGGTCACCACAACATGAGGAACTGTGTTTAAGGGTCATGGCATTAGGAAGGTTGAGAACCCCTGCTCTAGAGGAAGATGGGAATTTCTTGAAAAGCCTGGGTTCATCACACTGTAAAGAAAGTGCTAGCCAAAAAACTGAGATTACATGAAAGCTGTAGCAGCCTCTGGTCCCACTGTGGAAGCAAGTGAAACTTGATTTGATAGTGACCAGTTTCACTTTTATCACAAACCCCAAACAAACTCAACTGCCATCATGTCTGTTCCAACTCTTGGCAGCCCGTTAGGATAGAGAAGACTGTGCCCTTCTTTCAGCTGACAGCTTCCGTCTCCCTTGGAGTGGCCTGTGTGTAAGCCAGCAGGGCTCCTGCTGCTGTTCAGTGAGCAGTACAGAACAGAGCATTAGTTACAGCTTGACTCTGATTCCTCCTAACTCTTTACACTTTATCTGTTACCGGCAACGCCCGAGAAGTTTTTTTGTTGCTGTTTTTTATCATACAGCTTTTAATTTGGATCCATTTAAAAAAAACCAACTTTTTTAATAGTACCTTTAGGTTCACAGGAAACCTGCACAGAATGTAGAGTTTCCATATATCTTATGTCCCCAACAGTTTTCCCTGTTAACATCTTAGGTTCAGGTAGTACATTTGTTACAGTTGATGACCTGGGAATGGCACATTTGTAGCTAAACGCCGTAGCGTTCACTCATTGTGTGGTGCATAAGGCCAAGCACCCACCATGAGGCCAGCAGTATCATTCAGTGTAGTTTCAGTGTCCTCAAATTGCCAATCCCTTCCCTTCGCCTCCCCCAGAGCCCCTGCAGCTACTGCTCTTTTTTATCACCTCCATGCTCCTGTCTTTTCCAGTATGTCATCAAGTTGATGACAACTCATAGCGACCCTGTAGGACAGACCAGAACTGCCCCTGTGGGCTTTCCAGGCTCACTTTTTACAGGAGTAGAGGCGCCGTCTTTCTCCCATGGAGTGCCATCTAGTTAGAATTCTATATGATATGTAGCCTTTTCAGACCGGCTTCCTTACGTTAGCAATGCACATTTTTCTCTTTTGGTAATTGAGTAGTTCACTTCTTTTCATCACTGAATAATATTCTGTTGTATGAATGGAACACAGGTTATTTATCCATTTACCTACTGAAGGACATCTTGGTTGTTTCCCTGTTGTTGTTAATGTTTTATAATAATAAAGGTGCTGTAAGTATTCAAGTGTGGTTGTTTACCACACAAAAGTTTTCTGCTCATTTTGTACATGCCCAGGAGGGTGATTGCTAGATCATATGGTAAGCCTGCGTGCCTTTTAGGAAACAGGAATTTGTCTTCCAAAATGGCTATTCTGAATCAAAGTTCCTGTTGCTCTACATTCTTGTCAATATGTGATAGTGTCAGTGTTTGAGGCCTTAGCCATTCTAATAGGTGTATAAAGTATGAGCATTGCTCTAATTTTTAATTCCATAATAACATATAAGAGCCCTAGTAGTATTATAGGCTGAGCATTGGGCTACTAATCAAAAGGTCAGTAGTTCAAACCCATGAGCCACTCAGTGGGAGAAAGATGGGCAGTCTGCGTCAGTCAGATGCGTAGCCACAGAAAACCAGTGGAGTGGTTCTAGTGTGCGCTACAAGTCAGCATCCGCTCAATAGCAGGAGACATGGAGGGGGCAGGAAGGAGGGAGTGAGGTTGTACATGTGAATAGTAGTCCTTCATTAGAGTTTACAAAGATTTTTCCTACTTTGTGGCTTGCCGTTTCATTTTCTTAATTTTCATCTGATTTTTAAAGGACCCTGTATTTACCTTTTATGTCCTTTGTCTTCATAATCAAAATTATAATCAGTCTTTCAGGGCTTTTTTAAATGTCTGTACTGCAGTCTATAATTGGAAGACAGTAGAACAGTAGACTTTTTTTTCCACCCTTTGCAGCAGCATCCAAATATACCAGGGCTAATAACAACAGGACTGAAAGGGACCGAATAGAACTTCTTCAAGATCCAGAACCTATGGATTTTAATGCGGACACGTTCACAGATGATCCTCTTGACCCTGAATCAGGAAGGTAAGATCCAGACCCAGCTATACCCATTGGCTCTGCCATTCTGCTGCCACTTCAACAGGATAATGACTAGGTTACAAAACAAGTGGCAAGTAAATATAAGGGAAATGTTCATCTTTACTAATAAAAAGCATGTTAGGCAACATTTGGTTCCTTTTTTATACTCTCTGATGGTTTAACTTTAAAAGTACAGCATCTGGTGGTAGCAGTTGAAATTGATAACTTCATACATCACCAGGGGTATCTTAAATGAGAAAAGAATTAAAATAAATCCCAAGAACCCTAGCAACATTTACATGTCAATTGCTGGGAATCTCATTTTCCAGAGTCTAGGAAGTAAACAGAACACTTCATTGTGCTCAGTTGGAACTTGTACATGGATCAAGAGGCAGTTGTACAAACAGAACAAGGGAAATACTGCATCATTTAAAATCAGGAAAAGTGTGAGTCTCTCACCATACTTGTTCATTCTATATGCTGAGAAAATTATCAAAGAAACTGGATTATATAGAAAAGAATACAGCATCAGGATTGGAGGAAGGCTTACTAACAACCTGAGGTGTGCAGATGACACAACCTTGCTTGCAGAAAGTGAGGACGGGAAGCACTTGCTGATGCAATCAAGGATTTCAGCCTTCAGTTTGTAAGGAAGAACAAAAGCCTCACAACTGGTCCAATAGTTAGTATTGTGATAAATGGAGAGAAGGCTGAAGTTGTTTAGGATTTGACTTACTTGGATCCACAATCACTGCTCATGGAAGTAGCAGTCAAGAGATCAAAAGACAGTGCATTAGGGGAATTTGCTGCACAAGACCTCTTTAGAGTATTGAAGAGCAAGGCTGTTACCTTGAAGACTAAGGTGTGCCTGACCCAAGCCATATGCATGTGAAAGTTGGTCATTGAATAAGGAAGACCATAGAAGAATCTATACATTGAATTGTGGTGCTAGAGAAGAATATTGAAAGAACAGTGGACTGCTAAAAGGACAAATCGATATGTATTGGAAGAAGCAAGGTCAGAGTGCCCCTTAGAGGCAAGGATGGCAAGATTTCATCTTTACATACTTTGGGACATGTTGTCGAGAGAGACCGGTCCCTGGAGAAGCACATCATATTTGGTCAAAGGGTAAGGCCCTTAAGGAGATGAACTGACACAGTGGCTGCATTGATGGCCTAAGGCAGAGGAACGATTGTGAAGGTGGAGAGTGCGGTGTTTCATTCTGTTGTGCGTAAGGTGACTATGAGTCTGAGTCAACTCACTGGCATCTGACAACAACATGAAGTCAACGTACTCATGGGGATATTTGTTTTAGCATTGCCAGTAATGAAGCAGACCCAAAAACAGGCTAGAATATGATGTGTTTATTCAACAGTTGGAAAGTAGTTATTCAATTGAGAAGCTTCTTATATGTCTTAGGTATTTTACATCGTTCCTTCTGTCATGGCATGTATTCTAAATTCTAAAGCAATGTTGTTTGATGTTATACTTGTTAAAATCTCTTTGATATAAGAGCCAGGAAGGGCAAGCTTCTGCTTTGAACCATTAGATGGATTTCACAGTGTGGACACAAAGCTGGCAGGCACTTTCTTTACTATGTTCTTGTTTTCCTCTGCTCTAGTAATGTGTCCTGTCATTTCTTTATGTCTGCCTTTCAGATATCAGCCTGGAGGACGGTACCTCTCCATGTCTCGCAGTAGAATATTTGATGATGTCTAAAGTCTGAAAGAATATGTGGAACGAGTTGGTGTCAGCATATCAGTTACAGCCTTTGTGAACTTAAAGCTTACTCTATGCTCCTGGTAAAAAAGATCAGAGTAACAGGGAGCAAGGGGGAGGCATAGAGAATTACTTACTTCCTAGTAATAATAGCTTGTCTACTGTTCATTGAATAGAACATCATCTTTCTTAATAGCATTTCCTGTATAACATTCTTTTGAGTATCTGCCTTAGAAGTACAATTATCCTGAAAGGATACAATTTGTGATAAAAATCAGCATATGTTGAGAGCATGAAGTTCAGCTTCATTTAATTTTTTTCAGGAAAATTGCTTTTGGTTTTTTTCCCCCCAAGGTCCATGTAAGCTATAAATCATAATGATATATATATATATATATATCATTTCTTTATATATAAACTTTTCTTTAGAAACAGATATATATCTGTTTCTAAAGAAAAGTGTTCCAACTGTGTGAGAAATCTTCAAAAAGTTTTTGGGACATAGAATCAAAAGATAATGGAATTTGCCACATACTCTTTGAAGCCCCCTTGTACTTCCCAAAGAGATACAATTGAAGAAAGACCTCAAATCATAACCCTACTCACAAAACCCATGTCTTACAGCAAGGCTTACCAGTTACAACTAACTATATAGAGTGCTCATTTTTAACTCTGTATGCAAAATCAGCCTTGTTTTGCATGCGTAATTAAGATTATCCTTCAACTGCTAGTGGTATTATCTCTGCAACTTGTAGAATAATCAGGTGATGCCTCATTCTTTCTGTGTTTAATAGTAACTGGGAATTCTTTTGCACTTTGGTATTGCTTTGTAAAAGATTTTTATTTCAGAGAGAAATGTTTGCCTTTATCATTTAACATATGCACATAAGTGTTGATCATTCCATTGGAGGAGAATCCTAAGCATTACTGGTCAATAGATATTTTTGTTTTTTAGATTTTTTTTAATAGCCAAAGAGTCCCACAAAATGTCCTGCGTTTTCAAGGTGCCTGTTTTATATTTTTATTAGTAAAACAAATCTGATGATGGACAAAGGGAAAACACGAAACACTCACTGCTGTTATTAACCCCAAAATTGTGGTGGTTTCAAAAGATGAAAGCTAAATTGGAATGGAAATGTGTTCAAGTAACTTGTTGGTTCTTTTAAACATTGACATTTTGAGTTGTGTGTGTTTAAGCCAAAGTCAAGTATTGCATTGTAAAGTACCAGTGTTTTATTGCAGAGTGCAACCTGTTGAAGTGCAGTATGCTTGCAGTCTTTATATCCCTGAAATTGTTTCTAATTGTCTGAGCTACATCAGATACTAGTACAGTCCCCGTGGAACACTGGTTATAGACTCGTTACTGTTGCTCACTTTCACTCTCGGCTGTCCCAGTTTGAGGAGAAACTGCATAGTTTCTCTAATGATACGATTGTTTGCTTCCTGAAGGTAATCTCTAAATCATATATGGGAAATTTTCATTTTCCTCTTTAATTAGTATAATCATGTACTCTGTAAAGATACAATTCCCTCAGGGTACTGAAAGTGGTCGTGTCACACTTCTTATCTGTTTTTCTTGAGTTGTTATGATCTTTGAGGTTGAGATCCCCTATAAAATGATTATCAGAGGAACATCTCGGAATCCAAGCTCATAGAGACCCTTCCTTTGAGTGCACATGCGTGTGCACAGAGCCCTTTCTGGTGAAGATTGGTCAGAGAGCACTAGACCAGGAGCAGAGATAGTCATGTACTGTTTATAACCTCCTGTTGACTCACCGAACACCCTGGGAAAATCACATAGTCTTTCTGTGCCTCCGTTTCTTCATGTTCAAAATGAAGGTAAAACTACTATGATCTGCAGTCTACCTCGCGAAGCCATTGTAGAGGTATGGAGTTGATGTATATACGATACCATTGAAAAAGACAAAACAAAGTAAATCATTAGCCCAGCTATTTTTAACAGTGGTGCTGAAAGGTGTCATTCTCAGCCTGGCCCCTTATTATTACACAGAAACAAGACTCCAGGTAGAAAACTCTGGAATAATTCATCAGAAGTCCTGTGAAAAACATTTTCTTTATAAGGTTTCATCATTCATCCTTTAAACAGAATCTGTTTTGTGAGCTAAACAATAGTACATACAAGAGATTTCTCTTTTGAAGAGTTTATTTAAATTGAATGACATTTATTGGAAAAGATTACTGAATTCATATACTTCACAGGCAAAGAGAGTCTTAAAGAACTACTTTTGTCACTTTTTGATGTCTTTTTTAATAAGTAACTTATTAGAGTTTTTGAAATTACTTTAAAAATAATAGTTAGGTCAAAATATTCAGTAAGCAAGTAATTCACAATAACCTCAAATTAATAGGAAGTAATAATCTCTTAATTTCACGATTTACCTGTAAATTGCTGATTAACTCTTTCTTTTTTTCACTGCATCAGTGACATTATCAACACAGCATTTTTGTTAAGAAAAAAACAAAATCCAAGAATTCAAAGCTTCAAAAAGCTACCAGTTAATTTGATCTTGGATCACATGTAATTATACCATTTGAATGGATTATCCATTCTGAGATCTAAGCTGGATCTGTGCCTAAGTTAAATGGGGACAGCAAAGAAGCCCTGGCAGCTCTCTGGCTTAGGCTTCAAGCTCGTTAACTGCAAGATCAGCTGTTCAAACCCGCCAGTCTCAAAAATGTCACTGTTGGGGGCGACTCGATGGCAGTGGGCTTGGTTTGAGGGTAGCATTTTAATGAAGAAATTATATTTATTTGCAATAGTAAGCCTCATTTTTAAAAGCCTCCAGTAAACCAAAGGAGTGTTCTTGATGGTTATTGGTTACCATATTAAAGGAAAAACAAACCCTCCGCAGTTGTAGTTCATGCCGAACAGAGATGTGAGCCTGTGGGCTAGGCTAGATCATTGCATGGCTAAGTATATTTGCACTAAAAGGCAAAAACATTTTCCTTAAAAAAAGGAAAAGCGCTTGAATCCCAAAAGTATAATGGATTGAGTCACAGCGCATGCTAAATGTTGAGAAGTGTACGAATTGGGGTGGGTGGGGTTGCCCTTTCCTCTCTAGACTTTTTAATGACTGACATTTCCCTTCCCTTTGTCTTGTGTACTGTACAGTCGTTCTGAGTGAGCAGTATAATTAAAGGAACTGGTTTTGACTACAGACCCCACTCTGTGAAATAGCAGTATTGCACCGGAAGTTGCAAAGCCGATGCTGCTGACATCTCAGCTGCAACTGAATGCAAACGTGACACTGGCCGGCTCAAATGATGTAGCTCACTTAGGAGGCAACGTCAGTAAAATGAATTCTTTCCAGTGCAATGCTTGGGATACAAGTAAATTTCCAAAGCACAGGTGATTGCTACGGAGATAAATAAAAGCATTAGCGTCCAGTCCTCTTTTTATGAAGAGTAGTTCTAATAGCACACACAGCTGTCAAAGTACCTCTTAGGAGAGCCGGGAACAGTACAAGAGGGTAGTAACAGGATGCCTTCCAATCTAGGATGCCCCTGTGTGTGAGGTACTTCTTTCTAGCCAGTGACTTGTTCTTGCCCAGAGACTTGAAATCAGGCCCTGGCCCAAGTCCTGGAGACCAGGCAGTCTTTCCTCTGCTCCCCTTCCTGTGACCCCTGCTCAGCACTGGGAACACTCTGCCCTGACATGGCCTGGAGCAGCCTGGATTTCTTCAGCAGTTTATTTCCGCACTGTAATTGAACATGTTTTACTTTGTTAGTAACACATGAAGATTGGCAGGTCCCTTGCTTTTAACACACTCCTTGAGGGGAAATGAACTTTTCACTGGAAAGCCTTTTCTTTTGTGGTTGTCTTGATCGCAACACTTTTCTTGGTAAAGGGAGAATTTGACTGTATTAAATGCAAAGTTAGAATAATATAAGTGGCAGACTTATGAAAATAATATAAATTCTTGAGCTGACTGTACATCATTCAGAGTCAATATTGTTCACATAAATCCTGTCAGCCTCGTCAATGAAAGCGTCTTGCTCAAAAGCATGCTGGCTAGTGTCTTCCCTACTCAATGTACCAACGAGTGGGGGAGAATGATGTATTTTTTTTCCAGCAATCCAATGGATTTGTTTTTGTTCATATTTTGAAAACAACTTGAAGGATTTTTCTCACTTTAGAAAGTAGCGAATATGTGCACCTATCTTTCAAACTACTGTAATATAATATATATTTAAATTATACCATTGAAAAGGATAAAAATGCTCTCTAATATTAATGTTATTACTTCCTGGTATTTAATTTTTAGAATGTTTTCATAAGGAATTAACTAGTATCGCTTTTCAAACTTTCTCACTTAAGTTCTGCCAAGAACCTATTCCCATAGGACAACAGTCTAAAGCTCAGCACCCCAGTGTGAATCTGAAATATGCCTGTCCACCCTCGGCATCCTCTAGAACGGGGCTTCTCAACCTTCCTCAGGCCGCGGCCCTTTAACAGAGTTCCTCATGTGGTGACCCCCAACCATCAAATTATTTTCATTCCTACTTCATAACGGTCATTTTGCTACTGTTATGAATTGAGAGACCCCTCTGAAAGAGTCCTTTTACCCCCAAAAGGGTCACAACCCACAGGTTGCGAACCACTGCTCTAGAATCCAGAGTCGACGTGAGCCAGCACTCAAGCATAGTAGCCTAAGAGCCTAATTTCTCTTCTCATTGCTCAGATATCCAAGGGTTGATATAATTCCAATGACTGAAGTAGAAGGAGGCGTCTTTTCAAATGTACATCTAATCATAATTTTTCAAAAGGTTCACTGTGTTCAATTTTGGTATGTGATGCCAAATACTCCTTTCATCAGCCATTACTGCCTGCTGCTTAGTGACGATTATTTCCTCACCTGGCTAGTGAGCTGAATGCTTACTGACTTTCTTCTCAGATTCTCTCTCCATTTGCAAGTATGAATTTAGAAAAGGCCTCCAAGTGCTACCTCGTAGGAAGTTAGCAACTTGGGCCTTCTCTGTGCATAATGTTCTTCCAGTTTGGTTTTGACAAACTCATTGACCTGTAGTTGTTCTAGAATATTTAAATTATTGTTGGTGTAATGAATTTTTGGAAATGTTCTTTAGGTTAACTGTTAAGAGGTAGAAAATGACGTAGTTTTGCATGAAATAAAGTACATTTCGATAAGTTACTAAGAATTCTGCTAATTATTTACATTCTTTTTCATACTATGTGAGATTTGAATTTTTTACATAGATAAATATTTTGTCATAAATTAGCAAATACGACAAATGTTTTAAGGGGAATTATTAAATGCATGTACTTTAGAGTCTATCTGGTTCTATCATGTTAGGTGGCATAGTGGTTATGCTATTGCCACAAAGAGTTACTGTCCTGTAGGGTCACTATGAGTCAGCATCAACTTGATGGCAATGTGTTTTGAGATAATTAGTATTAAGGTAATTTTAGTAATAGGAAGACCAGATTTAAGAAAACCAGACTATTCTGTACAATTTCTTTTGCCTTTCCTATTTGAGCAGGGTATAATGAGAAATGAATGAAAACCTTTTACAAATAAAGTAGATTCTGGCCCTGAAGAATGGAATCTATCAGACCAGAATAGAGCTCCAGAGGTGGTGCTGCTGGGCAATTGCACTACTGTGTCTCTGGAGTCGTCAGTAAGAATAACTGAATAAAGCGCAAGTCTGAGAATCTGTCTGAAAGTTTCTCCAACTCTGCCTGACCGTAACTTAGGTGCAAGAGGGCTGTGCTGACATTGTCTACCAAAAGGGATTAGGTGGGGGCTAAAACATCAACAGGGCCTTTCCTGTGTTAGTCTGGGTACTTTAGAGAAACAAATCCACAGAAACCCATGTATAAGAGAGAGCTTTGTATAAAGGTTAAGTGCAGATCAAGAAAACATTCCAACCCAGTGTTGCCCAAGCCCACAAGTCCAACATTAACCCATGTGTCTGACACCAATCCACAAAGTCCTCCTCCATCTCACATAACAAGATGCAATGATGCCAACTGCAGGAAGAAAGCCGAGTCAGTGAACATGTAAGCATCTCAGCGCTGGCAGGGGTCTCCACATGGCTGCTCCATCACCCAGGGCTGTATCGGCGTAGGTCCATGTGGCTTCTCCTTGGGGATGTCTGGCCTCTCCTGATAACATGTCCCAAGTATGTGCTTCTAAGGAACACTCTAGCCATACTTCTTCCAAGACAGATTTTTGTTGTAGTTATTGTTCTTTTGACAGTCCTTGGTACTTTCACATATTCCTCACCAGCACCATAATTTAAATGCATCCATTTTTCTTCGGTCTTTATTCAGTGTCCAACTTTCACATGCCTATGAGGTGACTGAAGATGCTATGGCTTGAGTCACTGAATCCACTCCTGGTGAGTTTGTGATTTGAGTTGAACAACAGTGACAGATAAAGGGCCTGAGCTATCCCCAAATGCTTAGGTTATATCCAGGCAGAGAGGTCTTCAGAGAAGAAGTCAAAAGGGCAAGAAGGGACAGAAATAAGGAGCCAGGCTAGGTAGACACCTGGCCTTGACCATCTGCTATGGTGACTTTGGCCTGTCCTGCCAACTCCCTCACCAGTCAGGTCCTCAGGCTTGTAATTTACACATGATCTTAGCACCAAACGAGGGACAGACACACTATGCCTCTGTGTGGGACCCAAGACACATGGAACAAGGCTCTGGTAGCTGACACTTAAGAAGAGGAAGTATGGCTGGGGAGCACCAACCACTTTGCTTCTCCTACTTGCAATTGGGGTTCAGGTCTCTGCAGGTGCCAAAGCCCTGATAGGTAGCCTAGGAGTTAATCCTATGTGGTTTTCTGGGTGAAGCCTCAGCTGCTGGGCTAGAAGGATCCCTCCTGTCTTCCACTATGAGGACCTGATGGTGTGGGGTACCAGCCCCCAAAATCGAATGGCTCCAAGTGGTGGTTGCATAATTGAGAGTAAAGTTAAAGAGACATCAGACAAGACAAAGCATGCAAGTGCTCACCTTTGCAGTTATGACTACAGGAGCCAGGTCTGTGCAGAGGAGAGACTATATTTCTAACCAAGGCTTACATACAGTCCCGTGCAAGCCCCCCTAATTACAGGTAACCACATTCATAACAAAGTGGGCTGTACCCTAACCCTAAAGGGCCCTGGGTATATTGGAGGAGTAACCTACCACCAGTGCCAGGGCAGGTAATGGGGAGTGGCTTCCTCGGAGCCTCGAGAGCAATGGCACACATCTGCTTTTACAGTTAAAGCTGCAGGCTGCATAGCAATCAGCCATGTGCTTGTGAGAAGTAACTTTAAGGTAGCACTATTGGAGGATATAGTGGGGAAAAATACTCATTTTGGAAATGTGATTGGGACAGACCTCCAACTCACAAGGGTGAAAGCCTCCACCCCAGAATCCTAGCCTGCCAGGCTTAATATGAGACTAAAGGGTTCATCCATATACACACTCTTCCCAGTCTCTAGGGGCTGGAAGCTGCTGCTAGTGCGCTAACCCTGAGAACTTTGCTAGGAGACACCTGAGCTTGGTCTGGGCCATAGTCCTAGGACCACTTTTTTTTTTTTTTTTTGGTGGTGTAGTGGCTACACGTTGGGCTGTGACCCTCATGGTCATCATTTCAAAACCACTAGCAGTTCCTCAGGAGAAAGACTGGGCTTTCTACTTCCATAAACAGTTACAGTCTTGGAAACCCACAGAAGGGCACTGAGAGTCAGCACTGACTTTATGACAGTAAGTACATGACCTTAATAACCCTTTATGCAAATCCAGTGTGGCTGGTTCCTGGGGGAGCGGTGGCAGCAGGCATCCCAATGTATCTGAATTCCAATTGGAGCAAAGCTTAGGTTCCTCATATGAACTTTCTGCTGGAAATGTTTACCTCTAAAGGACTCTTACTAAGACATCTTCCCCTTGAGCTAGGAAGAACACACTCAGCATATCTTAAGGAACTTGAAAAAAAAAAATTCGTCTTGAGTTCCCATATTGAAAGATTCCGTGGGGAAATATTGAATGCTGCAGGAAGCATGAAAAGAAGACCGAAAGAAGGCAGGGTCACTGTACCTAAAGAAAAAATGATTGACATTCCATCTCAGAAGGCAGCATATGAGCAAGAACCTATGGTGTGCTAAAGGAAGATCTCCAAGCGGCACGGAAAGCATTAGCCAAAAGCAAGTCTCCAGTTGTTGATGGATTGCTCATTGAGATGTGTCAACAAGTTGATGCAGCTCTGGCAGCACAAACTCGACCATGTCAGGAAATTTGGCAGACACTACTTGGCAGCAGTCAAGAGAACAAACCATGCATTTCATGAGTTAAATCTGCTACATGAGACCTCTTCGAAGTGTTGGAAAGCAAGGAGGTCACTTTGAGGACTAAGGTGTGCCTGCCCCAAGCCGTGGTATTTTCAATGGCCTCATATGCCGGTGGAAGTTGGACAGTAAATAAGGATGACTGAGGAAGAATCAAAGCATTGGGATTGTGGTGCTGGCAAAAATATTGAAAGTACCACGGACTGCACTCAGCTTGACTTGCTCCATGGGCCACTCTGTTAAATGCTCTGGGGGCTACCACTGCTGCTGCTGCTCCTCTGCCATCTGCATCCAGGAGGTCCACTGGGAAAGGATCTCAGAGTCCAGAGCACAGGCTCCACTCATGGCTTTTGCTGGTGATGAGATTCCTCCATCCTGCTTCTCAGAGCTCATTTAATATGCAGCAAGATGCCATTCCAGTGAAGCTGGTTCACAATTACGGGTGAATCCTATGAGCATCTCCCCCATCTTCTTACCAGACCCATGTAGGACAAGGTCATTTGGTGGGACTTAGAGATTTTGGCTAGAAGAGCCACACTAGTTTATTGCCCTTACACTCGTGCCATGCCTCCTTCTGAATCAGGCTCGACTGTCTGTCAGTTCCTACCAATGACAATGGGAACTCAAAATTCATTTGCAGTCTTCTCACGAGCATTAAGTCTCCAGTGAGTTCCCTCGGATCCTAGTCCAGGGATGTAAATAGCCTTGCTATCAGACAGAGTCTCGGTAATTCCAGTTTGGCAGATGCAGTTAGGTTAAAATGATAAGGAACACCTTATCTTTTGATCTCCCCTTTGTCCCACTTTTAAGTTGTTTCTCTTTAGTTTTGCCAATGTTTTGTTTGTGTTTCATATGAAATCCAAGAGAGGGACAATAACTGGATTAATAATTACCTAGGGGCATGGCAGGGGAGATTAGAGAAAATGGGGAGCTCAAGAAGAAACTTCTGAAACATTGTGGTGATTATTGTACCTTAATATGACTGGATGATCAGATTTTATGATATGTGAATTATATGCCAATAAAACTATTAAATATATATTTTTGAAAAATAATGATAACCGTGGTTAAGTAGAATTCATATCAAGTACACAAGAACTGTTCAACATTAGAAAAATATTCACTGTAATCACATAAATAAGACAAAAAATAAGAACCACATGATCAAATCAGTAGACACTGAAAGGGCACTTGAAAATATCTCACATCCATTCCTGATAAAAACACTCAAAATTTCTCAACACAATAAAAGCTATAAAAAAAAAACACAAACCTGCCAGCATCTCACTCAACAGGTAAAACTTGAACACATTTCCTCCTGAATAGGAGCCAGGCACGGATTTCCCTTATCCACCACTCGTATGCTAGAAGGTCGACTGCAAGCAGTAGACCTCAAACAGGAATGAAGGGATACAATTGGACAGAGAAAAAGTGAAATGCTATTTGCAGATGATATGATTTTATATGTAGAAAACCTCAAAGATTGACAAAACTTGTGTCGGATTGGTCTCTCCTGACACGTCAGAAGTCTTGCCCTGCTTGCTCCTTAGAAGCTAGGATGTATTTATTTCTGATCACTAATACTACAGATCACTATTTCAAGAAACCAAAAGAGACCTACACAAATGGAAGAATATCCCATGTTCATGGATAAAAAGGCTTAATGTCATGAAAAATGTCCATATTCCATAACTATCTCACTGCATTAAATCAATTCTGACTCATAACAACCCTATAGAATAGGGTAGAACTTCCCCTCCAGGTTTCTGAGACTGTAGCTCTTTATGGGAGGAGAAATCTTCTGATCCAAAACTCAATTTCATTCTTTAAAGAAATAGAAAATATAATTATCAACTTCATATGGAGATATCAGAAACTACAGGAAGCAAAGAACTTAAGAATAAGAACAAAGTAGGAGCCCTTACAGTACCCAACTGTAACACCTATTACGTAGTCAAAATAGTGCAAACCAGCCTGGTACTGGTGCAATAATAGGTAAATAGACCAAGGGAACGGAATGGGAACCCCAATGGGAAATCTATCCACCTAGAGGCAACTGGTCTTTGACAGAAGACAAAAAGCATTTAATGGGGAAGTGACAGCCTCTTCTACAAATAGGGTTGGCAAAATTAGATCACCATCTGCAGAAGATGCCGGGCTCATACCTCACTCCTTGTTCAAAATGATCTCAAGAGGGATCAAAGATCTAAATGTAAATCCCAGATCTATAAGGATCATTAATGAGAAAGGAAGGACAAACTTAAGGGCTCTAGTGCAGGAGATCGAATGCTGCTCAGTATAATGAAGAAAACATACAGCGGACAAAATAGATGATGGGTGTATTATATTCATCAAAAGAGAAGACTGGAAAAAAAGCTTTAGCAACAATACAATATGGAGAAAACTAATCTGGAGAACAGTGCAATATCTCAGCAAGAGAAGTACAAATGATTCAAAGGTGGGCAAAGGAGGAACAGACAGCTTACCAAAAAAGACATTCGGTGGCTATAAAAAACACGAAATAAAGCTCATTGTCATCCAGTTGATTACGACTCATAGGGATCCTAAAGGACGCAGTAGAACTGCCCGCAGGTTTCTGAAACTGTATCTTTTCTCTTTTTTTGACAGTAGAAAGCCTCATCTTACTCCAGCAGTTTGGCTAGTGGTTTCGAACTGCTGACCTGGTTAGCAGCCCAATATGTAATGACTACACAACCAGGGCTCCCACTAGCCATGTGGGATATGCAAATTAAAATAAAAATGAGATATTACCTTATACTGACAATGACAGCCCAACTTGAATAGAAAAAAATCTGGAGAGGGTGTGGAGAAATTGGAACTCTCATATACTATAAGCCTGTACAACCATTGTGGAAAGTGGTATGGCACTATGTAAAACAACTGGGGATGGAAATTCCATACTATACTGACAATGACAGCCCAACTTGAATAGAAAAAAATCTGGAGAGGGTGTGGAGAAATTGGAACTCTCATATACTATAAGCCTGTACAACCATTGTGGAAAGTGGTATGGCACTATGTAAAACAACTGGGGATGGAAATTCCATACTACCTAGCAATACCTCTGCTGGGTAGATACCCTAAATTAGTAAGGGGCATACACGGATAAGCCCATGTACTCCCACGTTCATCTCAGCACTGTTCACAATAGCAAGAAGTTGGAAACAGCCCAAAGCCCATCAGTGGAAGAGTGGATAAAGAAATTATGGTACATTCACCCAATGGACTATGCATCCCTACAAAACAATGATGAAACCTCAAAGCACTCCACAGTAGGGTTGGCCCTGGAGAACATTATGCTGAATGAGGTTAGTGCATCACCAAAAAAAAAAAAAAAACAACAATTATTGTATGGACCACTGCTCTAAGGTAAAATACCAAGAGAGAGACACGCAGTGGTTCTCAGGTCATGCAATAATTCTATCTGGTTTACCAGGAAATTAATTGTTGACTGTCTAATGTTTCTAACCCATTTATCACTCCCTTATTCATGCATCATAAAGACCATTTTTCTAGGGGAGGTGTCACCTCAGCTGGGGACAGTTTCTAATTTTAGGAATGGTTGAATGGGAGAGAACCCAATCGTCCCTGACCTTTGACATACCCTCCAGTCACCCTGATTGAGTGGGTATTCCTATATGGGTATTTAGTACACTTAGATGGAATTCATGACCAAGAGGGGAGGGGTGTGTGTCTGTCTCTAAAAAGATGTGGGGGACTTTTCCTTGGGAAAAATGCTGGGCATTGCTTATATGGAACCCCAAGGGGAGAATTTACCCAATATCATATGGCTCATCATGCAATTTTGACCAAGTTTCTTGTCAGCCCTTGGTAACCCAGGCCTCATAATATAGACTAACCATAAGTTCGATCATTTTTCTCAAGGTGTACAACACACTGCATAGACCACATCAGAAGGATCTGATTCAGAAAGCCCTTAAGTGAACCAAAGTTCAGCTTACATACACCTGTTGTCGATTAAAGGACCTGATAGTGGACTTACAGCTGCATTGTCCAGGTGGCAGAAGAAGAGGACTGATGCTCCGAAGCCATGGATTGGGAGGTCAGGGGACTTTGGTTCAAACCGCTTGCTTTTGAGGTTGCCCAGTAGTAGACAACTGAAGACCACCATGTGCCTGCCACTTTTGTGCTTTCTTAGCTTTTGGTGACAGGCACCAGTTCTGCACAGTTCGGCTGTAGTGACTATTATTGCATTGTGCCCTCATCATTTTCTCAAGCAGGATTCAGTCGCTTAATGTTCTTTTTTAACATGTATAAGGGAAATCCCATGCGTTTTTGTATTAAGAAGGGGGTCCTATATGTGAATATAGGAACCCTTAACTCAATAGTATCTCAAATTCTGTATCATTGACTAAAGTCCCAGGGAGGTTGTTTATATTATTTATCAAAAAGTTGAGAACGCTGCCACTAAAGTGGAACAGGAATCTATATCAACCTTATGTGTATGAATGGATTTCTCATGACGGGATCACAGAAGATACAGGTGCTAGAGCAAAGTGCAGTGAAGAAACCAGATAGTGCCTGGCTATCAGAGATAATAGTGTCTGAGGTCTTAAAAGCTTGTCATAAGACACACAGCGATCTAAGTGAGGTGTCAGCAACATCCACATGGAAGAAGCACAGAAGCTGTGTGTCCAAGAAGTGTAAATCATAAAATGCAAGATCAGAGGAGGGAGTGGTTATAGAGTTTAAATTCTAAGAACCTGGTTTGCAGAAGACTATGGAGGACAAGGCCCCACATGAATTCAGCCTCCATCAAACTCCCTTGGACCGTTGTCTAGACATCAATTGTCTTATCCTCAGACAGAGAACATTGGAAAGTGGATTAATAAAGACATAATTAGGTTTAAAATTAACATCTTATCATTTGTTTTCCCTTATGACCCATTTTTAATTTGTTCTAGTTTGTGTTTTCTACTTCCTTTCAGCTGAGGTTTTTCTGTGTTTTATTTTGTTGTAGTTGTTTCCTTGTATGACTCTATTTGAAATCCGTGATAAGTAAAACTATAGGGACAGTAACTACGGTAATAGTTTCCTAGAGTTATAGCAGGGGAGGTTGGGGGGAGGGAGTGGGGAGCTAATAACAAGAATAAAAAATAGAGACTGGGGAAAATGGCGACCTGATAGGACTCACCTGTCCGGAGCTCCTGCTGCCAGACCAGAAAATTGGGAGGTACGGTTAAGGAAACAGGGAAGTGGAGTCCTGAAATTAGAACTAGGGTGCCAGGGTCTCTCCTGAACCCCTTTTTGCGTGGGATTTCCACTCACAAAGCAAACCAATAATGCTCTAAAGCGATTTAGCTTTGGCAAGCCTGCTGCGCCCTTGCTGGGAGCAGAGATTTCTGCAGGCGGACGCCCTGCCCAAGGGGAGGACAGAATCCCAGACATGAGGGGAACCCCATGCCGGAGCTCTCCACACAGTTGGCTTCCTTGAGCTCACGACCTGGGGAGTGTTGGCAGCGGGTAGCCATAATTTAGAAGAAAAAGAAGATACTTACCTCAGGGAGATTGCAGTGTGGAAGAAAATAGACTCAAAGTTGGGAGTCCAGGGAGCAAATTTAGTTCCAATTGGCCGAGAAGGAAACAACCCCCCTGATAAGCTGGATCTCCCCCTCTGGGGATCAGCCCGACAGCCCCCAAATCGGAGCACATCACAAGCATAATTTTTTTTAAGGGTGAAATATATATTATTGGTTTAAAACTCAAGCCCAAGGCTGGTTGCTCAGCATCAAGGAGCATATAGGCTGAGGCCCTTAAAATAAATCAGCATAAGAAGAAACCTAGCTAAGGAATGCCAGAACTCAACTACAGAGCCAGGCGGCTTTTTGCATAACAAAGACCCTCTGTAGCAAGTGTCAGTTTTAAACTGCAATGAGCTGCAGCCCAGAGACTATGGGAGAGAATTTTACTTGATTTTATTCTAGCTGCCCAGGGGGATAAAAATAAAAAATAAAATCCTCTGATCTAGTAAGCACCAGCAGACTAGATAGGACAATAAGCCCAGCTTTCCTCTCAGTGATTCTACACATATCTGGGGAGGCCCTGCCTATCCTGGGGCCTTAGATGGGGCTGTAGGAACATCCCAGGCCCCCTCCTCCGCCCCTGCTACAGTGCTACATACAGCACAAGGCAGGCACACCAGCAAACTCCAGCACTCAACTGACACCTGGCCAAGGGTGTAATCTTGCCTTTGAAGTAATCCCACACAGCATCTGTGGAACCCTACATCAAACGGGTATGCCACCCACTATCTTGAGGAAGAGTTGGACTTCCTCCAGCCTCACAGACTGGTGATCAAGTCTCAGTTATCTCCTTACCTACTTCTCTATTCTCTTTCTATTCACAAGCCCTTATTATCTTTCCCACCGCAGTCAGTCTCCATGAGCTGAGGCTCGTGTTGGCTTATTTTTACTCCCTTTCTTCTTTTTCCCTTTTTTTTCTTTGTCCCTCTTTCTCCTCTTCTCTCCGACTCTCTCCTATCATATGCCACTACTGGCTTCCAGGTCACTACCCTCCGCTTAGGGTCAATCAACCCAAATAGCAGGAGAAACTCCAACCTGCCATCCGTGGGAGTGCTATACATCACCCAAGACAGTTGGGACAAACATCTACACCACACTGCACTGCTGAGGAAACCTCTGTCAGACCTCGAAGGCGATCTCATCAACTAGGGCAATTCTGCCCAGCACAACCGGGTCCCGGCATTAAAAGGGCACACCAACCTGCCATTGTGGGGCAGGGACTAAACCCCTCTGGCCCCACATTCAAGCAACCAGGGATCACCTGTCTTCATTCTTTATTTCCTCCTTTTCTCTCTCCTCCCTCTTTACCATCACAGCCAATATTAGTGAACACGGTTTTTTTTCCCCTTCTTTCTCTTTATTCTCTTTTTTCCTTTCCTCTTTCTGTCTTTGTTCTCTTTGCTTCTCTCTCTGTTTGTATGATTCTCTCTGCTCCTTCTCATTCCTTTCACATGCCACTGCTGGTTCCCAGACCCCTGCACTCTGCCTGGGGCAACCCTGTCCTCCCAGTGGGCAGCCTGACCCCTAAGACAGTGCTGCACACAGGATGTCAGTGGTACACACAGCACAGCACGGGGTGAGCTATTTCTTTAACCATTTTTTTAATTCCCTCTGATCCTTTTTCTCTTCTCTTTTTTTCTTTCTTTGTTTTCTTCTTTTATGTTTTTTCTTTTCACCTCTTCTAGATCTTCTCTATTTCCTATCACAGCCTAAAGAGATTTAGTTCTCCTTTTTAATTGTTTTCTTTTTATTATTACTGTTTTCACTTTTTTTTCTCTGTGCATTTTAGTTGTGTGTGTGTGTGTGTGTGTGTGTGTGAGTGTGAGTTTGCTTGGCATTACTGCTCCAGTCTGTGTCTTCCCCCTTCTCTCTTTTTCTTCTCCTTTCACTCTCTTTCCTGTCACAAGCCACTAGTGGCCTCCAGGCCATTTCCCTCTGCCTAGGGAAACTCTGCAGGCCCAACTGGGGGATCGCCCACCTGCATTTATTGGCTTGTCAAGAAGCTGGAGAATTCACGCTGGTCCTCTTCCACACACCAAGCATCAGGGGGTTCTCCCCTACAAAAAGTGGGGGTACCCCCAGCCTAAATCCTGAGGCCCTACTAGTGACTGGGGGAAACACCTAACCACCACTTATGGGGCTCCATGCTACTGGAGGAACATCCACCCAACCTCCATGAGGATCTCTTTGTCTATGGTAATTCCCCTGCCAGCTACAGAGCTCTACACCAAGGAGAGTATATCCACACGACCTCCTCAGCACTACAGTTGCAGAGAAAAATGTCACAGGCCAGCTGAGGTGCTCCAAGAACTGTGAAGCCTATTTAAAGATTGGTCAGGGAAGCAATGCCCTCATGGCCCACAACAACCCAACCAGTGTCACATAAGAGGAATATCCAATACACATTCCAAGTAACGGAATACTGGAAGGCTAAGAGTCAAACCACAGGAAGATATAGCAATAGCCTGACCCCTCAGTGCAGCTACTGGCAGGTAGTTCATGGAAGTACTCATACAAACCCCCCAAGAGCGAGCCCAGGGCTCTTCGACTCAGGAAGATGGCTCCAGGATCCTCTAAAACAGCACGTAAACAGCAACCAGTTCTAATAGCTTCAACAAAAAGCAGAGAAGCAGAAGACAATGTCGGAAGAAGTCATGAACCTAATGATGGGCATAGAAGAAGCAGATATTGACCTGCCACAAAAATAAATTTTCAAACTGCTGCTTGAAGTCATAAAGGATACGAGGGAAGCAATTCAGAAAAAAGATGAAATGATAGAGGAGATAAAGGCAACACACCAAAGGGAAATACAAGAGGTAAGGGATGGAATAACAAAGTCCAGTGACAAATTGACAGACCTTGCCAATAGGTTTTAGGAGGGTGAGAATCGCACCAGTGACATAGAAGATAGCCAAGCAGACCTCAGGAAATGGGAAAAGCAGTCAAATAAGAAAAGTCAGCGAAACTGAAGAAAACTTGAGAACCATGTCTGACTCTGAAAAGGAACACTATTAGAATAATTGGACTATCGGAAAAAGACACGACAAAGAAGTCAACAGCGAAAATAGCAAGGGAATACCCGGCTTAATAAATGAAAATCAGGCAACAATTCAAGAGGCTGAAGAACACGAGCCAGAGTAAATCCCAAGAAGTCATCAAGACACATAATTGTAAAATTATGCAACTATGAGGAAAAGGAGAAGATTATAAAAGCAACTAGGGAAAAGCAAACAATCACAAATGAAGGTACCCCAATAAGAGTATGTTCAGATCTATCAGGGGAAACTATGAAGAAGAGGAGGGAATGGAGTAACACATTCCTAAAATTGAAGGAAAACAACGCAAACCCAAGAATACTTTACCCAGCCAAATTATCTATTAAGATAGATGGAGAAGTAAGAATCTTCCAAGACAGGGACTACCTGAAAGAATACATAAAAAGAAACCCAGCTCTACAAAAGATCCTTGCCAATTCAGTATTGGCAGAAGATCAACACTCACCGAGGGCAAATAAGAGACCATCACATAGAACAACTCTACCCACAGGGCGACAAGGAGGAAACAGCCCCCAGGATAGCATCAGCTCAATAGTGAAAAGAAGGCAAACATAAACCACCCACACAAGCGGGATAAGATAGGTAGATAGGAAAATATCCAACACAAAAGGTACAAGATGACATCATAGAGTCTACAGATGGATATAATAACACTGAATATCAATGGCCTGAACTCAGGCATTAAGAGGAAGAGGCTAACAGACTAGCTCAGGAAACATAACCCATGCATCTGCTGCCTCCAAGAGACTCATCTGAAGCTTACAGACAAAAACAGGTTCAGAATTAAAGGATGGAGAAAAACATACCAAGCAAATGGTAATGCAAAAAAAGCAGGGGTAGCGATCTTAATATCTGACCAAATTGACCTCAGATACAGGCCATAACAAGAGACAAGTAGGAACACTATGTAATGCTCAAGGGAACAATAGACCAAGAACAAGTGAGCATAATAAACATATATGCACCTAATGAGAGACCTGTGAAATTCATAAATGAAACACTCCAAAAGATGAAAAAAAGAGATCACAGGCTCAACAATTATAGTTGGTGACTTTTATACACCACTCTGAAAAACACAGATTATTGGGAAAGAAACTCAACAAGGAGGCTACAGATCTCAACAGCACAATTGGATGCCTTGACTTGATATTATCAGTTTCCACCCTCGTGCAAAAAACTCACATTCTTTTCAAGCCCGCATAGCACATATTCAAAAATAGACCACAGCTGGAAATTAACAGAAGAACAGTGGGACACAAATCGAACTTGAGTAAATTCAAGCACGTAGAGAATTGCTTCCCTCGTATCCTTTATGACTTCAAGCAGCAGTTTGAAAATTTAGCAACAAAGAACCTGAACAGAAGTTTCACAGAATCTGAAATCTGAATGGCCAATAAACATATGACAAAATGTTCCCCATCATTAGCCATAAGAGAAACGCAAATCAAAACGACTATGAGATACCACCTAACACCCTCAAAGATAGCCCAATTCAAGAAAGCAGAAAGCAACAAGTGTTTTGGAGGGGCTGTGGTGACATAGAAACTCTCATCCATTGCTGGTGGACCTGTAGGTATGTACAGCCACTATGGAAATCGATTTGGTGATTTCTCAAACAGATGGAAATTGAGCTACCATACGACCAAGCAATCCCCCTACTGGGCATATACCCAGAAGAGGCAAGAAAAAACCATGGCCAGACATCTGTGCTCCAATATTCATTGCCGCACAGTTCACAATGGCAAGGCATTGGAAACAACCCAAATTGCCATCAACAGACGAATTGATTAAAAAACTGTGCTACATACATACAATGGAGTAGTATGCATCACTAAAAAGCAGTGATGAATCATATCACCGCATGGGAAGAACTGGAGGAAATTATGCTAAGTGAAGTAAGCCAAGCACAAAAGGACAAGGATAACATGAGTCCGCTGAGGTAAGTGTATATATATATATATAAGAGAGAACAGAAAGGTAAGTGCAAAAGGGGCACAGGGAAAAAGCTACTGTATACAAATCCTCCAGGGGTGAGGTCCAGGTAGTATGGCAGGGACAGACCAAATCCAGGGATACATATGGTAGCCAACTAAAGAGGGGGTGGAGGGAGGAAAGGGGAAAGGAAAAAAAAGATGTGTGAAGGAGGAATAGGGCACTGACCCACCCAAGGGGAGGGTATTGTTTGTGTCTCCATAGGGAAAGAGGGACCACATATAAAGCCAGTGCCAGACGAATGCAGTGCACCGGCAAGGCATGGGGAGCCAGTGGAGGAGCTTGAGGGCTTGGCCCCCATACCAACTACGTGGACAACCGCCCCTCCCCACAGAAGAATTTACTTTAGAGGACAGCACTGAAGCTGCAGCTAGGGGAGAGGGGCATGTCTGATCAGAGCAAATGGGAGCAAATGAAGGGGGAGGAAGAGAGAGTGGAGCACAACCTGGCCCATCAGGCCTGGAGGACAATATCCCCGCTGTGAACAGCCAATGGAGAGAGTGGACAATATGGCTGATTCCACTATGAGACACGCCGTCCCTTGATGGCCCAGGACCCTAAGGGGAACAACACTGGAGACTCAGTGTCGGGACTGGACCAGACGGACCCTGTGACACCAAGGCAAACCACTAGAAGTGTGCAGCAGAGCAACCGTGGGTACAGAGCAGGGAGCTCCTGAGGGAATACAAAGGACACACTCTGGGGCCAAATGATGGTAACCCATGGGACCTAACTGAAGGACATGCCTAGAGATAAAAAGTCAGACCTTGATCTATTTACAGGTTTTTCCTTCTTTCTAATTTTTTCTTTTAATTAATTTATTCTTCTATGTGTAATTGCTTTCCTTTTTTGTTGTCATAGCTGTGTTCTCACCCATCGCCTATCTTGCTATGCCTTGATTTTTGGTGCATATTATGATCTCTACAGATCTATCTAGATAAGATAGACTGGATGAATAGTCTGGAGGAGAAAACAACAGGACCAATGGTTCCGGGGTGACACGGAAGAGGGGAAAGAGGGGATTAGGAAGTGATGCTGACCAACCCAGGGACAGGGGAGCAACAAGTGATCCACAATCAGTAGCAAGGAGGGTGTGAGAGGTCTAGTAGGGATTCAGCAAGGGCAAGGTAACCAAGAGAAATTATTGAAACCCAAATGAAGGTTGAACATGATAGTGGAACAAGAGGAAAGTAAAAGGAAATAGAGGAAAGAACCTGTTGACAAAGGGTATTTACAGGGGTCTAAAGACTGGAATGTACATATGTAAATATATTTATATAAGAGTGTGGGGAAACAGATCTATGTGCATATTAAGTATTAAGACAGGAGATGGACATTGGGCCTCCACTCAAGCACTTACCCAATGTAAGAACACGTTGTTCTATTAAATTGGCATTCCAGGATGCACACCTTCCCGACACAATTGCTGAAGAAAAAAGTGTGCATAAGCAAATGTGGTGAAGAAAGCTGATGGGGCATGGCTATGAAAAGATATAGCATCTGGGGTCTTAAAGGCTTAAAGATAAATAAGCAGCCATCTAGCTCAGAAGTATCAAAGACCACATGGAAGAAGCACACCAGCCTGTTGACCACGAGGTATAGAAGGGATTAGTTATCAGACATCAAAGAACTAAAAATCATATCAGTGGGTATCCACCTTCCTGATACGATCAATGAAGACAAAAGTGTACATTAGTAAATGTGGTGAAGAAAGCTGATGGTGCCCGACTATCAAAAGATATAGCATCTGGGGTCTTAAAGGCTAGAAGATAAACAAGTGACCATCTAGTTCAGGAGCAACAAAGCCCACATGGAAGAAGCACACCACCCTGTGTGATCACGAGGTGTTGAAGGAATCACTCAGTTATTAGGCATCAAAGAACAAACAATATATCATTGTGTGCTCACCTCCCTGATAGGATCGCTGAGGACAAATGGGTGCATAAGGAAATGTGGTGAAGAAAGCGGATGGTGCCTGGCTATCAAAAAATATAGCATCTGGGGTCTTAAAGGCTTGAAGGTAAACAAGCAGCCATCTAACTCAGAAGCAACAAGGCCCACATGGAAGAAGGACACCAGCCTGTGCAAACACGAGTGGTGGAAGGGATCAGTTATCAGGCATCATCAGAACAAAAATCATATCACTGTGAATGAGGGGGGAATGATATCATATCATTGTGAATGAGACCCAAAGCCTATTTGTAGGCCACTAGACATCCCCTTACAGAAGGGTATAGGGGAGGAGACGAGCCAGTCAGGGTGCGATGTAACAACAATGAAATATACAACTTTCCTCTACTTCCTAAATATTTCCTCCTCCTCCCCCGCCCCCCACTATCATGATCCCAATTCTACCTTGCAAGTCTGGCTAGACACTGAAGGAACTGTAAACACAGGGAATCCAGGAGAGATGATCCCTTCAGGACCAGTGGTGCGAGTGGCGATACTGGAAGGGTGGAGGGAGGGGGGGTGGAAAGGGGGAGCCGATTACAGGATCTACATGTGACCTGCTGCCTGGGGGACGGACAACAGAAAAGTGGGTGAAGGGAGACATCATACAGAGCAAGATATGACAAAATAATAATTTATAAATTATCAAGGGTTCATGAGGGAGGCACGAGCGGGGAGGGAGGGGAAAAATGAGCTGATACCAGGGGCTTAGGTAGAGAGCAATGTTTTGAGAATGATGAGGGCAATTCATGTACAAATGTGTTTTACACAATTAATGTATATATGGATTGTGATCAGAGTTGTATGAGCCCCTAATAAAATGATTTCAAAAAAAGAAAAGGTGATTGGACCAATGGATTCTAACAGGGGTTACTAGATAGTTAACAGAGAGAGACTCATCTACTCTGGGTCAAGACCACAGGTAGACTTGCAACTATTTGTATGGTTCTATTTTTTTCCCTTAAAGTATTTTTTTCCTTCTTTTTCTTTGGGTGTCTATCTATTTAAGATAGGTAGAATAAGCAATTTCATGAAGACAGCAATAGGACCAATAGTTTTCAGCAGGACATGGGAGGGAGAAGTTGGGGACAGGGGAGTGCTGAGTCAACAATGATGAGAAGGGCGTAGTGTTCCTGTTCATGTTTGATCAATTGAAATATATGCGGGAGGAATGACTGAGAGGTGAATGATGGGCAAACATGATAATGAGGAAGGAGGAAAGGGAAAACAAAAACTTAAAAATTATATGTAGGTATAAATATAGATATGTATAAGGTATAAAAATAGTGTATTATGTAAATATATGATGATATTAGGAGATATATATAAATACAACAGTGTATATATATATATATATATATATATATATATATATATATATATATATATATATATAACAAAGAAGCAGATGTACTTTGGACCTTAACTTAAATCTTACCTCAGTCCATGAACGGTTTGTTCTAGTAATGTGGTAATGTTTGATATTCACCCTCCTGACAGGATCTTTGAAGACAAAATGGGTGCATAAGGAAATGTGGTGAAGACAGCTCATGGTGCCCAGCTATTAAAAGATATAGCATCTGGGGTCTTAAAGGCTTGAAGTTAAGTAAGCTGACTTCTAGCAGGGAAGCAACAAAACCCACATGGAAGAAGCACACCAGCCGGTGTGATCAGGAGTTGTCAATGGAAATAGGTACCAGAGGTTCAACCATAAGCAATCAAATTGACATTAAGGAGTGTAGAGAAAGTGGAGACTCCCAAACCCACCTGTAGGATGATTGGATAGTCCTCCACAGACGGCCCACACGGAAGGGATGATATGCCCAGGGAGCAGTGTAGCACTGACGAAACCCTTAAGTAACCTCTTGTTCTTTAATATTTCTCTTTTGGTCTGAGTTTTACATCATTAATCTAGTTAGTTTTAGTTTTTTTTTATCTTAGTGTTACCTCATTACTGTTTTGGTCTTAGTTTTACCTTATT
The DNA here is from genome assembly GCF_050624435.1 of Tenrec ecaudatus. NCBI lineage: Eukaryota > Metazoa > Chordata > Mammalia > Afrosoricida > Tenrecidae > Tenrec > Tenrec ecaudatus. The sequence continues at coordinate 34,618,810 of NC_134531.1, read as the reverse complement.
GATCTTGTTATATCTACGTATATTCACTTGTATAATTAAGATCATTCTATGTATGACATCTAAGATAGATAATCCTTCAGAAACAGTAATGGGAGTGATGATTGCCTCGGGGCATGGGAAGAGGTGGTGGGTGGAAGAGGGAGCTGATTGCAATGATGACTGTATAACCCCAATCAAGAGGAAGGGATAACAGAAATGTAGGTGAACAGATACATTGGCTGCTGTAAGATACAGATATATATATATAGAGAGAGGTTCCTGGAGGTAGTGGGGGGAGGTGAGGATAAAGTGGATGTAAATATGTATAGGTTTAGTATTAAAGTAGCAGATGGATATTGGCCTCAACTCAAGTACTCCCTCAATGCAAGAACACTTTGTTCTGTAAAACTGTCATTACATAATGCTCACCTTCCTGACACAATCTCTGAAGACAAAATGGGTGCATAAGCAAATGTGGTGAAGAAAAGGAATGGTGTCCAATTATGAAAAGATACAGCATCTGGGGTCTTAGATGTTTGAAGTTAAACAAGCGGACATGTATCATAGAAGCAACAAAGCACACAAGGAAAAAGTACACCAGCCTGTGTGACCACAAGGTATCACTAGGATCAGGCATCAGGCATCAATGAACAAAAAATCATATCATTGTTAATGACGGGGAGTGCAGAGTGGGGACTCAAAGCCCACCTGTAGGCAACTGGGCATCCCCTTACAAAAGGGTCACAAGGAAGATATGAGCCAGTCAGAGTACAGTGTAGCATTGAGGAAACATACAACTTCCCCCTAGTTCTTTAATGCAACCTCCCCTCTCTTATCATGATCCCAATTCTACCTTACAAATCTGGCTAGACCACAGCATGGACACTGTTACAGGTAAGAGATGGAAACAGAGGGAATCCAGGACAGATGGACCAAGCCTCGGTAGCATGGTAACCTAGCAAAGAGGTGCTGTTATGTCAATTCCCACTCATGGGAAAGGTGCAATACAGAGAGAAGGTCCCAAGGCAGCCTATGGGTGAGCTACACATGTGCTCTGAAGTACGTATGGACATCCCGATACGGTGCAGCACCTCGTCTTGTGGAAAGAGGTGGAGGAGGTCATGCTGAGGGAAGTGAGCCAGGCAGAAAGGACAAGCACAACACCAGTTCGAAGTTCAAACAAGAGAATGCACATGCGGGGAACTGGAGCTATCACACAGTTTCTGATACATACATCATTAAAAAAATAAAAAGAAAAGAAAAATGATGCAGATAGCACCTTTGCTGAAAGACATCTTCCCCACCCATCACCACCACTCCCATATGCCTTTAGAGAGGCCCACAGAGGGGTGGGGGAAGAAGAAAGATGGCTATGGAGGACCAGGACACTAATCCACCCAGGGCAGGGCGTTGTTTATCTCTCCAAAGGAAAGGGACTGGAGACAGTCGACCCCATTCCTCCTCCACAAGCCTTGAGGGTGAGGTTCCTGCTCCTCTGAGCAGCGCTTTCCCAGAGATGCCTGCAGGGCCGCCCTCAGCTTGAGGTGGCCCTTCCCTCCATGACAGTGCCACAGAAGATGGCCCTGAAGACACGGTTTGGCAAGTGCGGCCTGTCTGACCGCCCACGTGGGGACACACTAAGGGGACTGCAGCAGAGCAGCAATGGGAGCAAAGCCGCAGAGACCCTGAGGAATCTTGATGGTAGACTTCTGACTCGGGCAGCACTCGGCACTCACCTGAACTGGTTGGAGCATATTCACAAGGGGCCACACTGAGAGTCTGAAGGTGTAACCGGGTGGGGGTAGGGCACTAGACCTCTCCATCCTTGACTGCAGGGAGAGCACGGGGTTCCTGTAGAAGGTGCGTCCTTCGGAGACGAAAGTTGAGGACGAAAGGGGTATAAGTGCTGTTAGGTAAGTGGATCCTGGGATATTGATTCCTGAAAGAAAAGGGATTGGACCGATGGATTCTAACAGGGCTTCCTCCTTAGTTAACGGAGAGATACTCATCTACTCTGAGTCAGGACCACAGGTAGACTTCCAGCTATTTGTATGGTTTCTCTTTTCTTCCCTTAAAGTTTTTCTCTTCTTCTGTTTGTGGTGTCTATCCATATAAGGTAGGTAGAATATGAATCTCACGAAGACAGCAACAGGACGGATGTTTTTGTGCCGGACATGGGAGAGGAGAAGGTGGGGAGAGGTGAGCGGTGAGTCAGTAATGGTGAGGAGGGCGTATTGTTCCTGTTTCTGTTTAATCAACTGAAATATATTCCAGAGGAATGACTGAGGGGTGAATGATGGGCAACATGATAATGGGGAAGGAGGAAAGAAAAAAGAAAAAGAGGAAAGAATAAGGAAGTGAAAATTATATATAAGTATAAATATAGGTATATATATGTACATCTATAGTCATATAATGATAGGCATATATATGTAAATATAAAAATATATAGAGAAACATATACACATATGTAAATACTACAAGGAAGCAAATGCACTTCGAACCTCAACTTAAATCTTACTTCAGTCCAAGAACGGTTTGTTCTAATACTGTGGCAATATTTGATATACACCCTTCCACCAGGATCCCTGAAGACAAAATGGTTGCATAAGCAAATGTGGTGTAGAAAGCTCACTGTGCATGACTATTAAAAGATATTGCATCTGGGGTCTTAGAGGCTTGAAGTTAAACAAGCTGCCTTGTAGCAAGGAAGCAGCAAAGCTCACATGGAAGAAGCACTCCAGGCTGTGTGTTTCATGAGGTGTCGATGGAAATAGGTATCAGAAGTTCAACCATAAGCAATCAAATCGACATTAAGGAGTGTAGACAAAGTGGAGACCCCAAACCCACCTCTAAGACAATTGGATAGTCCTCCACAGAAGGCCCACATGGAAGGGATGATATATGCCCAGGGAGCAGTGTAGCACTGATGAAACACTTAAGTAACCTCTTGTTCTTTAATATTTCTCCTGCTTACTATTTTGGTATTAGTTTTACCTCATTACTCTTGTTAGACCTGTGTATATTCATTTGTATGATGAAGATTGCTCTATGCCTGACATCCAAGATAGATAAAGCCTCCAGAAACACTAATGGGAGTAATGATTTCCTGGGAGTATGGGAAGAGGGGGTGCGGGAAGAAGGAGCTGATAGCAATGATGACCGTATAACCCCATTCAAGAGCAATGAATAACAGAATTGTAGGTGAAGGGAAACATTAGCTGGTGTAAGATACAGGGGTTGGGTGGGTGGGGAATATATATATATATATATATATATATATATATATATATATAAAGGATTCCTGGGGTTACTTGGGGGGGGGGAGGGTGTAAAGTGGATGCTTAAAACTCATGGTGGAAGCAATTGTACCATTAGGCTTGGTTGAATTTAATTGTGGATTGCTATAATATCTGTAAGAGTTCCTAACAAAGTGATTTTTTAAAAAGAACACCCCCCCCCCAAGAAAAAAAGAGTCATAGTAAATCAAAGCATTGACCACAGGGCAGGGACACTAGTGCTTGAGGGACTCAACTTAAGAGTCTTGGAAAGTCTTCATTTATGAAGACAAAGAGATTGAAAAGGAAGCATGGAGCCAGGAAGGAGCAAACACTGTATAAAAAGGGAGGACAAGGGGGAAAGCTCCCTAAGTATCATTTGGAGGGCAGAGGGTGGCGGGGCTACAAAATAAGGACGTGCATTCAAAAACAATGGAGTCACTTAAGCAACAAAAGCAAAAGTATATTTAAAAATAAAATCTGAACAGGGATTATCTTGAAGACATTCCCATGGTCATCTCTGGGATAATTTGAACATCAAAATAAAAATGCGGGTAGCTAAATGATTTTATGTCAACTAGACACTCCTGACTTGAGGTGGAGTCAAGCCTATCAATCAGGCCACAGCCTGGTAGTGCTTCATGGGCCATGTATCCTTCTCATAGGGAACCAGGGAGCCTCCTCTCTCTGCCACTGGCCCTGAAGCTGCTGAAGCCCTATGATGTTTCCACAGACCTTGGATCCACTTGACTCTGCCCCCACCAGCTGTTGACCTTTCTGCATTCTGCATCATTGCATATGTGCCTCAGTGAGTCTGAAGAGGACTTATGAAGTAGTATCAGGCTTATGGATGTGAGTTGAACTGGGTTGGGATGCATTCTTGATGCATAATTACTCCTGGACATAAAGCTCTCATGTGTGTCACTGGATTTGTTTCTCTAGTGAACCTGGCCTCCCACAGTTGGTAAGACATAGGCATCCCACTCAATGAGACTAAAAATTGGGAGAGAAAGGTAGATAGTTCAAGAAAATACTGACAGATGGGGCCCAAAGGAAACCTCTTTCTTATTGTAGAATCTAAAGTAATTAATATGAAGAGAAGCTGCTTAGAAGCATCATTATTTCGGATGATGTAAAATATGACAAAATAATAATAATTTATAAATTATCAAGGGTTCATGGGGAAGTGGGGAGAGTGGCGGTGGGGGTGCGGAATGAGGAGCTGATACCATGGGCTCAAGTAGAAAGCAAATGTTTTGATAAAGATGATGGCAACATATGTACAAATGTGCTTGACACAATGAATGGATGGATGGGTTGTGGTAAGAGTTGTACGAGCCCCCAATAAAATGATTTTTTTCAAAAAAGAAGTCCCTCGTGCATATGTCTTAATCTGTTTCTCTGTGTAGCTGTCTTTTCATTTGTACTCTGTCCAGATGTTCTGAACTTTGACCTCTGACCTCTCAATGTTTGCAAAATCACTGTACCCTGTGTGGTTTCTCCTCCCTGCACAGCACGTAGACAAGGAACCCCAGGAGAAAACTAGAGCCATTATGGGGCTGCTTTTTCCCAGGGTTCACACTGCCAGCTGTCTAACATCAGACAACTTGACTTATTGATTTTGGTCTCTTTTTATGAGTGCTTGTAGGCCTGATGGCCCCTAACAACAACAGCAGCACCACCACCACCAACAACGACATGGTAGGATTAGCATCAGCTAGTTACTCTATCAGACAAGAAAGGTTAAAGGCAGAAAGCATTATCAGAGACTAAAATGGTGCTGCCATCGTGAAGATTAATTGTCCCTGTGGCTGAGAAGATGCAATATATAAAAGATATACTTCTGACAATGTGTAGGCATCTGATGATTTGGGCCTAAAGTATGTAGAATAAACTCGGCGAGAACTGCAATAGGAGATAGAATCGTAGTGGGACAGTACTAACATGTTCGAAATAAAACGTCCAAATATTTCTAAAAGTAGAGCTTCTTGGGACCCAATACCCAACTTTGGTGATTATTAACTTCTGACGTGTTTTCTCTCTCTTGTATTCTTACTCACTTTCAAGTTCTCATTTCCCCCCAAATTACTTGGGAAATCCTAAAAGTCGTAACAGTTCATTTGTCAATGTTTCAAAATGTGTGCCTAAGAGATAAGGGCTTCCATTTTACGGAAGGAGCCATGGTGCACTGTTGGATAAACAGTGGGCTACTAACCACAGAGTTGATGGTTCAAACTCACCAGCTACTCTGTGGGAGAAGGAGGAGATGTCTTTGCTCCTGTAAAGATGTACAGCTCAGAAACTCTCTTTAGGGGTCTCTTTGGGTCAGGATTGGCTCCATTAAAGTGGATTTTTGTTTGTTTCGCGTAGCCACAAGAGTCTTAAAACACTTTCCCCAAACAGGGCACTAACCCTCCCAAGAGGAGGGTATTGTTTATATGTCCACAGGGAAAGAGGGACCAGACTTCAACCCAGTGGTTCAAGACGAGAATGCAACATATTGGGAATGAGTAGCGAGGTCTGAGGAGCCAGCCCCAATCTCAACTAAGTGGACAGCCACCCCTTTCCCAAGAAGAATTTACTTCAGAGGGCAGCACTGAAGCTACAGCTCAGGGAGAGGGACATGTCTGATCAGACCACAAGGGAACAAATGAAGGGAGAGGAAGAGAGAGTAGAGCACATGCTGGCCCACCAAGCCTTGAGGACGATATCCCTGCTCAGAGCAGCCAATGCAAAGAGAGAACCGTATGGCCTGCCCCACTACAAGACATGATATCCCTCACTGACCCATAGCCCCAAGGGGGACAACACTGGAGACACAGTGTGGTAATTGCACCCAATCTGACCCCACCACACAGAGGCAAAACACTAAGGGTGTGCAATAGAATAGCAAGGGGAGCAGTGCAAGGAAGTCCCGAGGAAGTACCAAAGATAAACTTTGGGGTCAGGGCGTTGCAGCCCCTCAGAGTCCACTGGAAAATACTCCTAAATGTCAACAAACAGACCTTGAATAATTTAGTCTTTTCTTTTTTTTGGTCATTGGTTTGTTGTTCTTGTTTTGTTTGCTTTTGTTGCTTTGTTTTGCTCTGTCTTGTTTTTGTGCATATTATTGTCTCTGAAAGTCTATCTAGATAAGATAGGCTGGATAAACAATCTGGAGGAGAAAACAATGGGACTCACTGTTCCGGGGTGGAGGTGGGGGTCATGAGAGAGGGAGAAGTGGGGGAAAGGAAGTGGTGTTAACAAACCCAGGGACAAGGAAACAGCAAATGATCCAAAATAGATGGGGAGGAGGGTGTAAGAAGCCTGGTAGGGCTTGATCAAGGGCAATGTAACTAAAAGGAATTACTGAAACCTAAATGAAGGCTGAACATGATAGTGGGACAAGAGGAAAGTACAAGGAAATAGAGGAAAGAACTAGGAGGCAAAGGGCACTTAGAGAGGTCTAAATACAGGCATGTACATATGTAAATATATTTATATATTATGGGGAAATAGATCTATGTACATATATTTATAGGTTTAGTATTATGGTAGGAGGTGGACACTGGGCCTCCACTCAATTACTCCCTCAATGCAAGAACACTTTGTTCTATTAAACTGGCATTCTATGATGTTCACTTTCCCAACACATTCACTGGAAATAAACCAAGTGCATAAGCAAATGTGCTGAAGAAACCTGATGGTTCCTGGCTATCAAAAGACATAGCATCTTGGGTCTTAAAGGCTTGAAGATGAACAAGCAGCCATCTAACTGAGAAGCAACAAAGCCCACATGGAAAAAGCATACCAGCCTGTGTGATCATGAGGTGTTAATTGGATCAGGTATCAGGCATCAAAGAACAAAAAGTCATATCATTGTTAATGAGGGGGAGTGCAGAGTGGGATCCCAAAGTCCATCTGTTGGCAACTGGACATCCCCTGGCAAAAGGATCACAAGAAAGAGAGGAGCCAGTCAGGGTTCAGCGTAGCAATGATGAAACATACAACTTTCCTCTGGTTCTTCTTCCCCCAAGACCTATTATGATCCCAATTCTACCTTATAAATTTGGCTAGACCAGAGGATGTACACTGGCACAGATAGGAACTGAAAACACAGGGAATCCAAGATAGATGAGCCCCTCAGGACCAGTGGTGAGAGTGGTGATACCAGGTGGGTGGAGGGAAGGAGGGGTAGAAAGGGGGAACCTATCACAAGGATCTACATATAACCCCCTCCCTGGGGCATGGGCAACAGAGAAAGTGGGAGAAGGGAAACATCTGACAGTGTAAGGCATGAAAAAATATATAAATTACCAAGGGTTTATGAGCGAGGGGGCGGGGAGGGTGGGGAATGAGCTGATACCAAGGGCTCAAGTGGAAAGCAAATGTTTTGAGAATGATGATGGCAACAAATGCACAAATGTGCTTGACACAATAAATGGATATATGGATTGTGATAAGACCCCCAATAAAATGATTAAAAAATACTTTCCCAAATCAGCAAAACCTACTGTCAAATATGGTGCTCACACATGTCTGGCAGCCCCCACACTTTGTAGAGTCCATTTGAATGGCAATGTGAAAAATGAGCACGCCTGATACTTGAGTCCTCACATCTCCATCTGGGCCATTTTCTTTTGTAACAGTTGCTACCGTCTGCTTTGTTTATTACTGTGTACGGCATCCTTCTGTTCAACAGAAGAGCATTTCCTGGCAAAGAGTTAGCTCTCAGTATAATTATTGAATAAATGAATGAGTTTGAAAGTAATGAACAAATCCATTCTGATAGGAAAAAGAATAGGAGATGGCCAGGAGCCTGGTGATGCCCGTTAATGCTCTATCATCTATCTATGTATCTATCATCTATCCATCCACCTATCTACCTATCCATCTATCCACCCACCCATCCATCTATCATCCATCCATCCATCCATCCATCCATCCATCCATCCATCCATCCATCCATCCCTGTCCCACCACTGTGAGCCTGGCAGTGTGAGAGTAGATGAAAGTTTTAATAATGTAATCCTTCACTGGAAACAGTTTGGGGATTGCACCTGATCTGACCCTGCCACACTGAGGCAAAACACTAAGAGGGTGCAACAGAACAGCAAGCGGCGAGGTCCCCAGGGAACCCTGAAGGTGGACTTTGGGGCCAGGGCACGGTGCCCCAACAGACTGAACTGGAAAACACTCCTACAGGCCAACAAACAGTCCTTGAACTAACTATAAGCTTTTTTTTTTCTGCTTGTGTTTTGTTTTCTTGTCATTGATTTGTTTTTATTGCTGTTTTGTTGTATATTGTTGCTTGGTTTTGCTGTCTTGTTTTTGTGCATGTTATCATCTCCACAGGTCTTTCTAACTAAGATAGGCTGGATGAACAATCTGGAGGAGAGAACAACGGGACTGACAGTTCCGGGGGGACATGGGAGAGAGGGTGGTGGGGGGAAAGGTAGTGGTGTTAACAAACCCAAGGACAAGGGAATAACAAGTGATCCAAATCGGTGGTGTGGAGGGTGTAGGAGGCCTGGTAGGGTGTGATCAAGGGTAATGTAACCAAGATGAAACATACACCTTTCCTCTAGTTCCTAAATGCTTCCTCCTCCCCCACTATCATAATCCCAATTCTACCTTGCAAGTCCACCTAGACCAGAGGATGTACACTGGTACAGACAGGAACTGGAAACACAGGGAATCCAGGGTGGATGATCCTTTCAGGACCAGTGGTGTGAGTGGTGATCCTGGGAGGGTAGAAGGAAGGGTGGGTTGGAAAGTGGGAACCGATGACAAGGATCTGCATGTGACTGACCCTGAGGGACGGACAACAGAAAGTGTGTGAAGGGAGATGGAGGACAGTGTAAGATATGACAAAATAATAATTTATAAATTATCAAGGGTTCATGAGGGAGGGGGGAGTGGAGAGGGAGGTTGGAAATGAGGAGCTGATGCCAGGAGCTTAGGTGGAGAGCAAAATGTTTTGAGAATGATGAGGGCAATGAATGTACAAATGTGCTTTACACAATTGATGTACATATGGATTGTGATAAGAGTTGTATGAGCCCCTAATAAAAACGATTAAATAATAAAAAAAGAATGCAATCCTTTAATTTCAGATGCAAAAACAAGACCTGCGGACAGAAGACAGTAATAGTACAAACCAGCACACTGGGGCCCGCTTGCTTGGTTGAAGAGAGCACTGAGGAGGGCTGACCTATTTTTGATTTGCATCTCCACTAAAGGCAGCCTGTGTGGGCAGGGAGAAGGCAGAGCAGACTTCAGGGAGTCGCCCGCCCAAGCCTAATCCCACAAGGGGCAGCGTTGGACGCTGTCTTCAGCATGGAGTTGGGGACACAGTTCTCCGAGTCAGGAAGGACGCAGACTTCCAGAAGCGCTCACCACGCTGGGACCCGCGCCCCGCGCCAGGAATAGGGTTCCGTTTGAAGAGCTGCCTGGCTCTGCGCGGTGAAACAGGGGGTGGGGGCCGCAGAAATGAGGCGACTGGGCAGTTAGAAGGGGGCCGGCTTACTAGAAATATGGTAAAGGGTCCAGCCCGGCGTGCCGGTCCCTTCAAAGCAGAGCTGCGCTCCAGCAGATGATGTCTTAGAAGTTCCTAGGTGGGGCGGGGCGTGCGCTCCCGGGTCAGCCCCGGGCGAAGGACTGCGCCCTAAACTTGACCTGCGGGGGGAGGGGGAGGCCACGTGAACCAGCCAGCCCAGCGGGAAGCGGGGCAGAAGCGGCCGAAGGGCGAGAGGGCCTGACCCCCAATCCGCCCCGTCTGAGCTCGCAGCCCGCGGTTCCCGCGCGGCTCCCCAGCTCCGCTCGGGGGCCCAGAGGGCGCCCAGGATCGGGGTGCAGCGCTCGGCGGGAGCATGGCTGTGTCGCGCGCGGGGCTTCTCCTCTGCCTCCTGGGGACCGGGGCCCTGCTGTCAGAGGCCGCCCAAATTCTGACCGTGTCTTTAGTGGGTGAGTTCTGACTCCCGGGATCCCGCGCAAGGATGCAGGGACCCAGCCTCCCAGGCTGGGCAGATGGCCGGGCAGGACGAGCGAAAGGGGTCGCTCTGGGGTCAGGAGGGGACAGTACTCTCCCTTCTCCGGGTGCTGGAAGCTGGAGAGCCCATCCTGCGCAGGACCTAGCAGACTTCGGGGTACATCCCACACCAGTTTGTTCCCCAAGACCACCTTCCTCACAACTTCCACTATCTCTTTTAAAGTGGGGATGTCTTTCTTTGAAAATCACGGATCAAATCTTAAAAAGTAAAATCCTTCGAAAACTCCACGAATAATCTTCTCTCCCTCCTCTTAGTCTCAATAGGAGTGAAGGAAAAGCCCCCCCCCCCCCCGACCTCCTGGGAGTTCGCTGTGGCCCTGCCTCAGATGACAAGGGAGGGGGGAGTTCCTCTTGCCTCTAGTGTAGTCTAGACCCTTGCTCACTAAGACCCACTGGGGACACTATACCCATAGCACCCAACTCTTCGATGGCTGAAAATGAGCAGCAGGAGCAGGTCGTGTGAGGTGCAGGGGGACTTGTACAGACAGCCAGCGCTACCCAAGGACACACGACCTCCAGAGTAAAACCTGTTCCAACAGCGGTAGAGTCACCAGGCCCTTCAGCTTCCCGCTCTGAGCAGGTGCGATTTCCTGATCTGGCTTCCTGGGTTTCTGAGTCCTCAGATTCCCTCCCTCAAAGGAGGCATCTCTTCTCTGTCCTTAGGATCCTGAGATTGCCCTATGCGCAGTGCTTCGCAGCTTCTCCAGGAAATTCTATCCAGCCGACTGGCCCCACAGCTACCCTGTGAGGTTCTAATACTAATACTAGGTTGGGCAAAGTTCAGGTTCAAATTGAGAAACTTCCTGCCAAATTACTGTTGGACTGCAAGGATTTGGGCTCAAAGTCTTGACTCCACCCCCTTTCTCCTGTGTCTTGGGCTCACTTTGTGGTTCCCATATTCCTGGCCAGAGAGGGTCTCAGAAATGGCTCTGATTGTCTATTAAGGAACATTCGCAGGAACAGCACCATGCCAAAATTTCCACCGTGCAGCTATTTCTTTGGCATATGGTGCTTCCATGAGGCATGGCACCCCACCCTCTTTCTACACCCTTCCCCCCAATCCCTGGCTGAGGAACTCCTTATCCAGGTCTAGACACACAGACATTGGGTCCCAGGACAGAGCTTTTTCAACAGAGGATAGATTGAAACAGCATGGATTTAGGAAGCCAGCCTCTGAGTGTCTGGGTGGAGACAGTTACCTAAGGGAGATGGGGTGACCGATGAAGCTTTTATTCATCCGCTCACTACTCCGTTTCTTGGTTTTACCACTCTTCATCTCCTGGGTTCTCAAGTTGTACATTGTTTTCCTAGGGGGAAGCCATTATCTCCTGATGGATCAAGTGTCTCAAATTCTTCTAGATCATGGTCATAATGTGACCATGTTGCAACAGGAAGGAATGTCTTTGATTTCAGGTATGTATGTTTTTCTTACTAATTCCAGGCTTACTTGATCTTATATCAGGTAACAAGCATCAAACACTCCCATTTTGGTTTTTGCTGCCATTTTAGGCTGTGAGAATGAAAAAAGCGCTGTGTGTGTGTGTGTGTGTGAAGAAATAGGTAGTTTTATAAGGTTCTGTCGACGTGACTTCACACTCCACATCGCCTTATTTCTCCCGGTTACATGGATGCCAAATCTATCTCAGGCGACTTCCCACACATTATTTTGGGTCACTTTGCTCACTGCCACTTCATTTTGTGAGACTCAAACATACCAACGATCATGAAGATGGCCCAGGATCACATGACGGCCTGAATCCGTGCCAACTCAATGGTAACGAGCAACAACAGCATGGCTTTAAAAATCTACCGAATGTAGGTGTTCCGTTAGGAATGTAACATTCCTAATATGTAAGCATCAGGTCTCTCCCTGTCTCATAGAATACTTTCCCTCATGTTATGAGACCTGATTTAAGAAAGTTCGCTTCTATATCCTTATTTTCTGCAGCTAAATTCCTAATTGCTCGTTGAACAGTTCTTGACATTCCAGTGATTGTCTGTGTGAGTTTGGATGCAGTTGTGTGAGTTTGTATGTATATTAGAAGTTATTTTTTAAGTGTTATTGGCACCCACTCCACACATATCAGACAATTGAATCATTCAATCGTATTAGGAAGAGCTGTGCATTCATCCCCATCAATTTCAGAACACGAATATGTCATGCAGTCCCCCTACCTCCTGCCTTCTGAACTCCTGTTATTTGGAAGTCAGTGATATATTCTATACTTTCTAGAGTTTATATAATTGATCCATGTTATTTTGTGTAGGTATATAGTTCGTTCCTGTTTATTGTTCATTAGTAATGGGTCCACAGGTGACAAGAAAGGTTTTGTGCTTACTGATAACCTATAGGTTCACAATTCAAGACCACCCAGTGGAAACTCACAGGGAGTCACTGAGTCAGCAGTGACTCGATGATTTCTTTACTTTGATATGTCCTTGTTATCCTAATTGATAACATCTGCATGGGAAAACCTCATTTCCCTCCAAAAAAGGTCACATTCCCAAGTACAGACACTGTGATTTCAACATATTTGGGGTGGTGGTGGGATTGAGGAAGAGGATACAATCTTTCACATATTGATATACCATTAGACAGACAGATAGACTCCACCACATATTGATATACCATTAGAAAGATAGATAGAAGCCATCACATATAGATACACCATTGTTGTTGTTCGGTGCTATTGGTCGGGTTCCAACTCATAGTCACTCAATGCAAGCAGAATGAAACACTGCCCCGCCCTGTCCCATCCTCGCACTTGCTCTTGTTTGAGTCCATTGTTGCAGCGTCTGTGTCAACTCTTTCTGTCAAGGACCTTCTTTTTTTTTTTTTCTGCCTCTCTACTTTTCCAAACAGGATGTCCTTTTCCAGGGACTGGTCTCTCCTGATAACATATCCACGTGTGTGAGTTGAAGCCTCATCTTCAAGTCCAAGAAGCACTCGCACCCTGGCTGTGCTTCCAAGACACATTTGTTCATTCTCAGGCAATGTGTTACTTGCAGTATTCTACGCCAGCACCGTAATTCAAATGCATCCACCCTTCTTTGGTCTTCTTTATTCAATGTCCAACTTTCAAGTGAATATGATGCAATGGACGGTACTATAAATTGGATCGGGCACACCTTAGTCCTCAAAATAACATCCTCGCTTCAAAGATTGTGCAGGAAATTTGCCCAAAGTGGTGATGTTAGATTTCTTGACTACTGCTTCCCAGCAAAATGAAATTGTTGATAACCTCAATCTTTTCTTCATTTACCATGATGTCACCTATTGGTCCAGTTGTGAGAATTTAGGGGTTTTTACATTGAATTGTAATCCATATTGATCATCAGCCAGTAATTCTTGATCATCAGCCAGTGCCTCCTGTTTGCTTTTGGCAAGTGGATCCACTAGCGTGTGCTTATCCAGTTGTCTTCTGATGATGCTTAGGTTGCTGACAGCTCTTGGCTCATCCAAATCAAGCTGCTATGAAAATTTATACTTAAACCTCGATGTGCACATGATGTAGGTTTTGAGATTGCTAGTGATAGCCACATAGAAGAAAAAAGGTTCTGCCATTGTCTACTACTATTATGTACCACTACTATCATAACAAGAGACTATGTGGGGAGGGACGTGCAGCTAAATAGGGGAAAGAATGACTTAAAAGAGGAGGGGAGGGAGGTGATGGGATTTTTATGGTAGTGGGTGAGGGTACCATGAGGGTTCCCCAAAGTGCTTGGAACCTCTTACTGGCACCAAATGAGGGAGTAACTTTTCCTCCATTGACCAGACGTGGGGAAGAGGAAGGGAGAGGAGTGGACTGTCACAAAGGGAGCCAGACTCTTAATGTTCTCCCCCAAGGCTCGAGAGATGACTGGTAGTGATGATCTGGTTTCTTTGTTTTTATTGGATTTGAACTTATTTAAGCAAGTCATTATGGTACTTGGTGAGACCTATAGCCTAAAGCCAATAAGAGAATAAATATTTTCATTGACCATTTTATTAAAAAGCCCAAGATTATATACACCAAAGTGTAAAATTTGTGTCTGGTCACTATTCTGCATGTCCAGGTGCCTGAAAGGAAAGGGTGTCTTGCTGAGACTTTATTATGCTTCTAGCAGGTGGAGGGACATGTGTTCTCTCTCTCTCTCTCTCTCTCTCTCTCTCTCTCTCTCTCTCTCTCTCTCTCTCTCTCTCTCTCTCTCTCTCTCTCTCTCTCTTTCTCCTTCTTCCCTCCTACCCTCTTTGGAAGTTACTGGGTTTACTATGGCATGACAAGACTCTCTAAACTGCTCAGATTTAAAATGGTCTTTCTTCAGAGAGTTCCAAATCGGTATCTTCAGGGTGAGGGGTTTCCTCCAAGGCCACGAGTGCATTTCTCTATAGTCACGAAGACATTTGCCACCTGCCTCTTTTGGGCCTCATCCCTCGATGCCACATCACATGTGTGCTCTTGCCTCCTGATGGTGGGGCTGTTGCTTGGATAATTAGTCAGCGCTTATGCTAAAATGGAAACAGAATTCAACTGGAGATAGATAGGTAAACCTTGGCCAAGATGCATGACTTAGAACCATTTTATTTATTTCCATGTGGTTTTTATTTTTAAACCATCACTTTATTTGGGGGCTCATACAACTCTTATCACAACCCATATATCCATCCATTGTGTCAAGCACTTTTGTACATTTGTTGCCATCATCATTCTCAAAACATTTGCTTTCTACTTGAGCCCTTGATATCAGCTCCTCATTTACCTCCTCTCCCCTCCCCCTCCCTCATGAACCCTTGATAATTTATAAATTATTATTTTGTCATATCTTACGCTGTCCGACATCTCCCTTCACTCACTTTTCTGTGTCGTTCCCACAGGGAGGAGGTTATGTGCAATCTGTTCCCCCTTTGTACCCCACCTTCCCTCCACCCTTCTGGTATCAACTCTCTCACCACTGGTCCTAAGGGATCAACTATGCTGGATTCCCTGTGTTTCCAGTTCCTATGTGTACCAGTGTGAGGGAGTTTATTAAAGACTCCGCATGGTTTTTAATGGGGGTGATCTTTCAGAAGTAGATCGCCAGGTCTTTCTTCCAGGGCACCTCTGGGTGGATTCGAACCCTGCAACCTTTCCATTAGTAGCTGAGGGCTCAAACGTTTGTGCCCACCCAGAGACAGCCCACAAAATCCTATGAGAGAGAGCTCTGACTGTCCCTGCCGGCCAAGGTCACCCAGCTGGTTCCCGCAGCCTGGCTCCAAAGGCAGCTCTCTGCAGTTGATGGCTTGGCTTTGTTCTCTAGTGTTGAGGCAGCTGAAATGCCCCCGTGTGGGTGCTTTGAACAAACAGAAATCGATGTGCTCACTGTTTGGGAGACCAGAAGTCTGAATTCAGGGGGCAGGTGCAAATGAAAGCTTGCTTTCTTGGTCAGCTCTGGAGGCAAGTCCCTACCATCAGTATTTCCGTGGGTCTCAGAAGGAGCCCAGTGGCGTAGGAGTGGTTACACATTGGGCCGCTGACCTCCAAGTTCAGCAGTTCGAAACCACCAGCCGCTCCTCTGGAGTAAGAGGAGGTTTTCTACTCCCGGAAAGAATTATAGCTTAGAACCGTTTTAAAGAGCCATGATCTCATACTCCTGTCTCTAAATTCCAGTGATTGAAACGTCTGAGTTAATTTGGTTAAATATTTGACAAATGGAGCCCTAGGATTGGCCCTAAACCAGTTCAAAGTGCAAGATTGCAAGCAGACAGTAACTAAACATCCATGCTCACCAGTGAACTCGCAAATGGTCTTGTGGTTGCCCTTGGCTGTGGGGTCAACCCTTCACCCCAAATTTCCTGGTACTGATGTTGAAGCCCTCTTGGTGATGGGTACACATTATATAAATGTTTATATATAAATGTATACTCAAAAAAATAAATAAATGTATACTCATATATTTATAAACATCAATACATACAAATATATATATATGAATAGGAATATGCAAACCATTGTTGTTAGTTGAATCCAACTCACAGTGACCCTGTAGGGCAGAGTAGAACAACCCCACGGCATTTCCAAGGCTATACAATGTCATGGACATAGACTGTCACATCTTTCGCCCGCAGAGAACCTGGTGGGCTCAACTTTCTGACCATTCCTTTAGCAGCTGAGCACTTTAAAAGCTGCGCCCAGGGCTCCCTGAACTGTCACACAATGAGGCTTTTTGGAACTGCAGAATAGGCTCCAAAGAACTCCGAAGAAGGAATGACTGATTGAGCTTTTTGTTTTGTTTTGTTTCATTTGAGGTTCTGGCTTGGGCAAGCGTGAGGTTTCCCCTAGCTCAGTGGTTCTCAACCTGTGGGTCGAGATCCCTTTGGGGGTCGAACGACCTTTTCACAGGGGTCACCAGATTCATAACAGTAGCAAAATGACAGTTATGAAGTAGCAACGAAAATAATTTGATGGTTGGGGTGGGGTCACCATGACATGAGGAACTGTATGTGTTAAAGGGTCGCGGCATGAGGAAGGTTGAGAACCACTGCTGGACCTCGGTTGGCATGACATGAAAGTCCACCAGCAGCAAGAGAGGGAGCAGGTGGGCTTTATTTTTTTTAATCATTTTATTAGGGGATCATACAACTCCTATCACAATCCACACATACATCAATTGTGTAAAGCACATTTGTACATTCATTGCCCTCATCATTCTCAAAACATTTGCTCTCCACATAAGCCCCTGGCATCAGTTCCTCATTGTTTACCCTCCCTCCCCACATCCCCTTCCCTCATGAACCCTTGCTAATTTATAAATTATTATTCTGTCATATCTTGCCCTGTCTGACGTCTCCCTTCACCCACTTTTCTGTTATTTGTCACCAAGAGGAGGTCACATGTAGATCCTTGTAATAGGTTTTCCCTTTCCAACCCATCCTTCCTCTACCCTCCCAGTATCACCGCTCACACCACTGGTCTTGAAGGGATCATCTGCCCTGGATTCCCTGTGTTTCCAGTTCCTATCTGTAACAGTGTACATCCTCTGGTCTAGCCAGATTTATAAGGTAGAATTGGGATCATGATATTGGGGGGGGGGGGTTTTGAAGCATTTAGGAATGAGGAAAGTTGTAATTTTCATCGTTGCTACATCACACCCTGACTGGCTCATCTCCCCCGAGACCCTTCTGTAAGGGGATGCCCAGTGGCCTACAAATGGGCTTTGGATCTCACTCTGCACTACCCACCTCATTCACTGTGATATGATTTATTGTTCTGATGATTCCTGATAGCAGGTGAGCTTTCTTACCAGCTTTCTCTGATGAGGCACCGAAAGGGGAGGGGAGGGGAGAATAGCTATCCCCAGTTACACTTAAATGAAGGAGTCTGTTTCACATGGGCAATTGGGGAGTTCCTGGGTGGGGTAAAAGGCTAACACCCTTATTGTTAATCTAATGGTCAGACGTTTAGTACACCCAGAGACACCTTAGAAGAAAGGTCTGTCAACAAAGCTATCACAGAAAACCCAGCAGAGGCTTCAAGCGCTTGTGGGCATGGAAAGTGCATTAAGTAACTCCTCTCCCCTTTCCCACAGCAACCGAGCAGCTAGAATTGGGAAGAGGAGGGGACTGTGACACGAATGACGAATGCCTCCACCACCAGTTGCCTCCTCTGCCAGTGAGACAACTGGATAGTGCCTGGAAACCATTACTGAATATTTTCTTTCTTTTAAAAAATCATTTTATTGGGGGCTCATACAACTCTTATCACAATTCATCCATCCATCCACTGTGTCAAGCACATTTTTACATTCGTTACTCTCATCATTCCCAAAACATTTGCTCTCCACTTAAGCCCTTGGCATCAGCACCTCATTTCCCCCCCCTCCCTCCCTACTCCCCCTCCCTCATGAACCCTTGATAATTTATAAATTATTATTTTGTCACATCTTACACTGTCTGATGCCTCCCTTCACCCACTTTTCTGTTGTCCACCCCCTAGGGAGGAGGTTATATGCAGATCCTTGTAATCGGTTCCCCCTTTCCACCGCACCCCACCCTCCCTCTACCCTCCTGGTGATTCTTAGCACCGGTCCTGAAGGAATCATCTGTCCTGGATTCCCTGTGTTTCCAGTTCCTATCTGTACCAGTGTACATCCTCTGGTCTAACCAAATTTGTTAGGTAGAATTGGGATCATGATAGTGGGTGGGTGGGGGGAGAGGAGGAAGCATTTAGGAACTAGAGGAAAGTTGTATGTTTCATCATTGCTACACTGCACCCTGACTGGCTCTTCTTCTCCCCATGACCCTTCCGTAAGGGGATGTCCCATTACTGAATATTTTCATCAAAGATTCTCCAGAAGAATTTTTATCAAAAGGGGGAAACTACAGAACACACATTGAGAATTTCAGGAGATCCAGACATTCTGGAACTACTCAAACTTTTGACCTAAGGTCATCTTTAAATCCCTTGACGTCTTCTTAAAACTGACCGTAGTTTAGCTTAACAAGCAAAGAATGTCTGCTTGAGCAGTGTGCTCTTTCAGGATGTATTTATATGGGGACAACTGGATCACAGCAACTGGAAAGATGAGATAGGAACTGTAGGGGTGATGAGTTGTGTGTTAACGGGGAGAAACAACTAAAGAAATGAAGTATGCAAATGGCTGCACAGCTCACAGAAGGCAGTCATTGTTGCTGAGTTGTCCCTGCAGAAGCGGTTGAATTGGTGGTTTTTCTTTCTCCAGTTTTTTCTTGTGGGAGTTTACATTTCAGCTGGACTCTTTATACAACAGTGTAGACTACAAATCAACCTCCCCAATAGTTTACCTTCCACTCCCTTCTGACTGTCACTTGACTTGACCCTCTTGAGGATCACTATCTTCTTTTATCCCCAAGTCACACCCGTCTTCTTCCGCCTAGCCCATTGCTGTCCCCCAACCTCGATAGTCTCCAAAGTCTGTTCTCTCTGGTATGAAAGTCTGTATCTGAGATTTGTATAGCTTTTCTCTTATAGCAGTGGTCTCTTATAATAGTTGTTCTTTTGTGATTGACTAATTTCACCCAGCATGATGGATTCCAAGTCTATCCATGTCTTGAGGGCCTTCCTGGTTTCAAGGTTGTCCTCTGCGACGCAGGGTGATCCATTGGGTGTACGTAGAATTGGTGAATGCTGCACTGCCCATGTTCCCCACAACCCAGACAAAACCTGGTCCCCAAAGGAAAGCAAAGCCTAAGCACGATAGTTCAGGGATTCGGTGGCGACTAGTGGTTGTCCTGGGGCAAAGGCCAATCCGGTGTGCTCAGGATGCAGTGGACTAGAATGCTTAATTTAGCTTTTATTGCTTTTTGACCGAGAAAGACTATGTGCACATATCACTTTAAAAAACGTTTTCTAAAATGGAACATTCAAACAGGCTTGTAGTGAAATACAAACTTTACCACTCACTTTGTATCCCACCTTGACAAATGACCTTGAACTGAACTAGTCTTTGTCTTCTCCCCTATGAAGTGTACGCTGCCATGAGTTAAGCTGAATAAAAGCGTTGGGATCACTAGAAGGTTCTCAGTCCATGTTAACAGTTTATATAATGCATGGGGAAGAGAATGTCCTCATGGCATTCGAATATGGTGCAGGTGAGTATTTGAAGAGTAAAAGGTGGATTGTGATAGGCAGATATTGTCAAGTCCTCATCTCTGAACCCCCCCAAAAAGGGGGTGGGGGAAGCACCACCCAAAGACAGAGGGTATTGTTGGAATGAATACAGTTGGGTGTTGTGATGCTATTACATTTTTTTCCTTTATTGGTATTTTCATAGATTTTAAAAAGGGAAACAAACCTTACCAAGTTATCAGTTGGCTTCCACCTGAAAGTTACCAAGAAGAATTTATGAATTATTTCAATTTCTTTGTCGAAGAAGCTTTGAATGACAGGTAATTTTCACCTTATTCCTTGAACCTGAGAGTCATTATTTCAGTAATAAAAGCAAATGGAAGGATCCATGGATGCTTTGAGTGAGGTAAAGCGAAGGATGACATGGATGGATGGATGGATGGATGGATGGACAGACAGTTGAGTATGCAAGTGACAGCCAGTGGAGATTCTGCAGATGCGCTGTTCTTGCCTCTTCCATGATTAGCATGAATGCAATGCTGCCGAAACGGATGCTTTGTTTCCTCTGAGTTTTCTTTGTTAACACGTTTCTTATAATTTTTGTCTCTAATTTCCCAGCACAGAGATGCAAACAGGCACTTTCGATTTTGGTTGGTGGGGTCATCAGAGAATCTCCACCCCCACCCCATTTATTTTTTCCTCTCTTTTTCTCACATTAGGAATTTTGGGGGCCTAGTGAATGAAGTGCTGGGCTGCCAGCCACAAGGCGGGCAGTTCAAGTTCACCAGCTGTTCTGTGTGGGAAAGAGGAGGCCATCTCTCTGGGGAAGATTTGCAGTGATGGCAACCCTAGGGAGAAGTTTGAGTTTGCCTTGAGTCGGAATTAACTCACCGGCAAGGGGGTTTGGTTTTTCCTCACGTTATCTAGTTAGTGACGGAAACACTGCTTTTGAAAAGGTTGAACTTTTGACCACGGCAAGTTCTTGCAAACAACCAAACAATTAGTCTGGTGCACCAAGGAGAAGCCCAGCCAACTCTCTTTTACCTGGACTGCAAAGGAAACTCCATTCCCTTAGACAAAGAAAGGATGCAAATCCCCACCTCTCTTGGATTATCACAGTGTCTGTACACCTTTTGTTTTTTCCCCTGAGGATATTCTACATATTAATGGAATTCCTGGTCCTGTGTGACTTTTTCCATGAAGTCTTCTTCCTCATTCAAGCTGGATGATTACATTTCTTCTTGTCTAAGTCTGAGCTAAATCATTCATGTAACACCTACCGGTAGCTTATATCAGTTTGTGTTGTTAGTTATAGTCTCAAAGTCTCCCAGTTGGATATTTTGGGGGACAGATTACAAGTAACAGTGCCTTCTTAAATTAGATTTTTTATCTATTTACAAATAATTATAACTGGTAAATTACAACCTGAGAATGTATACCACCTTACTGAAATCATCCAAAATATTTGGCAATCACTGAATGTCATGATAAGTTCAATACAAAACTGAGGCCAGTTTCAACCCACTAGGGGACTTGGAAGTGGATTCTGAAGACCAGCGTAATGCCAACAAGTTCTTAGCCTCAGGGTCTTCTCTAACTCGGGTCCCCTAGTGGGGTGGTGTGCTGGTGATGGGGTGTCTGGAGTGGCTCTCTTACTTCTCCGTGCAGACAGATGGCCCTGGGACTTCCTTAGCTTCTGTGCCTGTTTCCTATGTCTAGGGCATCCTCATCGATTTACACCGTTGCTCTAGGAAGAGTATTATTTTCTACGTTGGCAATGATGCCATAAAAAAACAACAACAAACAAACAACAAAGTAGGAACCGCATCTGGCCTCCTGTTTTAGGGAGAACAGAGATGACCATCAGCATCAGCCCAGGACCATTTCCTATGAGATGGACGTCAGACATATGTACACCCACCCGCTTTTTACCCATTCTGAATCCTAACCTTCCCTCTCAAAGCATTCTCTCCACTGCGGTGAGAAATTCATTGCAGTGGCCACGCAGAACTCACAGACAATACCCACTGTTATGGGCCTTATTAGGGAAGTAACAGGTCCCAATTCAGAATCAGAGCTGCTCAGGATCGATTTCTCTGATCAGGACGGCCTCTTCTCAGCAGTGCCTACAGGCATAATTAGACCCTGCAGTCCTTTGGGCTTTGCCCTACTTTCAAAGAGGGTTACAATGCTCTTTTGGCTCTGCTGATGATGCTCAGAGGTACTCCATTCTGCCAGCAAGCCTCGCCCTCCGAGACACTCGGCTTTCTCGCTCTGTGGGCTGAGAGCAGCGCTGCCCGGTCTGCTGCGGCTTCTGCCGCCTTTGCTTCCGCGGTTGCTGCCGTTTCTCTGCCAGTGCTTCCCGCCATCCCTGCTGTCACGGCTCTCGCTTTCCTGGATCGACAAGGTTCAGTGCAGGAAACTTGGGTCCAAAGGACAGGCTCTACTTCTGGCTCTTTCTTTCTTTTTTTTATTTATGAGATTGAATGCATATGATATATCATTCCATATTTTAATCATTTCAAGTAGAATTGTACAATTGCTACCACAATCAGTTTCCAACCATTCGTTTTCTACATGGACTACTTGACATCGTCTCTCTTTTACCCTTGGCACCACCACTGTGCCCCCATCTCCTGAACCCCTTATCCTGCTTGCTGTCCCCATAGGTTCGTCAATCCTGGGTGTCATATACCGAACAGGAGGGCCTCCTTTTCACCTCCGAGAGGGCTCATGTTCAGCCTAGGGGGATGATAAAATGGACCAATCCTCATGTTAGAATTCCATACAACTTATTCGCAGGTTTCCACCCCCATAAGGATGCTCTATACATTGCTCTCCATATTAGCAAGCTATCCAGTCCCCTTGGTCGGCCACATGGACCTCACACTTGCAAAGCCCTATCTAGCCATTGAGTGGGTTTTACAAACTACAGTTAGAAGGGCCGTGAGAAGTAATTCACAGATCACAGGTGGTCTTCGGATAGTTCATACTTGCCCTCTTCTTCTTCATGTATATTATGCAAAACTGCTTCTAGTTTTTTTTCAAATTAGTCTTCAGTTAACTTTCTAATGCTGTTAAATAATGGGAAGATCCCAAGTGGTGCAAATGATGCAGCCCTTGGTGACCAGCCAAAAGGTTGGTGGTTTGACTGCACCAAGCGATGCCCATGTAGAAAGGTCTTCTGGCACTGGACTTCTGAAAACCCACAGCTATTGAAAATCCCCAGGCAACAGTGCTTCTCTGAAACATACGTCGTCCCCATCCGTCAGAATTGATTTTTAAGGTAGGGAAATCATTGCGAACAGCATGATCCCTAAAATGTCCTCAGAGAGAAAAGTCCTCATGAGGAGTCAGGGAAGCTACCCCATCCTCTAATCTAAATATCCTAGCAAGCGCCGTGAGTCATGTTGAACAAAAGAGGAATGCGCTTCAAAGCCAGGATTTTCACTGACCTATTTATTTTCAAATGACTTAACCTCTGAGCATAGGAAGGTGGAAGTCTTGATCTCAGCTGAGAGTTTGGAGTCATAAAGAATCAGCAAAGAGCCTCCTGGGTGAGGAGATCAGTTAAAGGCAGAATACATAAGTGATTTAAAAATAAGGACAATCGCAGGTATGCTTGAGACTCAACTGGCACACAAAGTTTGGCTGAGGAAACAAGACAGGTCACTGGTAACAGTGTCAGCATGTAGTGGAAGCTAACCAGGGCATCACAGAAAGTGTCCAGGAGAAAGAGATCCATGAGGACTACTATGTTGAGAGGCAAATAGAGCAGAAGGCCATCGAGAAATGGATAGGATCTGGATGAGACGTGAAAAGGGAGGGAGGACCGGGGACCATTCTAAGGAGCAGAAACACATAGACCAGGGAGACTGCAAGAGAGGATATTTGTGGGACATTGGTTGAATAAGTGGGCTGGTGCTAGAATGTGTTCTTGCTTCTCTGGAGTTCTTTCTGTCCCCAGGATCATGTATGTATTGTGACATTCATACCTCTCACAAATGTTTACCATTTATTTTCTTTTATACAGATCAACATTTGAACATTTTTTAAAGTTCATGGAAAACCTTGCAATTCAGTGCAATCATTTGCTAAGAAGAAAGGATATCATGGATTCCTTAAAGAATGAGAACTTTGAACTGGTGGTGGTGGAAATTTTTGACTACTGCCCTTTACTGGTAGCCGAGAAGCTTGGCAAACCCTTTGTAGCTCTTCTTCCATCCTCCTTTAACACTGCGGACTTTGGCTTACCCAGCCCCTTGTCTTATGTCCCCATATACTACTCTCTGCTGACGGACCGCATGGACTTCTGGGGACGAGTGAAGAATCTTCTGAAGTTCTTTGATTTTTCTAAGAAGCAATGGCAAATCCGATCTCAGTATGACAACGTCATAAGGGAGCATTTCCCAGAAGACTCGAGACCAGTATTGTTTGATCTTCTACGGAAAGCGGAGTTATGGTTTGTTAACTCTGACTTTGCCTTTGATTTTGCCAGGCCCCTGCTTCCTAATACGGTGTATGTTGGAGGTCTAATGGCCAAAGCCATTAGACCCGTGCCACAAGTAAGTACCACCTTAGTACCCTCCTCGGATTTTATGCCAAGGCCCTCACGGTAGAATGTTGGTGGCTGCCTCTGGCCAGTGGGAATCTAGGCTTGAAGGAGGCAGGCAAGTGAGGTACCTAGGGAAACACCCACTCTCATGGTTACACAGGTCAGCATTGTTGTGTCACCCCAAGACTGGAGGGTGTGTTAGTCTGGGTTGACTAGAGAAACAAATCCAGGGCACTCACATAGGAGCTTTTTGGGTACCATTACAAATCATTTTGGGGGGCTCTTACAGCTCTTATCACAATCCATCCATCCATCCATTGTGACAAGCACATTTGTACGTATGTTGCTATCATCATTTTCAAAACATTTTCTTTCTACTTGAGTCCTTGGTATCAGCTCCTCATTTTTCCCCTCCCTCCCTCACAATCCCTTGATAATTTATAAATTATTATTTCTTCATGTCTTACACTGGCTGATGTCTCTCTTCACCCACTTTTTCTGTTGTCCATCCCCCAGGGAGGAGGTCATATGTAGATCATTGTCATCGGTTCACCCTTCCCCTCTCTTTCCCTTACCCTCCTGGTATTGCTACTCTCATTATTGGTCCTGAGGGGTTTATCTGTCCTGGATTCCCGTGTTTCCAGATCTTATCTGTACCAGTGTACATGCTCTGGTCTAGTCGACTTTGTAAGGTAGAATTGGGATCATGATAGTGGGGGAGGTGGGGAAGAAGCATTAAAGAACTAGAGGAAGTTGTGTGTTCCATTGGTGCTATACTGCATCTCATCTCTTCCTTGTAACCCTGCTGTAAGGGGATGTCCAGTTGCCTTCAGATGGGCTCTGGGACTCCACTTCCCACTCCCCATCATTCACAATGATATGATTTTTTTGTTCTTTGATGCCTGATACCTGATCTTATTTATACCTGGTGATTATATAGGCTGGTGTGCTTCTTCCATGTGAGCTTTGTTGCTTCTCAGCTAGATGGCTGCTTGTTTATCTTCAAGCCTTTTAAACTCCAAATGCTATATCTTTTGACAGCCAGGCACCATCAGCTTTCTTCACATTTGCTTATGCACCCACTTTGTCTTCAGCAATCTTGTCAGGAAGGTGAGCATTGTGGAATTCCAGTTTAATAGAACAAAGTGTTCTTGTGCAGGATACTCATATATGTATAAGAGAGCTTTATATTGTTACAAGAGCAATTTTAAATTGAGAAAACACCCCAGTCCTGTCCAAATCAAGTCCTTAAGTCTGATATTAACCTGTATGTCCAATACCAATAATAAATTCCTCTTCAGACTCATGTAACACATGCAATGATGCTGAATTCAGGAAGATCTCAGGCCAGTGGGTGGAAAGTCTTATGGATCCAGTGGCAGTAGAAACATCTCAGTGCTGGTAGGGGTCTCTACATGGCTCCTCCAAATACAGGGCTGTAGTTCCATCAGCATAACTCCATGTGTTGGTCTGGCCTCTAGTGAGCTATTTATCTTCATCACGCCTTCAAATGAGGTCGTCAAGCTGTGACCTGATTGACAGGCCGAACTCCACCCCCTCACTCTTTTTTTTTTTTTACTTGCTTTAAAAAAAAAAATCTTATTAGGGACTCATACAACTCTTGTCACAATCCATACATACATCAATTGTATAAAGCACATCTGTACATTCTTTGCCCTAATCATTTGCTCTCCACTTAAGCCCTTTGCATCAAGTCCTCATTTTCCCCTCCCTCCTCGCTCCCCCCTACCTCGTGAGCCCTTGATAATTTATAGATTATTATTTTGTCATATCTTGCCCTGTCTGGCATCTCCCTTCACCCCCTTTTATGTTGTCCATCCCCCAGGGAGGAGGTCACATGTAGATCCTTGTAATCGGTTCCCTCTTTCCAGCCCACTCACCCTCTACCCTCCCCGTATCGCTCCTCACACCCCTGGTCCTGAAGGTATCATCCGCCCTGGATTCCCTGTGCCTCCAGCTCCTATCTGCACCAGTGTATATCCTCTGCTCTATCCAGACTTGCAAGGTAGAATTTGGATCATGGTAGTTTGGGGGGAGGAAGCATTTAAGAACTGGAGGAAAGCTGTATTCTTCATCGTTGCTACATCGCACCCTGACTGACTTAGCTCCTCCCCTACACCCCTCTGTGAGATCACCCCTTCACTCTTTTTTTTTTTTACCCCTTCACTCTTAATAGTCTCAAGTTGATGCCAGATTATGTAACTACCACAGAGGGGTATCCTTAAATCATGTGATTTAGACTCTTCTCGTTCCTTATCCTAGTCCTGGCTTTCTGAAATAAGCCATTTCAAAAATGGTCTCTTTGCTAGCACTTTTGTTTTGTTTTGTTTACAATGAGTCCTGTTGGTTACACGTGTGCAGAGCCTCTGGGGAATATTCTCACCTCAGTCACTCCAGCATTCTTCTCTGTGTTCTTTCACGGTCTCCACATGGCCTCTGTGTTTCCCCATTTAGATGTGCAGCTCTCGGTGCCTCATCTGCTCTTTTTGTATCAAAAGTGATTAGGTTTAAGACCCATTGTACGCTGCTATGGTCTCATTACATCACAAAGATAAGCTTATCCCCAAATGGGATCACATCCACAGGCACAGGGGATAGGATTCCAATACCACTTAAAAATAGTTTTATTGGCATATAAATCACATACCATACAATTTAATAATTCAATCACATTAAGAAGAATTATGAAATCATCACCACAATCCATTTCAGAATATTTTCTTCTTTCTCATACTTGCCAACTCCCCATTTCCTCCTCATTTCCCTGCTATGCCCCAGGGAGTTATTAATCCAGTTACTGTCTCTGTTGATTTTCCTAGTCTGTATTTCATGTACAGAAAACCATACAGAACACAGACAGCAACAAGCAAACAAAACCCAACAATAGCAAAATAAAGCTGAGAAAAACCTCAGTCAAAAAGAAAGCAGAAAATATTAAAGATGGAAACAACTTTAAAGTGTGTCAAAAGGGAGCTCAAATGATAAGGTGCTACATTTTAACCTAACTACATTTCCCATAATCGACTTTATAATGTTCTCTGTCTGATAGTAATGATATTCACATGTCTGGACTGGAGTTTTAATCCATGTGGGGACCCTGCAAATGGATTTGGTGTTTACACTGTCATGCATAGCCTTCTGCAAACCAGGTGTTCACAATTTAAGTTCTGATACCATTCCCCCCTTTGGATTTATATTTTATTATTTACAATCCTTAGATTACACAGGCCAGTGTGCTTCTTCCATGTGGACTTAGTTGATGCCTCTCTTAGATGGCTGATTATTTTTGTGACAAGCCTTTAAGACCCAGAAGCTATTCTTTCTGATAGTCAGGTACCATTTGGTTTCTTCAATACACTTTGGTATAGCACCCATATCTTCAGTGACATCTTCATGAGAGTGAGCATCAATCAGGGCCATGTCATAAAAACTAATTTCCTTAGATTGGAGCTAGATTTAAGTGTGAGATCAAAATTTGTTCATCTTTCTATGGTTTATGTATATCTCTGGTTCACTTTAGAGACACCATTGTCATTCTATGATAGAGAACACTGTAAGTCACCTACCTGGACATAAAGCAATTCTATTGATAGTGTCAGTCATATATTCAACAGTATTGATTTTAAAACACTGTTGAGAAAAGGAAACGATACATGCATAGGCCAGCTTGTAGAGATTAAGTACTTAAGTGAACTGCACACTATTTACATGAACATTTGGGATTAGTTATTGAACAAAACTTCCTGTAACACTCATTTGCCAGGGCAGAACCATGCCTACACTATTCATTGATGGTACTCAAAAGCAGAGAGAGCACTAAACTAATAAATAGATGTCGTCCTACGCCACGATCCAATGGGCATCCTCAAAGTCCAATGACCAACCATTACATAACTTTGAGATAACAGTCATCAGCTTCTTCTCACACTAGGCTGTTTGAGCTTTCACTCCAAAGGAATATGTCAGTTCCTTAAATATGTTACAGCTGAGTTTGAGATTAAGCCCAATTCATTCAGTGGGGTTTCCACTTTGAATCCTTCTGCTGTGACCGATGAGAGATGTTGAGTGACACCATAGGATAGTCTAAAGTCACAGTAGTGTATAGCACATGGCCTGCATCACCAAAAGTTGGATGGAAACTAGGTCAAAAGTATCCAATTAGGAACCCAGTACTGGGCTTATTTTCCCCTGGGTTCTATATAAGTATTATTAAACATTCTTTTCCTGATGGGAAAGTTGCTTCTCTAAGTTGATCCACTAACAGAAATTTAATCAATCACCTACTCTAAGACTCACATGCTCCCCCCCACCCCCCATCCCGTTCATCTGGACTTGAAATTCCAGTAAGGTTCGATGATCACTCTTGTAGGAATGTCTGTTGATTTGGAGTGACCTTAGCACAAGATTGTATGGCAATAACTGAATGATCTTCTCCTTGAATCTTGAGAAACGGACCCCACCTGAGGTGAAGTCTCCTCTCTCAAGGTGGTTTTTAAGGTGTACATAGAAATGGGTGATACATGGTTCACGGGCACTAGGAAGCTCTCTACCTTATTGCTGGGTGACTGAATTAGAACTGAGAACAGAAATCTGCCTTTGTCTTGGTGTTTATCTTGAAAGGAGTAGACCGATAAAATATTTTTCCATTCATGATTGGCCAGCTTCCCTCAGCACAGTGGTTTCCAGGTCCATCCATGCCATGAGATATTTCATGGTGTCATTGCTATATTTTAGGGATGCATGGTATTCCATTGTGTGGATATACCAGAGTTCTTGAGCTGGTCATATTGATGGGCAATTGGGCTGTTTCCAGCTTCTGGCTATTGCAAGAAGTGCTGCAATGTACATGGAAGAACATATTTGACCATATCCTGTCTCTTACTTTTGGGGCCATATGCCTGGCAAAGGTATTTATGGGTCATATAGTATTTCTGATCCCAGTTGTTTTAGGTATCACCATATTGCTTCCACAGTGATTTTGCCCAGCATATATATATCTTTAGGGGATCACAGTTCAATCTGTAATCCACGCCCACTGCCATCGAGCTGATTCTGACTCCAAAGGACCCTGTAGATCAGCTTAGAACTGCTCCTTAGGGTTTCTGAGAGTATGGATCATTACAGGGGCTTCCAAGCTCATCTTTCTCCTTTCTGGCCTTTCAGTGAGTAGCTGTGTTAGTCTGGGTAGAAACTCATATGTGTATAAGGGAGAGTTTTATATAAAGGGTAAGTGTACATTAATAAAGCATCTCAACCTAGTCCAGTCCAAGCCTATACGTTGGACATTTACCCATATGCCCGACACCAATCTACAAAGTCCTCCTCAAATTCACAAACCGCACATGATGATGCCAAAAGCAGGAGGGTCCCAGGCCAGTGGGTAGAACGTCTTTGAATCCAGTGGAGGTGTGAGCATCTCAGCGCTGGCAGGGGTCTCCACGCATGTGGCTGCTCGACTACCCAGGGCTGCATCAGGGTAGGTCCATGTGGCTTCTCCTCAGGGATGTGCCACAGTAAATGAGCCTTGCCAGCTGAGGCGAAGAACTAGCTAAGGCAGCCACACTCTGCTTTGACCATCAGAGAACAAGAGACCAGAGGAAACAGAAGGGCATGGCTCGCCAAGCCATTTATCTTTTCCCCCTTCAATGAATCCCACATGTGTTTATTGACCAGGTTGGCAAATAAACCTTAACTAGCACAGTAGCCTAACAATGCTACTAGAGTTCCTTCACATTAGTATTGCGGGTCAGCACTGAAGGAAGTTTGGGTTGAGTAAATAGCCCAACTTTCACTTGGCCTCTAACTTTATTTACTTGCATTCTCTCTCCTTTTTTGGTCACTTCCATCCAGGACTTTGAGAATTTCATAGCCAAGTTTGGAGACTCTGGTTTTATCCTTGTGACCCTGGGCTCCATGATACATAGCTATCAGAGCCAGGATATCCTCAAGGAGATGAACAAGGCCTTTGCTCATCGTCCTGAAGGAGTAATATGGAGATATAAGAGTTCGGAGTGGCCCAAAGATGTGCAATTGGCAGCAAATGTGAAACTTGTGGACTGGGTTCCGCAGAGCGACCTCCTGGGTAAGAGCTTCCCAGATCGGCTTCCCTCTTTTCATGTCCCTATCCTTGGGTTCTTGTCTCTCCACGGGCATTCCCAGCAGTACAGGAAGGCTCTAGAGGACAGGAGAGGTCCAGTCCACTGCAGTCTTGGAAATCAGTCGGTACTCCCATGAGATCAGATGCCTAGTCATCTCACCTTTACTTTTTCTTTGCCATGTTCAATGTTTACAGCCAGAAATGGTTTTCTTTGCTAGGTCCCCTGACCCCACTGCATTCGCATTGAACAAGGCCACTCAAATAAGATCCATGACAACATGTGAACCCCAAGAATACAGTCAGGGTGGGAGACAGCGACAACATGCACATCCTTCTTATATTCTAAGAATTTGGTCCCCCTATTGATGTTGAGCCTTTTGGAAGTGTCACAATATCTGACTGCCAAGCTGAGAAACCTCACTGCTGGTTATTTTGCCCCAAACATTATCTAGTATGTGCTCATCACCCACTCAACTGTTTTTTTTCCCATCCTCTGTGCCCAGGGCTGTTTCTTGGGCACCTCTCACTGCCACAGGCACTGGCTGGATCAGAGACCCTTAACCAAGACAACGGCTCAATGAATTGATGTATTTAAGAAACTCCACAATGTGTTTCACTTGTCTGTGATGTGGGACCCATGCCCCCGTTTCCGACCAGTGCACATGGAGATTCTGATGTAATTTCTGATTAGAAGGTGCAGGTCTGGAGGATGTCTTCATTATCAGCAGTCAATTTTGTTCACTATCAAGAAGGGTGAGACACAAAGATGCAAATGCAGATTAGAGGCTTCTTCCCTGCCTTCTGGGGCTTCTCATAGTATTGAAGAGAAACCTCACACAGACTCTAAAGATGACAATACAGTGTAGGTTCTTTGATTGCAACAAGTGTAGGTTCTTTGATTGCAACATGAATTGCAATGTACGTTAATGTGTCAAGAATTCAGAGAAGATGGAAGTAAGTGGGTAGTGGAGACGGTGAAAAGATGGCAGGGGGTGGGGAGAGAGAGAGAGAGAGAGAGAGAGAGAGAGAGAGAGAGAGAGAGAGAGAGAGAGAGAGAGAGAGAGAGAGAGATATCAGAGATTAGCAAAGCACAGACAGAAGAGAGAAGAAAGGGGTATGGGCAGCTAGTGCCCTTCTCTGAAGCTTTCTTTGAGATATCAGTGGTTCTGGACAAGGGACGGTGGCCATTCAGGAGCAAGTGTTGGGAAGATGTCCATTCAGGAGCAAGTCTTGGAATGTTGTATAGTGGAAGATGTACCCTCAGGGTAGCTCTGGTAAAACCAGTGCCATTGCAATGGTCCCACCACACCTTGAGAGTCCTTTGGCATTTTCTTCTACCCTTGCTCTACCACCTGGGACTATGGAGATTTTCACTTTGAACCCTTCTGTTTTCTCGGAGACAGCTCATCCTAGCATCCGTCTTTTTGTCACCCACGGTGGGCAGAATAGCATCATGGAAGCCATCCAACATGGTGTGCCCATGGTGGGGATTCCACTCTTTGGAGACCAGCCTGAAAACTTGCTCCGAGTCGAAGTCAAACACTTTGGCGTTACTATTTCATTAAAGCAGCTCAAGGCAGAAACGTTCGCTCTCAAGATGAAACAAGTCATAGAGGACAAGAGGTATGCAACTGTCTGGGATCGTGGCCATTTCAGCCAAAGGAAGCATTGTTTTGTATAAGGCTGTGTGGCCCCCTTGTTAATAGAGCTGAAACTTCTCTGGCATGGAATGAGAATAATCAGTGTGTTAGTCTGGGTAGACTAGAGAAACTAAAATTGTAGACACTCATATGTGTATAAGAAAGAGCTTTATATACAAGAGCAGGTGAACACTGAGAAAACATCCCAGCCCAGTCCAGATCAAGTCCATAATTCTGGTATTAGCCCATATATCTGATGCCAATCTATAAATTCCTCGTCACACTCAGGAAACACATGCAATGATGCCTAATGCAGGACGATCACAGGCCAGTGGGTGGAAAGTCTTGTGGATCCAGTGGCAATGTGAGCATCTCAGCGCTGGCAGAGTTCTGCATGTGGCTTCTCCAGCTCCAAGGCTCTGGCTGCCACCAGCCTGTCTCCATGTGACTTGTTAACAAGAATGTCTCATGGGGAGTGAGCATGTGTCCCACCTCCAGCGAGCTATTTATCTCCTCAGTGCCTCCAAATGAGGTCATCAAGCTGTGACCTGATTGACAGGCTAAACTCCACCCCTTCACTCATCTGTCTCAGATTGACAACAGATTATGTAACTACCACACTCAGGCATGCTAAGAGCTGACCTGTTTCCTCTGAGACCAAGGCTAGAACAATGTAGCCTGGATGCTAAAAATGATTTTATTATATTTTTTACCTTAAGAATTGTGAGGGACATGATAATTTTACAGAGATCATTGATAAATCATGAAAACAGTTCCATTCCTATAAAAATATACTGAGACACAAATTGACTTTTGCGTTCCCCACATACACCAACATCTTCCTCTCCATTTCTGAGTTGCTGCCCATGCTGTGCTCTAGAACACTCCTTCCCCTCTCTTCCTTTGCCTGGCTCTTGACATTCTGGTCCACCTTCATGCCACCCTCTCAGAGAGACCTCTGCCTACATGGTTAGTCAGCTCCCTCACCCACCCTAATTATATTATTTCCCTCTGAACACGATTCCGTTCTGTAATGATCCTGTTGGCCATGTTTTTATATCTGGTCAGTCACCCCATGCTAGAGAGGCAACGCCACAAGAACAAGAGCAGGACAAGTCTCCTGTTTTCCACTGGTTTCCAGAGCCAAGTCTCAGACCTTCCACAGAACTTGGGGTTAATGATTTCTGCTCAGTGAACCTAGGAGAGGGCCAGGTGACCTTCCCCATAATGGCCTATCTGGCGAAGTGGCCCTTCGTGATAAAATTATCACAAAGAAGCGCTGAAAGCACACATCTTCAGCCGCGCATCCTTGCTTACTGAAACGGCTTGGCACATTTTGTGAGGTGCCTTCCAGTTGGTTAGGACTCTTCGTGACCCTGAAGGACAGAGCAGAGCTGCCCCGATGGATTTCAGAGGTGGCAGCACTTTGTGGGAGCAGAAAGTCCTCTTCTTTCTCCCACAGAATGGCTGGTGGATCCGAAGTAGTGCCCGTATCAGCACAGTGCACGGCCCACTATGTCACAAGGGCTCCTTTCCTTTGCACAGAGGGGACAGAACATTAGTTTTCTTGCATGATTGGGAAACAGCTACATGGCTCGGGGTTCTTAGACTGAAAAACATGGGCAAGTCTTAGGCGTCTGCTAACCCCAGGGATTTGGACTATCTTTTCTATCTCACCCGTCACAAATATTCATGTTCTGAGGAATGGATGCCTAGCATTCGCTAGGTTCTCAGGGGAAAGCATCCCCAATACCAAGAAGTGCTTCCCCTGGTATAAGAGTCATTCTGGTCTAGAATCTTTCCCAGTTTGCCACACCCAGACTGACTATACAATTTGTGTGTCTGGATGCCAAGGAAACTTTGAGGTTTCTTGTATACGATGTATTAGGAATTTCAAGCTGGAGAGTACAGAGAAGAAATAAACCAAGTAGTGGGTCCTTCCCAGGGATGGACTCGGTGGGGGAACAATCCTACACCCATGCAACTGCCCTGTCTCTGAACGCTCCGAGGGTGCAGGCCTTCCCGAGGGCCCGTCAGTCCAGAATCACTTTTCTCATGTAGTCCAGAGCCTTGACTCTCATGTTTGATAACACAATAATTCCACCACATGTAGTTCTCCAGGTCTACCCTTAGCACCCTTGGGGGAAGCATTAGTTGAATGAACTTACACCATTCTCATAGTCCAACACTATGTGTGTACCTCTGTGTGTATATTTGTTATTGGGTTTTCCAAGGACTCAGACAAACAGGCACAGCCAGATCAACACCTCTTCTTCGAAACTCCCTCTTCTGTGCATCTGGAGGAGAAATGCATCTCCTGCAAGTCATGGTACCTCTGTCTCTGCCAACAGGTACAAGTCGGCAGCCATGGCCGCCAGCGTCATCAGACGCTCCCACCCGCTGAGCCCCTCCCAGAGGCTGGTGGGCTGGATCAACCACATCCTGCAGACAGGGGATGGGGCACATCTCAAGCCCTTTGCTTTCCAGCAGCCTTGGTATGAGCAGTACCTGCTGGATGTCTTCTTGTTCCTGCTGGGGGTCGCTCTGGGCTCCATGTGGCTCTGTGGGAAGTTGCTGCGCGTGATGGCCAGGTGGCTGCGTGGGTCCCAGAAGCTGAAACAGATGTGATAGGAGATGCCCGGGTTGGCTGTGCAGGGGACTCACAAGCCACCCGCAGGGTTCTCCTGACTCCTCTATTGGCTGGTGATTCTGCCATTTGCTTCTCAACATTGGCTTCCTCTAGTCTGAGATGCTGAAATGCTCTACTCTCTGGCTTCTCACCTGGCTCTCGGGGCTCTTGTAACTCAGCCAACCCTGCCTTTCTCGTCACTCCCGTGTCCTAGACATGGTTCTCAGGCCATTTCATCTTCCTTATCTAATCTCCTCCATTGCTTTTATTGTTTTTAAATGAAGGTGCATTGCAGCTGAATAAATAATAGACTCAAACTGGAAACTACCAACATGTCTACTAACGAGTGAAGGAGTGCTTTTTAACAATAATAATTAATATCAATGACTGACACATGCAACCACCTGAAGGGTTCTCCAGAGAATTATGCTGAGTAAAAAAACAAAACAAAAACCAAAAGCACTTTCCAAAGGATGTATATTGTATGATAGTATTTCTACAACATTCTTGCACTGACAGAATTATAGAATAAGAAAGCAGAAGGAGGGTCCCAGGGTTTAATGAGTAATTGTGTGATTGAAGTGGATGTTCCCATAAAAAGGTGCAATGAGGGGCCCCAGGGGTGCTGGAAATAGTCTGTCTCCTGACTGGATCAATATCAATATCCCAGCCATGCACGATACTGGCCTGTAGTTCTGTGAGCTGTTACCAAGGGTGAAGAGGGTGGGGATTAGATAAGAGGCACAATGGGATACTTTACATTCTTTCTTACAACTGCTCGTGAAGCTATATTGATCTCACAACGGAGACTTCCATTGAAAAAACATAAAGGCCAAACCTGCTTGCTGTGTTCTCTGGCCCCTTTTCTTGGCCTTGACTGCTCACTGCCTGGGAGGCCTTGCTATTGTTCTCATCTGGAACCCCAGGGTCTCTATTGCTTCTGAGGGCTTCTCTAAATATGGCAAAGGGGTCTGCTGTGTGCCAGCCTCATATGGGAGCAGAACAAGCATTTTCTTCGCAGATTTCCATCACTTTTAATTAAAAATACATACGACTGGATTCCTCATTCGAGACACAAAAGCTAAATCATGAAATAGGGAGCTAAAAACAATGAGTACAAGAAAGAAGGTAACATTCTAAAATTGATTATTGATTGTGGTGATGATTATCCAATGCTTCTTGATGGGCTTGAACTATTGAATTGTATGATATGTAGATTATGTGCCAATAAAACTGCTTTTATTAAAGCGAAACCATGAAATAAAAACCTTCGATCACTCGGATTTTATAAAATTAAAAACTTTCACTCTTCTAAATACACCAATACAAAAACCAAGGCAAGGCATACACTAGAGGAAACTATTGATTAGACATTATTTCCGACAAGGCAATTGGATACAGAAAACCTACATCACTCTTGTCACGTAATCATCAGACAAAGGCTGACATCTTTCAGCAGCCGCATCACAAAAGATGTACAAATGTTCAATTAGTTCAAGATGAGAAGGTGCTGAACATTAGCCATCAGAGAAATGCCAAATAAAACTATAATTAGTTAGTACAACGCATCTGGGATGTTTCCAATTCAAAGACTGTTAATACCAATGTTGTTACTGTTAGCTGTCCTGTTACTGGGAACGCCTAAGGACAGAACAGACAGAACTGCTGGTTCCATACCATCCTCAGAATTATTGCTGCGTTTGAGCCCATTGTTGCAACCATAAATCAAGCTATCACCTTGAGGGTCTTCTTCAAAGACCCTCTGCTTTTCCAAGCATGCTCTCCTTCTCCAGAAACCGGTCCCTTCTGATCACATGTTCTAAGTATCCTTATAAGGAGCCTTCTGACGGTACTTCTTCCACCCACATTTGTTCATGCTCTGGAAGTCCATGGTACTTTTAATATTCGTTGTCCACATAATAATCCAAAGCCATCGATGCTCCCTAAGTCTCCTTTATTCCTTTTCTAAATTTCTCATGAATATGTTGTTGTTGTCAGGTGCTGTGCGCTTATGAAAACCACAAAGGAAGGGCCCTTGCTAGAAATGCACTTGACCCAGTTCAATAAGTTGTCTCATCCAACACCGGTTGATTTCATGGTGGACAAGGTACTGGGCTGGGCACTTTTCAAGATGCAAAGGCAACTGAACTCTCTCTGTCCTCCCAGGTCTCCCAGTTGGTGACACCCTGTCTTACTGGTTGATTAACGGGAACATTCGTCTGAGATTGGTGGGGCGACATGTCCAGTGGGTGCTCCCTAAGTGCTAAGAAGGTTAGCATAGTGCTTTTATCTTAGCTCAGTGAGAGCTGAAAGTCATAGCCCAAGATCACTGGGTGCGCTGCAACGAGGATGGGTGTTTTGAGATGAAATGGCTTGTGATGTGTGCAGAAGACATTCAGAGCTGTCTTGGGGGTGATCTGTCATCTGCCACTGGCAGCACTTCCTTAGTAGGTGTCAGCCACCACAGACCAGGTCTAACACTCAAAGTGAAACAATGTGGTCTTCTTTTTTTTCAAATCACACCCTGTGGAATGTTCCTTAAACAAAGTCAAGTCTTTTTAAAAACCCACTAATCGTATTGTCTTGGACACTGACAAGGTAGAGATTGTGCCTATTTCAGAAGCCTCAGCGAGTGATGTCTCCACTTAGCTGAGAACAACCATGATTTACGATGAAAAACAGAAAGTGGCACTCATCTCTTCCTAGTTCCAGTCCTGCATTCTCCAGACCCCCTGAAGGCAGGGAGTGAAGGGGTGGGATTGATGTGATAGGCACAGTAAGGAAAGGACTAAGCTTTGACGTTTTTTCTTTAAATAAAGCCACACCCATTCTGGCACATCTAGAGACGTTACAGAACAAAGTAGACCAGCCCCTCAGGGTTTCCAAGGCGATCAGTCTTTATAGGAGCAGACGGCTTCACCGAGGCCGGTGGATTTGAGCCATCGACCTTTTCAGTTCGCTGTCTAGCCTTCACCGCTGCATCAGCAGGACTCTCAGGACTCCTACAAACAGAGCCACTAGATTGCTTCTTCCCTGACAAACTCACTGTCAAGGAGTGAGTGTCAAACGAGAAGTGTTGAAGAGAACAGAAGGAAGCAAGGATGGAAACAGTGGGCCAGGCACCCTATCGATGCGTGAATTCAGAGGGAGGAGGCCCTTGACTCACCTATAAGTACACCAGCCTGCTTGGGTGTGCTGTGGTTTTGCTCACCTGGTAATAAAATGCCCTTGCCATAAGCCATTGGGCGACAACACAAGGGCAAGCAAATGCTGCCTGGAAAACGTAAAACACTTTTCTAATTATTACCTTTTAAAATATAGAATACCAGTGTTGATGTCATTCTAGAAACCAAGTAATTTCCAGCAAACTTCCTGCTGGCTTCTCTCCAGAGGTAAACAGCTCGGGTTTTTACGGTGCTGGGATCGCCTAGGTAACAACTGTAAACTTGGAGAAAGAAAAAGGTAGGGCCAGCTTGAAGATGGACAGTGAGCTAAGCCAATCAGGCTGTGAGTTTGTGGGCATGATTCCCAAGTTATCCAATGAGCGCTAAAAAGGTGAGACCAGGAGGCTGGAGAGAGAAAGGTAAGACAGGAAGAGATGGGAGGGGACCAGCCTTTCTTCTTCTTCTTTTTTTTCCAGCTGCAAAAAAGAGCGTCCATAGTTTCAATTTGAAGCGACTGGTGGTGACAGGTTAGCATATAAGGTAAACGGATCCCCCGCCCCCGTTATATTGATTGGATTACTTTTTATTTTGTATTAACCACAGAGAGACGATGGGAGATGCGTTACTCTCTAAAAAGAAAACCTATTAGTTCGTGAGAGTTTGTGGAGGAGAATCATTAGGCTGCCATTCAGGGAGACGTTCGCCTGGTAGTGGGAGAGGTTTTTGTTAGGAGATGTTCAGATACCAGTGGACACATTCATTCAGTCAGTATGTACTGGGTATTGGGAGTGTGAAGTATTTGGGTAAATTGACCTTGTGAAGCGATCTATCTATGTGATTTAGCTTCAGGGAGGTTCAATATCAATGAATAGATGGAGTTTGCATCTAGACCAGGGTGTGAGAGACGTTCAGAGCTTGTGATCTCTCCCACACCCTGTTGAACTGACCACGTAGAATCAGAACCAGAGTTCTGATTAAGATGTATTGATACGGCTTGTGAATAATT
This sequence comes from Tenrec ecaudatus, assembly GCF_050624435.1. Lineage (NCBI taxonomy): Eukaryota > Metazoa > Chordata > Mammalia > Afrosoricida > Tenrecidae > Tenrec > Tenrec ecaudatus. The sequence goes on along the minus strand of NC_134531.1, from coordinate 34,579,845 downwards.
GTGTCAGAGTTGATGTGATTGATTCCGGAGGTCGGATTATTAAAACGGAGAGACTCCGTGGGCTCCATGACGGAATTGGGAAGGGCCGTAGCACACAGCAGCGTCAGTTATTCACGTGTTCGGACACTTGTCTCCGTTTGGGCAAAGTGAAACCGCGCTTAATAGATGACAGTCTTCCCTGTTGTTAACAGGTCTTATTTTTCCCTCCAGACCTTACAACTGCAGGATTCTTTCTTTTAATTTTTGCTATTGTGGATTTTAAATATAATTCCTCAAGTTGTTGCCGTTCGTTTGCATTTATACTTAAAAATCCATATAGTAATAGCTCTGGTCAGTTCTGCTGGCAAAATAATCGCATCATGCTAAGTGTGGACCATAGAAGTCACAAAGGGCGCAACCTGGCCCCTAGGACCTCGAGAGTCTAGGCGGTAGGCAGTTCTGAAAGCAGAGCGCTGCCTCACAGTGTAATGTGGACAGAGCTCCAGGTTTGCACAGGGATGCACACAGGAAGATGGTGCTAGGGGCTATGTGAGGCATCCCCGCAGCGATTGCACAGGATGAGTAGAACTTCTCCTGGTCCACAAGGAGAGGGAATGTGCCTTAATGTTGGCATGGCAGGTGCAAAGACACCGAGGTAACGAGCACCCGGGAGTATTCGGAGGACTGTAAGGGACGAGCGGTGCGGATTAGGTTTTGGAAGGGTTGGGGAGTTACCGGAGACAAGGTGGGAGACGCAGGCAGGACCCAAACATGTTAAGGAGCTTGGCCTTGATCTGTAGGAAATAGGGAGTGCGCACAGTGCTTTAAACTGGAGGGGGATGTTCAGATTTCCAATTTATGAGGATGGCTTTGCCAGCCATCTGGGGTTTGGGTTGGAAGGGGGAAGGGCCAGAGGTAGAGACCCAGCTAGGACACAATTTCGAGAGGGGAAATGAGAAAGGAACGGGCAGATCCTGGGCTTAGTCAGTATCCACGGTGAGGGAAGAGAAAACGGAAATGCAGGAGATGCCCTTGTGGTGAAATCCCCCAGGATGTCTGTCGCTGCTGATCGGATGTCAAGGGCGAGCAAGAATCTAACGTGATGCTCCACTAATGGTCAGGGCTAAAAGGTGTTGTCACTTCCTGCGGCAAGGAATCACGAGGAAAAGAGAATGACGCTCGTTCTGGAACATTCAATCGGAGGTAGCTCTAGGTCGTTCAAGAAGGTACGCTTTGTGAGAAATAGGAGATCTGATTCAGAAAGCTGGGAGAGGACACCAGTTGGAAGAAAGGTCTACGGGTCACCAGGGTGTCAGGGACTAGGACTGAGATGGCCAGGAGACGTCGTGAAAGTCAGAGGAGGCTATCTAGTCAGAGCTGGGAAACAGTTGTGTTTAAAAAGCAGGAAGAAGATAGAGAAAACATAAAATAAGAAAGACCAGGGAAGAAGGAGGAAAACAAAGCAAATGAGATGAAAAGACATTAAAAAAGAGTTTCAAGAAAGAAAATAATGAATCGCGTCAACCGTTGTTGGGACAAGTGAAATGGGGCTCAGAGAACTGTTCCAGGTGACACTCGGGTTAGAAATGACGTATCAAGTGTTTGTTCACTGGATTGACGGATGGAAGCCTGAACCCGGGGAGCTAAAGTACGACGAGGCAGGACCGAACTCAGGCCAACAGCCTGATCCTAAAGGGTGATGATAGCTAGAAGGAGGTCAGGATTGAGGGACCACCAAAGAGACACTAGAGGAACACGAACGGAAAAAGAGTTGATGGGAGACTCCGAAAAGGAACTTAAAGGGTAAAGGGTTGGGATCGGTGTCTCAGGCAGATATAGGTTCTCCTTAGCTGGGAGCAAGCTCAGCTCTCCTTTCCAGGGAAGACTGGCTGACGTCAGGATGTTCTCAGACATAAGTGCCGTACAGCATTGGAGGGGTGTGAGAGAATCCAGATGCGGTAGTTCCGTTTCTTCTGTTGAGCTTAAGTGTCAAAGATTTGCTGTGGCTTCTGAGAAGATTGGAAGATGACTCTGACCAATGGTTGGGTGCTTCTGAGGACCAGCTGGGGTTGGAGAGTAAATAACAGCCTAGTGGCCCCGCCCATGCTGGTGCCTGGGTTTCTTCACTTGCACTTCCCACCTTCCCTCTAAGGAAGGAAAGCAGGAGCCACGTAGGCATTCCCTGAGAGCATGGGAAGGTGGTGAGTGGCTGGGAGTGATCAGATGTTCAGGATGTATAGGGAAGGGAATGAATCCAGAAGGCAAATGAGGTGGACAATGAAAGACAAACAAACAAATAAACAAAGCGGGGGGCAAGGGAAACCACAAAGACCCGGAAATGGACAGTAAAGAGACAATGCTTTTGAAGTTTGAACTTTTGGAGGGGACCGGCTTTGGATAATAACAAAATGTGAGACACGCCCTTGAAAAGCAAGCTGATGATGTTGCTGGAAACTGGGGAGCTCCCGGAACTCCAGGGCTGCCTGTTGGCAGGATTTCCTGGATGAGCCCTGAGGTGTCCCAATCTCAGATGCAGACATCCGAGATGAGAGGGCGTCACAGGGATCTAGAAAATGACCATGAGGATATAGGGAGCAATGCAGACAGGCTGTGCTTCAGAAAGAAACATGGGGAGGAGAGTGGGCAGATACCCAAGAATATATAGAGGGTTGACAGAGGGTACTTGTCTAGGCGCATTTACCTATGCTGCAAATATGCACACACAGGAGGCAAAGTTACAAAAACTTCTTCGATATCAGTAAACACTTTGAGGAAATGAGTTACTGGTCCTGGGGGCTCAGGACCACAGACTCAGGAGACACGAGGAACAATTAGCATAACAGTTCATAAAGATGCTATTCTGCATCCTGCTTTGGTAACCAGAGGTCAAGTTCATGAGTGGCCATCTAGCATGCAAGTATCAATCTTTCTCCACCCAGAAGAAAGAAAGATGATGCAAAGCAAAAGACACATGGCCCTATTCAGTCAATGGCAGAACTCTCGGTCTCCACAATGTGGAGACCGGAAGAACTAGATGGTGCCCAGTTACCATCTGCTCTGAAAAGGACTGCATTAGAAGGTTCTGTATAGAGTGGGAGGAACGTGAACCCCAGCTCAACATCATAGAGGAGACCAGGCTCGCTGGAGGGACAGATCCTGGTGGAATCTTGAGACTATGGCACCTGAGCCCACACTTGCAACTCAGTTTCCAGTCACAATAGACAGGCTGGTAAGGGGACTGACAATGCTAGTGAGGTGCACCCACCTTTGAGTAATCAAACATATAAGATCAAAAGGGTAAAATTTACCCAGGACAAAGGATGAAGGGTGTTCTGGGTAAGCAACCGGCAGCCCCTTCCAGAATACCACAATCATCTTGTAGTGCTAAGAAGACATTGCAGAGTGATTACGGTATTCTAGAAAGGGCCCATGTTATTTCCTACTGCCATCTGGCCACTTGCTCCCCCTCAGTGCTCATGAAGATGTCCCCGCTCACACAGTGCTTCAGCACGTGGTTCCCTCACGTATATGCCTACTCCTAATTCCATTGCCATCTGGCATCTTGTTTTCCTTGTTCTCTAGCCTGAGAATAGTTTAGCGAAACAAACAAGCAAACAAGTGCATGTTTGTAACAAAAAGTCAACATTGAAACTTCCCAATGATTGTCAACTGAAAGGTGTGACACGAGGCAATAGGAAAGTCCTTAGCTCGAACTCACTCCCATGCAGTTGGTGCTGCTGACGCTTAGTGACTTGGTAAGGACAGCGGTAGAGCAGCTCCTGTGGGTTTATGAGACTGGAAAACCTTGTCTTTCTCCTGTGGAGTGACTGACAGTTTTGAACTGCTGACTTTGTGGTTAGCAGCCTAATGTGTAACCCACTACACCATCTGAGAGGTGGGTTAAAGATGTTCTTCTTTCTTAGGAAGCTGGACTTTGTGTTTTTACCTCTACTGCTGGCCCTCTGATGCCAGCCCGGCTCTTCATTTGGAGCGGGGAAATGGGTGACATTATAGTAACTTACAATGGCAATTGTCCTTTCAAAGTATGCTGGACTCAGAGCGACCCTGTAGGTGGAGGAGAACTGACCCTGTGGGTTCCTAAGGCTGTACACCTTTATGGAGTAGAAAGATGTATCTTCCCCCTGCGCACTCAGTTGGCGAGCGGGCCGAAGGGTAACCCACTATGCCAGCAGAACCCCTTAGGATGCATACAGGTGACTGGATTTCCAAGTGACTGCACAATGAACCTAAAATTGGCACATAGTGCCCCAAGTAGCATTCTAAGTGACTCTAAAATAGTTAGGAAGCAATTTCAGTGGCTAATGGCTGCCACGGGACCAGCCACAGTCAGAACTGTGGTTTCACCTGTATCTAAAAGGGTGACAGCACGTATACCATTTGGCCCTTCCCTTTGCAATGGAATTGAAATGCTCAGACGTCATTGCACCGGGAAAGTGACAGATGTGGGTGCTACCTGGTCGGTTCTAAGAGCACTGTCCGTTAGACCTGGGAACTTGGAATGCAAATTGGAAGCTTTTCTTCTGTTTGTGTACGTGTGTGTTGAGCAAAATCCAGGCAAGGCTTGCTTACCTAGGTCTAGTTGGTTATCTTCTTTCTGTGTTCCTTTAAGAGCTTCATTTGGCAGGCTGGCCTGACTCAGAATAGACTGCAAATCATTTCCTGGCAAAAGCCCTCCAGAGACTTGAGGGGCGGGAGAAGGCTGCAAGGGGAATGCTGTTGAAACAGCAGAACCCTGCTGAGTCCCAGCGGATGCTCCTTAGCACAAGTATCCTGTGACCCAGGGCCTCTGTGCTTTATAAACCCAGGCTTCACCCCATTGTGTTAGTTATGGGGGACTTGGGTGGATGATGAAGACTTGTTCTCACTCCCTCGCATAACCCAAATTGCTGGAGAGTTTCCCCACGGGCTGATGAAATTCTCCTGAAAGAGGAGGCTGTGATGGAGTCACTTTCTTGCTTTCCCCAGTTCTTAGGGGAGCTGACTGAGTACCTCCTTGCACTGGATTGCTAGTAATTTTACCCTGGTAGAGGTCAACGTAAACGTTGCAGGAATAAGCTTTGCCAGTTATTTCAGTTGGGAATGCTTTGAAGACCCATCTAAAAGCGGCTTAAGCAAATATGGGTTTACACTTCTCCCACGACCTGAGTGTCCAATTGGATAGTTGGCAATTTTGGTTCAGTGAAGCTCTAAATTTCATAAAAAATATTCAGCACAGGAACTTCATGTGATTCTGAGGCTTCCTATGATTCTTTGCGCTGCACTGGCCCTTCCTTTCAGCTTGCAGATCAGGTACCACTGTTCTAGACACCATGTTCATACCCCAGGAAGGAGGAAGGCAAAACAGAGGATGGAGGTCTTCCAGATGTCCTAGCAGATTTTCACTTACATCTCGGGCCAGACCTGGTTCAGGTGGCCACTCAGAAAGAGAATTTGAATGGCCTCTGGCTTATGTCACTATCTGAAAGTTCAGTTCTAATGCAACCTCAACAAGGTTATAACCACCTTAAAGAACAAAAGCAACTTGAGCGTGGAGATCTTGGCTGTTTGATTCATTGCTACTGGGTTGCATGTAATTCAGTATACACAAGTTGAATGCTGGACCAAGACTAAGGCGAGACAAGGTAGCTGCTTAGTGCACAATATTTAAGGAGGAACTGGGTTCCAGGGGTGGACAAGTGCAGGGGATGCATTTATATGATCCTGAGACATAGCACCCCCTTAAAATTTGTGCCCAGTTCTGAACCTGTGGAATGAATAGAAGTAATAAAAAAAATTATGAAGCAAAAACTTTATAATAATGATATTTGTAAAGCATTATTATTACATTGTGCTATATTATGAAAGTTAAAATGACTTAATTCACTTCATAAAGATCAAACCCACTCCCATGGAATCACTTAAGTGTGGGTTAAATACTATTATGTTCTCAGTGGTACTCTGAAATGGTCAATCCAAACAAACATCAGATGTTTCCATATTCATGCCCTGCATAAAAATTGGGAGTCCTGGTAGCATGGTCTCGAAACCCACAGGGGTAGTTCCACCCTGTCTTATAAGGTTAGAATCAACTCAATGGCAGTGAGTTTGGTTAATTTTCACTAAAAAATGGTGGAGGAGCTCTAAATTCCATAAAAATTAGTACAAGAACTTTGTATTTAGATTTAAACAAAACAAAACAAAACAAAAAGGCCCTCAAAGCTTACACATTATTTCATGAAACCGACCAACAAGCAAAACAATGAACAAAAACCCAGAACAATAATCACAATTTCTGTGGCAACAGGAAGAATCTAAATGGAATTGCTCATCCCAACCAGGAGTTTATGCTGAGCCTTAAAGCTTTGAAAACCCTCGTACCCACTCGGAGGTGGGAGGGAGGGACTGTGGAGTGGCCACTGAGAGAGGCCTGGTTTTGGTCTACACTGACAGCTCCCGTCCTGTTTGGGGTTGAAATCCTGCCAGCACCTCAAGGCCATCTTTGTTTTACCTCCTGGGTCTTTTCTGAGCTCCTGCAGTGGGTTCTCAGGATTGATTTAGGCAGACAGGACATCCAGGCAGGTGCGAGGCCTGGCCCTGCACCCTCAGGTCAGCAGCTGAGTCCTCTGGGTCTCTGTTTGCTTCTTGGTAAAGTTATTGTTGTTGGTAGAGGCCGTCTACTCAGCCCAACTATCGGCAACCCCATGGGCAGTAGTAGGAACGTTGCCAGACCTCAGCCACCGACATGATTGGTGGTGGATCAGACGACTGTGATCTATAGCGTTGTAACTGGCTGATTTTGGAAGTAGATTGTAAAGTCTTCCTTCCCAGCTCATCTTAATCTGGAAGCTCCCCCTGAAACCCATTCATCATCATAGCAACACAGCCACAGAAGAGTGGTGGCTGAACTGACCAGGAAGCACACCTGAGCCTCTCACATGGAAAGTGAGAATTCTACCACCAAACCATCAACTGTGGTACAAAAGAGACCTCCACTCCGGCTATAACTTAAGGCAAACATTGATTAAGTCTTAAAGTGGAAAAGCCAATGACACATGATGAGAGAGACCACTATGACTAGATCCTAATGGCACCCAAGGGCTTAGAGAGAACTGGAGACTTAAATAGGACATGGGCAGGTGAAGGAAAGTGTATCCAAAGCATGATTGACAACAGATACATACGTCACAACGAGGAGCCTGGAAATCGAAGGAGGCATTAGGATCAGAACCTAAATTGTGAGAATCCGGTTTGCAGAAGACTATGGTTGTCAGTGGGAGCTACATAGGAAACAGACCTCCAGTGAACTCCCTCGATCCACAATGGAGGGCTGGAAGGGAAGGGGTTATTGAATGGAGGGCACTGAAGAGATGAGGACAGAAGGTATAGATATGACCGAACAGTTAAAACGTTGTCGGTCGATCCCCTCTCTGATGCATACTGGACTTGATCTGGTTTTCAACATTTCTTGTATTTCTGCTGTTTTGTTCATTCCTATTAGAGTGTACCTCAGAGGCATTATGTCTTCCTCAATGGCCCTCTTGAAGTTGTGTTATATGTTTTTTTGAATATGAAGCCCAAGATCGATGAACCTATTGGGACAGCAAGTAGAATAAGGGTTTTGGGGGTGGGGGCAGGGGGAACACTGGTGGTGGTGGGTGTGTGTAAAAGGGCAATGACGTCAAGGAGTACAGGAAGAAAACGAATGTTTGGAAACTGGGCTAGCAACTGTACAATTTTGCTTGACCTGATTGAACTATGGAATGATATGACATATGTATTAATTCCCAATTAATAAAAAAGAATTATATATCAACAACACATCCAAGCCCAGTGCAGATCAAGTCCATAAGTCTGATACTGGTTCATAAGTCCCTCTTCAGACTCACACAGCCATATGCAATGATGCAGGATGCTGGAAGATCACAGGTCTTGTGGATCCAATGGTAGTGAAAGCATAGGGTGGGTGGGTGACGGTGTTCCCGGGGCCTTCCTTAAGAGAAGGCCATGCCCACAAGGAGGCACCATAAGGCTGTGACCTAATCGACAGTTGAACATCACCATTGCACTTTTATATATCTTCAAATTGACACGAGGTTATGTAACTACCTCAGCTCTCTGATTAATAGTAGCTAATTTATTGGCTGGATTTAGTGGGAAGGCAAAGCAGAAATTGTTAAATTTTTTAAACTGTCGCCTTCAAATATTTTCTCCTCCCATCCTTGGATGACATTTCAAGCATTAGAAGGTTGGTTGAACTCAAGTGATAATTTCAATCTTATATCGACTTCTGGGGTCGACAGTGAAAGAGTGCCAACCTCCCCAAGACCCATCCCCATGACTGGCCCCTGAGCTGTCAGGGCTGGGCTAGCTTGGACTTGGATGGAAACTCCAGAGCAGGCAAATGTGCTTCCTGTCTTCTGGGAAGTAGCTCCCTATATTGCCTTCCTCCTTCCTCCTCCAAGTATAGCAGCGGGGTTTAAAGCCCACGTAATGCAGCCCCTGGGCTTCCTCAAGCAGCACATGTTTCCTGAAAGAGCCAGGATTATAAAGTCAGAAACCCAAGAAGGGAGGGCTTTGCACCAAAGAGGAAGACTGCTTTCTCCACACGGATGCTTGAGTGAATGATCTCGGGGGTGGACTGTAGGCTCCAAGACCCACTTACAAAAAAAGTTTTATTAGCACTTCACCCACACGCCGTACAATTCAAAAAATCTAATCATATCAAGAGAAGTTGTGAAATTGTCATCACAATCAATTCTCGGACATTTTCTTCTTCCGTGTACTCATTGCTATTCATGTCATCATCAATCGTTTTAATTGTGGCAAACATATAACCCAACAACAAAATTCTCCAGTTTCACAACATCCACGGGTATGCTGGACAATCATGGCTGATATCCTTTTCCAAATTATTCTATCACTATTGACATAAACCCAATGCCCCATGGGCAGCAACCCTTTCTCCTCTATCCAAGTGAATCACTGCGCAAGTCTGGTTTTTTTCTTGTCTTTTAATACGTTTTTTATTGATATAGTATTCACATATCGTACACTTCCATGGTTAAATCGCTTTTAAAGAGTTGTATATACATCGTCCACAATAAATTCGAGTGTCCCCTCCCCCTCCCGCATTCATTGTTTGCTCCCCAATTCCTTCCCTGCCCCCCAACCCCGTTCCCCGATAAACCATTGCATCAATTATTGTAAGACCCACTTTTTAAGCCTGAAGGTTTGGGGTTTGAAGGGGCCTTGTTGAAAGTTGTTCAAAAAAAGGAGACGTCTGTCATTCATTTCGTTACCACCAGAGGGGACCAAAGACAACCCAAACCAGCGTGCGTGGGGGCGCGAGCGGTTTCGCCAGGCCCGGAGCTCCCTGAGTTCTAAGGGGGCATCGTAGGGCGCTGGGCCTCCGTGCCTTTTCATCCCACTCACAGCCGTGCCTCCTCGGGCTGGTGCCAGTCAGCTGCGCTCCGAAGAGCTTTACCTGGGACCCCTGAAGCGAGACCCCTGAAAGGAGCTGAAAAGTCTCTTTTGGTGTTTGTTTTTTTTAAACAAGAATTTTGGCAGCTCCACTCAACTCACTCTGTGCCCCATACTCCAAATCTCCGGATGGCGCTGCCTTGTGACTCCCACGGGCTCCTGTGGGTAGGGGGTGAGGTGCGAGGAGGGGGGGGGTGTTTCTGAGCAGCGCGAAAGAACTGGGACCCTCAATCCCCCTCGACCCCCCCCCCCCCAGCGCCTCCCTCTCTCACATCCCAGCCGCTGCGGTGTCTGGCCTCTCCGAGGTTCCATCTCTGCCCTCACTACCGCACCCCTGTTTCCATACCCCACCGCTCCTGGGCTGGGGCAGCTCCCCACTGTTCGGCCCACCCCACCCGCCTTCCCATCCATTCCCCACTGCACCCAAAGGCGTCTTAGAAAATGCCAATGGCCACTTCCTTACTGAGGATCCTCCGTGGCCTTTTGTTTCTCTCGGCTCACAATCCAAACGCCTCACCCTCCGCGCTGGATCTAGTGGTGCCTGGGATTACCTGTCCAATGTCCCTTGGCGCCAAATCATCCCAGGCCAGTCCTTGCTTCACACCCTGGAGTGGCGCCCACGGCCCTATCTCGCCTCACTCCGAAAGGCCGGCCGGGAACGCACTGGCACTCATTCGTGCTGTCTGTCCTTGGAGTCCATTCTGACGCACAGCCGCCCACCCCTTTGGGCAGAGTCCAGCCGGACCCCAGAAAGTTCCAGATGTGACCTTCCAGAAGCCGCCTGCCAGCGCAGGACGGCTGGGGTCCAACCGCCAACCTGTCCGGCCACAGGGACACGCGCTCAATTGTGGGCACCAGCTAGACCCTCCAGTAAAGCCGGTCTCATAGTAACCCCACAGGGCAGGCTAGACCTGCGGCTTCCCTAGGCTGTAACTCTGCCTCCCTCCGAGTGCTTACTGGTTTCAAACCGCTCACCTTGAGCTTAGTGGCCCAGCGTGGAACCCTGCCTACAACCACCCAGGCTCTTAGGCTCTGTTTAGCACCTAACAAATCCTTCTGAAGCCAGAACCTGGTGCCCTCGAATTGATTCCAGTTCACAGGGGTCCGATAAGAATGAACGTCCCCTAACCAGCACTCTACCACTCCTTTCTCTTGCGAAATGGTTGGTGATTTCCAAGGGCTGGGCCTTTCGGTTTGCAGGGGCTCTTACCGGCTTTGCTTCAGAGTCTTGGGGAGGAACGCTGCTCCCCCGGCCTGGGGCAATGCGCAGACGCTATGCCAACACCCGGGGGCGCTGCAGCCACGCGAATCAGCGTGTGTGTGTGTGTGTGTGCGCGCGCGCGCGCGCGCGCGCGCTCTCGTGTGAAGGTGAGGGGGCGGGGTGGGGTACCCGTCCTGTTTGGAAAGGGTTTTCTGGATGCAAAGCGTCCTGAAGTAGTGCAGTTGCTGTTAGCGGCTGTCTGACGCTGCCTGGTCCTGCGCCATCCGTGCAGCCGCACACAGTAAACACAAGCCATGTGCGGATGCACCCAGCGACTACATGATGGAAAGGGAGGTGGATGTGGCATTTAAGTTCTGTGGCGGACTGCTGTGAGAGAATACAAACGTTTTATATCAAATTGTACTCCACAGATCTAGAATCAGCTTCAGGGGGCAGAACAGGTTGGGGTACAACCATTTCTCAATTCTGGGCTCCTGGAGGAGAAATTCCCTCTTCAGAGTCAGAAGCCCTGTGAATTGCTTCATAGTTTCCTTGGGGGCAAAACGAGGGCAGTGTGTGTGTGTGTGTGGGGGGGGCGGGTATTAGGTGACCATTCAGGGCACCCAATCTTAGCCTGGTGGGAGCAGAAGGTGTCTGCTTTCGGAACTACTATTAAGAGTAACAACTGGTACATGAGATTGTAGGGCAGTAGCACCTGGTGGCGAGGGCTGTCCTGAGGACTGGATGCCTGCCTGACACATATTAGGGGCACTTAGCTGTTAGTCATGCATGGCTAATATGAAGGCACTTCAAAGATTTCTTGGGAAAACCCCATGCCTTTTCAATCCCATTGTCCAAGGAACTATGTGAACCTCCTGGACATTATTTTCAGGTGCTCAAGACTGTGTAGAGACACCTTCTCCTCCTGCCTGGGCCTCTGCTTCATGTGTGGAATAGCAACGTCTCCCTACCCAAAACAAACCAAAACCTTACTGCCGTTGAGGTGATTCCAACCCACAGTGACCCTAGTGGTGTAGAGGTTATGCACTGGGCTGACTGAAGGTCAGCAGTTTGAAACCACTGTCCGCTCTGCGGGGGGGTGGGGGGAGCTGAGGTTTTCCACTCCCTTAAAGAGGTACAGTTCTAGAAAGCACAGGGGCAGTTCTGTAAGGCCCTATAGGGTCACCTCCTTTACGTGGTGGTTATCTGATGCCTCTCTCCACTCCTCACCTGCTTCCAATGAAAACAGAGCAAGGTGGACAGGGGAAGGGAAAACTCATGGGAAATGGGGACAGCTTGGGTGCCTGGGGTCAGCCACTGGGCAGAAATTGTTGAGGAAGCAGAGACCTGCAAGACAGCTGGGGGCTGGGCAGGATGGAGATGGGAGGGGTGGGAAGTACAGTTAGCAGGAGGTGGTGCCTGGATGAGCCATTGGTGGAGCTGCATGGGAACACAGACATCTGATTGGCAATGAGGGGTCCCAGTGGGGTGGAGTTAGGGTGGGAAGCTGGGGAATACCTCTGGGAATTGAGGTCAGGCCCAGCCTGGGCATACAATAACAACAGGCTCATATGCCTCATATGAAGGCAGTTAGAAAGGTAACAGATCTGGGCAGCCCAGGTCACCGTGGAAGTCCATGAGAATTTGGAACAGACTCTTTGTACCTGTCTGATCTCCTGTTGAAGGAGCTCCCTACGTCAGCAGTTTGAACACACCTGCACCTCTGGAAGAGGAAGAGGAGACGGTCTGCTTCCAGATAGACTTACCGTCGGGAAGCCTGAGCGCAGGGAGTCTCCTGTGTTCTGCAGGGTTTCATCCTCGCAGAAGCAGGTGGCCACTTCTTCCTCCCTTGGAGGCGCTGCTGGGTCCCCAGGTTGATGTTTCCGTTAGCAACCCAGGGCTTAGTGCTTGTGCCACCAGGCCTCCCTCTTACATAGCAGATACTTGCCCACTCTCCTGGCAGCTGGTCACACGAGGATGACATGCATGGTGCTGTGGTGCGGGAAGCCTTGCTGTCCGTGAATAAGGAAGACGGGAAGAGAACCAGTGCATTTAATGATAATGCTGGCGAGGAATATTGAAAGTACCCGGACTACTGTGTTAGTCCAGGTTACCAATCCTGAGACACTCATCTATATGTAAGAGAGAACTTTATATCAAGAATTATGCATCGATAAAACATCTCACCCAGCCCAGATCAAGTCCATAAATTTGATGTTAACTCATAAATCCGATATTAGTCCATGAATTCCTCTTCAGAGTCACACAGCACATGCAAGAATGGACTTCAGCTGAATGTCGGCTTGTCGTGTCAAAATCTCCCATTCTGTAGGAAAGTGATACCTTTTTGTCTTCTCACTTCGTCCAGCTCCCCCACTCATTTTAATACCCTTTCTTACGTTTAAGAAAAAAAACAAAACCAAGGTCTAAATATTGGCGATAACTTAGCCTGTCAGTTTTGCTGCACTTAGCGCAGTTGTTTGCGCATGCGTTTGGCACCTAAGCTTGCATCTGATTGGCTGTGCTGTCTATCAATCAAGTGATGGGCTTGATGATAGGCTTGCGTCTATTTTTTTTTTTAATGCTATGTGATCTCCCCACACTACATTTGCGATCGACTAGTAGATCCCAAAGGACTTATTGAGCACCCCTGGTCTGGAGTGAGCTGGTCACCCTTTTTCTGTCTGGGAAACCTTGCTAAGTGTTCATAGACGAGAGAACCTGTTAATCAAGGGACACGAGGTAGTTATCTGCCAATCCCTGGTGGCATAGTGGTTACGCAGTAAGCTGTAAACGGCAAGGTTAGCAGTTCAAAACCACCAGCCCCTCTGGGGTTCCGAGACTGTAACCCTTTATGAGAGAAGAAAGCCTAGCCTTTCTCCCAAGACTTCAAACGGTTGACCTTGCAGGGAGCAGCCCAGGTCATAACCACTATGCCACTCGGGCTTCTTGAAGGCTCCAGGAGTGAGGCATAAATATATCATCCATACAATTGGTGTAGTTAAACATGGAGAATTATGGGAAGTTTGATCAGTTCCTGGGGGAGGGAATGGTCGAGCAAGCTCTCAATTTCCTTCTCAGTCAGGTTGCTGGGGGGTCCTGCCAGACCCACACCCCAGCGACCGTCTCCTGCACCCATCTCAGAGTCCCACCCACTCATTCATGTTGTGGTTTCTCCCCTCAGATGGCGGGGACAGCGCGCCACGATCGAGAGATGGCGATCCAGGCAAATAAGAAGCTCATCACGGCCAAGGACCCCATTGAGAGACTGCGCCTGCAGTGCCTGGCCAGGGGCTCGGCAGGCATCAAAGGACTGGGCAGGTACCGGCTGGGCAGGGGTGTGGTGGAGGGAGGAGGAGCAGGCAGGTGAAGATGGCTGTGTGACCTCCATCAAGTCACTTTCTTCCAGGGTCACAATTTCTCCTCTGCAGCCTACGGAGTTGAGAAGATTTGATCTCTGATATCTTTGGGTTGTAGACCCCCGGCTGTTACCGAAGAGATGGGCTCCTGGCCCCTGAGTGGCTTTAGGGAAAAGGGGTACGGATGGAAGCTGGGCTGGAAGGAGGAGGAAGAGGCTGTGATTTCGGTGCAATTGTGGAGTTGGAAGTTTCGATATCACTGTCAGGTCTTGCACCTCAGGGGCACTGGAATATTCTGGAGCATAATTAACAACCCCTGCTCGTAGGGACTGCCGCTTGTGGGTCACTTGTCATACGGTGGCGGTTTGTGTGGTGCTGTGATGCTGGAAGCGATGTCGCTGGCATTTCAAGTGCCAACAGGGTCGCCCCAAGTGAACAGGCTTCAGCAGAGCTTCCGTGCTAAGAACAGACAAGGAAGGAGGGCTCCGCTCCCCACTTTGGAGGACAGAGCCACTGACAACCTTTTGCATCGCTTCCAAACCTTGTCAGATACTGAAGGCCTAGAGACGAAGCAGAATGTTGTCGGAGAGAGCGCTGGGGGGTAAAAGGACCAAACCAGGCTGTCTCCAAAGAAGGACGGCCATAGTGCTCCTGAGAGGCAAGGATGGCAAGACTTTGTCTCGGGCATTCTTTGGACCTGTGGTCAGGAGAGACTGGTCTCTCAGGCTTGGCAGAGCAAAGGCAACCAGAGAAGAAAGGCCCTGGACAAGATGGACGGACCCAGTGGCTGCGTCAATGGTCTCAGCGTGAGAACAACTGTGAGGATAGCAGTGTTCTGTTGTGCACAGGGAATCGGAGCTGACTGGATCGCACCTAACAACAACAACAACAACAACAACAACAACAACAACAACAAGTGGGAGCTAACAACAACTCTCAGCTAACCTAACAGCAACTCTCAGCTGGATGAGTCTGTCTCCAGCCCTCTGAGGGCATGAGTTTCCTTCAGAACCAAGAAACCTATCCTAAGGGCTGGTCCTCTCTCTTTCCAACCAACTACTGCAACACGGGGTGGGGGGTGGGGGGTGGATCGCCCTGGAGAAGAGGTCTCTGAGCTGCACGGGTACTTAGACCCCAGGGAGGGTCTCACAGCTGTCCCTCTTGTTTTCATCTTAAATACTCACAGAGCGAGCACCCAGTGTCTTCTCCCTGAACCCTTAGGATGCAATTTTGACCGGTTTCTTTGCGTCTTAATGTTCAGTCCTTCACTGCACGTCACCCCTGGTTGCTAGAGCTCTGTTCCCATTTTGGGGTGAGTCCCTTCTTTTTGAAACCCTTAGCTGATCTTCTTTAATGACAAAGTTCCAATGCTTTCGTTTTGTAAGGCTTTTCCAAATGATTCAGAGTCAATTACCGACACAAATTCTCGTCTTTCTTCTAGCTTTCTTTCTGTACTCTTCTTCTCCAGCTTTGTCAGGCGGCGCAAGCCCCCCTTCCAAACTGCGGGCACCCTCTTCTCTCCTCTTCGCTCTAAACGGCCTTTGTTCGGCCGGCTGCTTTCGCTCTCTCCTTCCCTCAATGAGAGATCTTCGGGCAGAGACCCAGTCCCGGTCATCTGGGTGTTCAGCCTCCGCAGGCTTCCTGTGGTGTCCGGCACTTTGCAGACGCCCACTCAATGTCTGATGCTGTCCGCGCACACATGGCAACTTAAGGATTACATCCCAGGCTCTGAGGGGCTGAGACTGTGCAAGGAGACGCACTCCTTCACTTCCCGTGGCACTCTTGCTTGTTCACTACGCAGCCGACTCCGTCACCCAGGCCACAGGCTTCGTGGACGTGTTGGGCGTCCAGAGAGCCGTCGAGAGCTCTGCCGTTCTGCCTCCCTGCTCTGCGCACGCTCCCTTCCCTCAGGCGTCCTTTCTCATTTTAATGCTGGCATGTGACATACAAGGGGGGAAGAACCTTGTGACACAAAGTCACGAGTTGCGACTTGAAAATGATGATACAGGGAGCCCCCGTTTATCCCGCCACCTGCTGCCTCGACTTTTCTGTCTAGGCAACAGACTCTGAGAGGTCTCACGTGGAAAGCTTGCCCATGGTCACACGGCTCATGTTTGGCAGCAAAACTGGCACGAACCCCCAGATTTTCTGAATCCTCTTTGATCGACGATGTTAGGCTCCCAGCAAAAGGGACTGCTCTCCAGGGAGCCCAAGGGAGCCGGTGGGGCGGGGGAGAGGATAGATGCTAAGAGGGGGACCACGGTGGGGAGCCTCAAGAGTTAGAATTAAAATGAGAAATGATACCTGCGTGGATCACAGTCTTTATATTTTATAACAGTTTTAGTATCCCAGAAACGCGGGGATTATGCTGCAGAAACTTTCTTTGTACTCCCTTACCAAGAGGTCGAGAGAGATCCGCTGTTGAGTTGACTCTCTTTCACGGTGGCCAGAAGCAAAACAAAATGAAATATTGGCCGGCCTGTGTCATCCTCCTGCTCACCAGCAAGTTCAAGTCCATCGACACTTCCCCTATTAGTAACATCTATGTTGGAGCGTGTACATAGGACATTTGCCACAATTAATGAACCACCATTGGTACCTGCACAACAACAATGCAAATACATCGTTTTAAACTCAAATCTATGCTCTGTGTAGGTTTCTTTACCTTTCCTTTTCCTTTTTTTACTTAATTTCTTCTTCTGTTCCCAGATACCTCCAGGAGTCTGCATTGCATTTACAAACTATATTTTCTCCAAGGCTCCTTTGGCCTGTGATCATTTCTCAGACTTGCCCAGCTTTTATTAACTTGATAGCTTTGGGGAGCCATTGGTCAGATCTTTTGTAGATCGGTTTTTGTTTGATGCTTCCCATGATTTGACTGAGATATTGATTTGGGGGAACCTCAGAGGAATGGGGCTATTTTCATCACCTCATATCACAGATACATGCTGTGAACATGGCTTATCACTCTTCATTCTCACCTTGATCACTTGACTGAAGTCATATCTGTCAATTTCTTCACTAGAAGTTATGCTTTCCCCTGCCCCTGGTTCTACAGCGTACTCTTTGGAAGAAGGCCAGTAGGTGATGACAGTACTCAAGGTATGAGAATTATTCTTCCTTTTTTGAAGATGGAGGACCTACATAAATTATTTAGATATCATCTTCAAAATAAATCTGTTTACCTATTCAATTTTTTATTTGGACTCATGGATATTTATTTTACACTTTCAGTTAGGATCCAGTAGTACTTTATTATTTTTTTTAACAATTTATTGGGGCTCATACAATTCTTATCACAGTTCATACATATACATACATCAGTTGTATAAAGCACTTCTGTACAGTCTTTGCCCTAATCATTTTTTTCTCCTCTTTTCTTTTTTTACATCTTATTAGGGACTCATACAACTCTTATCACAATCCATACATATACATACATCAATTGTATAAAGCACATCCATACATTCCCTGCTCCAATCATTCTCAAGGCATTTGCTCTCCACTTAAGTCCCTTGCATCAGGTCCTCTTTTGTTTGCCCCTCCTTCCCCTTTCCCCCATCCCTCATGTGCCCTTGGTAATTTATACATCGTTATTTTGTCATATCTTGCCCTATCCGGAGTCTCCCTTCCCCCCTTCTCTGCTGTCCCTCTCCCAGGGAAGAGGTCACATGTGGATCCTTGTAATCAGTTCCCCCTTTCCAACCCACTCACCCTCCACTCTCCCAGCATCGCCCCTCATACCCTTGGTCCTGAAGGTATCATCCACCCTGGATTCCCTGTACCTCCAGCCCTCATATGTACCAGTGTACAGCCTCTGTCCTATCCAGCCCTGCAAGGTAGAATTCGGATCATGGTAGTTGGGGGGAGGAAGCATCCAGGATCTGGGGGAAAGCTGTGTTCTTCATCGGTACTACCTCGCACCCTAATTAACCCATCTCCTCTCCTAAACCCCTCTATGAGGGGATCTCCAGTGGCCGACACTTGGGCCTTGGGTCTCCACTCTGCACTTCCCCCTTCATTTAATGTGGTATATATATACATATACATATACACATATACACACATATACACATACATACACACACTTATATCTTTTTTTTTTTGCATGATGCCTTATACCTGGTACCTTGGCACCTTGTGATCGCACTGGCCAGTGTGCTTCTTCCATGTGGGCTTTTTTGCTTCTGAGCTAGATGGCTGCTTGTTCACCTTCAAGCCTTTAAGACCCCAGACACTATCTCTTTTGATAGCCGGGCAACATCAGCTTTCTTCACCACATTTGCTTATGCACCCATTTGTCTTCAGTGATCCTATCATGGAGGTGTGCAGTCAATGATATGATTTTTTGTTCTTTGATGCCTGGTAACTGATCCCTTCGGGACCACTCGATCACACAGGCTGGTGTGTTCTTCCATGTGGACTTTTTTGCTTCTGAGCTAGATGGCTGCTTGTTCACCTTCAAGCCTTTAAGACCCCAGTCACTATCTCTTTTGATAGCCGGCACCATCAGCTTTCTTCACCACATTTACTTGTTCACCCACTTTGGCTCCAGCCGTTGTGTCGGGAGAGTGAGCATCATAGAGTTCCAATTTAATAAAAGAAGGTATTCGTGCATTGAGGGAGTGTTTGAGTAGAGGCCCAAGGTCCTTCCGCTACCTTAATACTTGACCTATAAATATAGACACATAGATGTATTTCCCCATCCTCCTATATATATTTGCATGTACATGTCTTTGTCTAGACCTCCATGAATGCCCTTTGACTCCTAGCTCTTTCCTCCATCTCCCTTGACTTTCCTCCTGCCCTACTACCATGCTTCGTCGCCACCTGGGCTAGAGTATACTTCTTCTCTAAGCAACCTTACCCTTGATCATTTCCTACCAGGCCTGCCAGTCCCCCTTCTCTACCATTTGGGGTCCCATGTTTTTCCCTTGTCCCTGGGTTTGTTAACACCACTTCCTTACTCCCCCTACCCCCCCACCCCAAGTCCCCCTGGAACTGTCGGTCCCGTCGTTTTTCCTCCAGATAGTTCATCCAGCCTGTCCTATTCAGACAGACCTGTGGAGACACTAACATGCACGAAAACAAGACAGAGGAAAACAAAGCAACAGTATGCAACCAGACAACAAAACAACAAAAACAAACCACTGACAAAGAACAGAACAAAACAGTTCACAAGAGAAAAGCTTGTAGTTAGTTCAGGGATTGTTTGCTGGCTCTTAGGAGCGTTTTCCAGACCAGTCTGTTGGGGCACCACGCCCTGGCCCCAAAGTACACTTTCAGCATTCCCTGGGGACCTTGCCACTCCATTCCCTTGCTGTTCCGCTGCACTCCCCCAGTGATTTGCCTCGGTGTGGTGGGATCAGGTCAGGTGCAATTCCCACACTGTGTCTCCGGTGCAGTCCCCTGTATCGCCCTTAGTCACTGATTGGCATCATTTCTCATAGTGGGGCCAGCCATGTTGTTCTCTCTGTGGACTGGCTGCTCTACTCAGGAACATCATCATCACGGCCTGGTGGGCCAGGCTGTGCTCCACTCTCTCCTCCTGCCCCTTCATCTTCTCCCGTGTGCTCTGATCAGATATGTTCATCTCCCGGAGCTGCAGAGTCAATGTCGCCCTTTGGAACAAATTCTTTTCGGGGGAGGGGCAGGAATCCACTTAATTTATGGTGCTGGGGCCAGCCTCCCAGATCGCTCCACTGGTTCCCTACTCCATGCCGGGATATTGCATTCACACCTTGCGACACTGGGTTGAAGTCTGGTCTCACTTTCCCTGTGGAGATATAAACAATACTCTCCCCTTGGGTGGATTAATGCCCCATGACCCCACTATCCTTTTCTTCCTTGAATTCATCCTTTTGTTTTCCTTTCCCCACCTCCTCCACCATTGTCTACCATGCACATCCCTGGTTTTGGTCTGGTCTCTAGTACTTTATTTTACTGCTCAAATTGTACCAGCTTTTTTTTCAGTTGGTTCCCATGCTCCTTTGACATGCCAAATGTTGGTGGAGGCATTTTGTTCTTATTGTTTGCTTATTTTGTTAGCTAGTTTATTTACCTACTACTTTCTTACTTTCTATGGACCCCCAGTGGTGTACTGTTTAAGCATTGGGCTTCAATCCAAATGGTTGGCAGTTCAAAAGCACCTGTCACTCTGAGGGAGAGAGGCTGGGCTTTCTACTCCTGTAAACTGTTACAGTCTCAGAAACTCACAGTGGGTTGCTACGAATCAGCATTGACTTGAGGGAGGTGCATTTTGAGTTGTTGAGTCCTTACTTTCTGGAGGGAGAAGGATGAAGCTTTCGACTTCTGTGAGGTGACAGGACTTAGTTACCCATAGGTTTGCTGTCAGTCAGAATCGACTCAGTGACAGGGAGTTTGGTTTTGGACTTCTTTACTTTCTGGAGCTATACGATTGTCCAGACTCATCTCGTATTTTTCTTGCCCTACTATTAGAATTCGCCAGTCCTCCAAGGAGCCCTCACTGCTTTTACTGGAAAAGGGCCTTAGAAACCAAGATCTAGACACTGGGAGTGCTCATTGCTACTGTTGTGCATCTAGTTGTTTTAGGTCCTCTCATCTGACTAACCAAGAAATATGTGTATATATAATAGTGTGTGTATGCATAAACCTATAACTATTTTTGTATGTAACTGTGCCTATTTAAAATTAAACATGAGTTCAGATTGACGGCTCTAATGATAATCCATCATTGCATGTATGTTTCTCCCATCCTCCACCTCCTCAAACCCAAACTCATTACTGTAGAGCTTATTCCATCTCATAGTGACATTGCAGGACAGAGTGGAACTGCTCCATTGGATTGCGGAGGCTGGAAGTCTTTACTGAAGCAGGTAGCCTTCTTTCTTCTGCAGAATGCCTGCTGGGCTTCAAGAGTCAGCCTTCCAGTTAGCAGTGTGATGCCTAATTCACTGTGCCACCAAGGGCACCTCACAGTCCCCTTGCTTAGCGGTAATTTCTCACCTCAATAGCGAGAGACTTGACACTTTCCCATCCATTCTGGATAGCTGTTTGATTCCAGTTGGCATGTACAGCAATGCCAGAATTGTTCCTCTGTGGCCCCATGGGGACAGCTCAGTCAACTAGAGTAGAGGTCTTATAGGAAGCCCCTTTTGCCTTTAATCTTACAGATTCAACTCATCTTCAAATGTACGTATTTTACCACTTTTTCTTTAGTCTTATTTTTAACCACCACTCCCTTTACTGAGGTCACTTCCTGCATTTGTAGTACTGTTAGATTTCCTTATTTTGGCCTCTGTTCTTTCCTGGTATTCCCTGACCTTTTAAATTATTATTTAAAATATGTATACATCAATGTCTATGTTAGTGTTGTTCGGTTCTATGAGTTTTGACACTTGTAGAATGTCATGTGTCTGTCATAAAAGTGTCTTAGGGTCATTTCATTATAAAAATCCACTGTTTCACCTATTCAACACACCTCTTCCCCCAATAATCACTGATCTTCTTAATATCTCCATAGTTTAGATTGTACAGAAAATCTTATGATTGAAATGATATCGAGGATGCATGTTTGAGTGTTGTTTCTTGAGATGCTGAGCAGGCTCTCTATGTTGAGAGGAGAGTGCAGAGTAAAATCTCAGATTTCTATATTTTATCTATTGATTGATGCCCCCTTCTCTAAGCTTCATTAATTTTGTTGTTGAGAATATGCACAACAAAAACACATACCAAACCAGCAATTTCTACATGTACAACTTAGTCGCATTGATTACATTCTTCAAGTTATACAACAATTCTCACCCTCCCGTGTTAAGTTGTTCCTCCCGCATTAACATAAACTCACTGTCTGCTAAGTCTTCTATTTAATCTTTCCAGTTGCTGTTGCAATGGGACCCCAAAGAGGTAGTTCTTCAAAAAGCATAGTGCTCAAGGCAGACACCTTTTTGCTAGTCAAACTAAACTATATGATTGCTTGGTTTTGAAATTATTTCGAAGGATAGTTTTGATCTCAGATTTAAAGATGCTCTCAGAGCCATAGTTTCAGTGGTTCAATCATTTTCCATGGTTTCAGAAAGTCTAGACATCACAAAAAATGGAAACCCTGTGCTCCACTTCCCCACTTCGGGTCAGGAGTCTTCTGTGGATCTTTTGATCAAAATGTGCCACCGTGGGAGCCGGGCACCATCCAGTTCTTCTGGTCTCGTGGCAGAAGTGCAGTTGTTCGTGGAGGCAGCTCGCCACATGGTCACACGGCCCATTTCCTCTGCCGGATTCTCCTTCTTTCTCTTCTTCTGGTTAGCTTTCTTTGAAAGGGGCTGGCAAGAAGGATGGGCCTGACTCCAAGCCAACCAAGCAAACTGTTACAATTCCCACCGAAAGCTGGACTCCAGCCCAGTCTCCTCCTGTTTCTCTCCAACTCTCTGGTGGGAGAAGCCAGGAGTCGTTCACTTGGGAAGATGCTAGGGACAGCTTGCTTCGTTCCAGCCACGCAACAAGGCTGTGCTATGAGGGACAGCAGCACCCAGCCACCAGGTCCACAGCCAAGGAAGGCAGCTCCATCGGAAGATTTCTGCATGTTCACTGGCAAAGTCTGAGAGCAGATTCCTTTGGAGGGCTTATGTTCACACCTTGTTCTCTATGTCTGTTTCTTTCTTTCTTTGTGCTTTGGGTGCGTGTGTTTTCTTCAGAGTGTTCCGGATAATGGATGACAATAACAACCGGACCCTGGATTTCAAAGAATTTCTCAAAGGCCTAAACGATTACGCCGTGGTCATGGAAAAGGAAGAGGCAGAAGAGCTCTTCAGGAGATTTGACAAAGATGGAAGTGGGACCATTGACTTCAATGAATTTCTTCTCACGTTAAGAGTAAGTGGTGGTGAGAGTCAGGGTGCTGCTGGCTTTTGCTTTCGTGTGGTTTGGTTTGGCTGCTTTGAGGCTTTGGTTTCAGAAGTCAGTACATTTCCAGAGGACTGGGGAGAAGACCTGGGAACAAGGTGAGGGGATTTCTGGAGATGATACAGGCAATTTCATGTTGAGGAGCATCGGAATTCTATGACATAGGATTAAAAAAACACCCCAAATCATTGCTTGTGCATGCGTGTGTAGGTTTGTGTTTTCTCGTTCTCTAGCCTCCCATGTCCAGATCCCGTAAGGAGGTGATTATGCAAGCCTTTAGAAAGCTGGACAAGACCGGGGATGGCGTGATAACTATCGAAGATCTTCGGGAGGTGTATAACGCCAAACACCATCCGAAGTACCAAAACGGAGAATGGTCAGAGGACCAAGTGTTCAGGAAGTTTCTGGATAACTTTGACTCGCCCTATGACAAGGATGGATTGGTAAGTGGAAGAATTTAATTTAAGTGAAATTTCTTCTACCCAAGGTTAAATTGTCAATGAGATATTGACCTCAAGCCTTAAAATCGCAATATACCTGTCATATGTGTTGTGGAGACAAGAGAAAGAAAAATATTCTCATAGGGACCATCTATAGGCTTAAGAACTAAAGTACAAAGCGTGCGTGCATACACACACACACACACACACACACACACACACACACACTATCTATATTAAGCCAAACTCAAAACTCACTGCCATTGAGCTGATTCTGACTCACAGGGACCCCATAGGATAGTGCAGAACTGCCCTTGTGAGTTTCTAAGACTAGAAATATGTAGAATCAGTAGAACAATGGACTACCTGGGATTTAACGAGTCCTGTCAAGGAGCCCTGGTGGTATTGTGGGTTACTCATTAAGGCTACTAACCTTAAGGTCAGCAGTTTGAATCCACCAGCCAATCAAAGGAGAAATCGGAATCTTTCTGCTCTTCTGCAGCCTCAGAACCCACAGGAGCAGTTTCATTCCATCCTGTACTCACGGGGCTCGCTCCACCCTGCCCTACACGGGCTCTTAGAGTTGGCATCAACTCCATGGCAGTGAGTTGTTGTTGTTGTTTTTTCTTGAAAATGCCACTATGAGTCAAAATTTACTCTACGCCGTGAGTTTGGTTGAGTTTTTGGTAATGCTGTTGGAGAAAGAATTGGATTGCTAACCACAAGGTTGGCGATTTACACCTACCAGTCACTTTTCAGGGGGAAGATGAGGCTGTCCATTCCTATAAAGATTTACAGTGTGGAAATCCCTCTGTACAGGGACACTGAGTAGCAATCAGTTGGACGGCAGTGGATTTCCCCCCCTCTTTTTTGTGACCTGCCATTTGGAGAATGGTATTTTGAGTAACCGTTCCACTTCATGGTTACCATATTGACCATACCCAGTTAGCCACATTCCACTGAGCTAGACTATAACACCATCGCTAGCCAGCCGGTTTGTTATACGATGGTGGTTTGTGTGCTGATGGGACGTTGACAGCCGTGCCACTGGTATTTCAAACATAAGCAGGGTCATGTCTTAAGGACAGGTTTCAGCAAAGTGACAGGTTTCAGACTAAGAAGGATCAGAAAGAAAGAAACAAAAAAAACCCAACAAATTCATTTCCATTGAGTTGATACCTACTCAAGGACAGGGCAGCACTGCTCTTGTGGGTTTCTAAGATAGTATCTCTTAACGGGAGTAGAAAGCCCCATCGTTTTTCCTGAGGAGTATCTGGTGGTTTCAAACTGCTGACCTTGCAGTTAGTGGCCCAACTTGTCACCATATGCCACCAGGGTTATAAGGAAGAAAGGGCTGTGTTTGACCTCCAACGATCAGCCAGTGAAAATCCTGCAGAATATTGTGGAATATTGCGGAATATCGTGCTGGGGAGTGACAGCCTGGGCTGCAAGTCACTGAACGCACCCAGGGGCAGCCATGAGCTGTGATGCGTGCCAGTCATCATGAAGACGGGGCAGGACTCCGCAGCAGACACTTCCTCCTGTTGTACACAGGGGTCCCCCTGAGTCAGAGCTGACTTAGGTGGTGACTCAGCATAATAAAGTATATTTAATTTTAAGATGGGACCCCCACTTAACTTGGCTGAACACCATTCACGAGGCACCCTCAGCTGCCTCAGGACCTTTTCCATTCCTCCTACGAGCCTATTGTTAGCCCGTAGCCTGTGCAGAAATACCACGTAGGGAGAGGCTCCCAGGCAAGGGAATGCTTGTGATTAAATTGCATTTCAAACTTCACTGCCTTTAGAAACACAAGCCGCTGTCCCCATGATCATGAACTGAGACCTCCCTGGTACACCTGCATGGTGTGTTGGAGAAGAAACACGATCTTCCACACTGGAAAGACAGAGGGGCAGTGCACAGGGGGCGGGGGAGGATTCTCGAGGCCGGGGGCTGGGGGTGGGGGCAGATGGACACAATACCCCCACCAAGAAGCTCAAGTACATGGAAGATTGTGAAGCAGCTGCAGCATCAGATGCAGGTTTTCTTCGTCTTGTTGTGGATAGGTGCTACCTGGATGACAACCCCCAACCAGGCCAGGCTGAGAAAAAAATGTGCTTTTCCTTCCATTGACCACCATGTGTCAATGTTTCCGCCCTGAGCCACACCCAGGGGCTTGAAGGTGGGGGCTGACGGGCAGGGGAGTCCTTTCCGTGGCCAGAGCCAGCAGCTGCAGCAGGAGGGGTTAGTGTCCACATGGTGGAGGGGAAAGGGGATGGGTGGCGGGGACAGGAACTAAGCTGTCTCCTTTCTCAAGGGAATCACAGGCATTTCAGTACAACTCGATCTTGGATTCTGTGAGGCAGGAAAGAGGAAGGGCTTCTAGGCAGAACACCTTCCTCTCGTGCCCGCTGACAGTTCGTCCGTTTAGGTTAGAAGACGGCGGTGAAGGGGAAGGCCAATAAGCACTTGGGTGCTTCGGGTAGCAACCAAGTGTGCTTCCCTGCAAGATGGTTGGTCTTTGAAGTCTGGAAAAATAGTCAACGGCCATTTCCCCAAATTAGCCCAAGTCGATCTTGGATGGCAGGGGGTCTTTGAGTCCCTCGTGGCAGGTGGTTCCTTCTTGTTGCCAGGGGAAACCTCAGCTGCCCTTTGCTCTAACCCCAGAGCGACCAGCCTGTTGTGGAGTTGGCAGCTGACTGAAAATCCTCTCACCTCCCCCCACCCCTTTGACATTTATCTTAATAAACCACATTTCGTTCTCAGGGCCTCATAAAGGTCAGCCAGCTGCCGGAGCAGTTACAGCATTTGATGTCACGTCTGTGGTAGAATCTCTAGGGACACCTACAAGTCCCAGGGTGGCACAGATGGCTGTGGGCGCTCAGCTCCTAACCCAAACATGGATGATTTGAACCTACCCCGTGGCATGTGGAAGAAAGGTCTGCCCATCTGCCAGGGTCACCACCAAGCAAGCAGACGCCATGGGACAGTTCTGAAGTGTGACACATGGGCAAGCATGAGCTGGTATCAGCCAGAGGGCAACCTCCTTGCTTGTTGGTTTGCCTGTTTTTCTTATCAATACTCAGGCGGTCCGGTGGGGCAATGATGAAAGGTTGGTGTTTTCAACCTTCCAACTGCTCCCTGGGAGAAAGATGTCGCAGCAGCCTCTGTGAAGAAGCAGTGGTACTCTGGCCTTAGGGCCACTAGGCGTCCGACTCGACTCGCAGGCGATGAGTTTTTTTTTGTTTTGTTTTATAGTAACACCCAACTGTGAGAGTGTCTGCACAGGGTGCATGCTTTAAAAATACAGGTTTCTGAGCTGACCTGAAGTACCACCGAGTCAGATTTCTATTGGCGGAGCCCAATGATTTATAGTTTTCACAAATGTACCACATAATGTTTACACACGTTCCTATTGGCTCTCCATCACTCTAAAACATAAAAAAAGCCCGTGTTCATGACAAAATAAGTTACGATAATAAATTAATCTATTAACTCTTTAAAAATAAGTTACGGTGTGCTTGTTAACATCACTGAACACCCTGATGAGAGTGCGTGACATTCGCTACTTATTCACTACAGTGGTGCGGGAGGTCTTCCACGGGTCACCTCCTTCCGCAGACTTGGTGAGTACGTTTCCACAAAGGCCCCCGTGATTCAAACCTGTGCTCACGGAATCATATTTTAACTGTCCCAGGCACCGCCGATGGACAAAAACTCTATGGTAAATTCTTTCATAAAATGCATAGTAGCTGTGAATTTACCTTCTCACAGAAAAGTTGAGTTCTTCTGTCCTGGTGAAGCAACAGCAAAAGAAACGCAGGTGATGTGCAATGGGAGAGAGCTCAGAATAAGGGAAGCAAGTGAGCCGAGTCCCTTGCCAGGGATAAAGTTCAAGTTGGTGACGTTTTAATTTTCTACACTCAGCTCTCCAACACTCAGAGAGGTTATTGGGGTTTGCAGCAATTATGGAGTTAAATGTCCTGGATCTTGGACTGGTTTCGCACACTCTGCTCTCAGAGTCACCTGGGGGAAGCCATTCTGAGGGACTCACTGAAGGACCCCCTTAGTGGTTGAAGCAGACTTCCCTCCGCTTCTTCTACCTCTGATCCCGTCCTAAATGGGTGAGACCTTCACTTCTCCACCCCCACCTTTAGGTTTTCCATTCTTCAAGATGCACAGTCAGTCGCTCATAAAGATAATTTAAGTCGAATTTTTTGTAAGGAGGTACCGTTAGGGTAATTTGTATCTAACATCAGTCAAATGCTTATCTTAGTATATGTAGTTTACCATGGTACGCATAAAAAATTAAAGAGACATTTTCCTTGATGTTAAAACCTCTGTACCATAATCCTATAGTAATAATAAGAACCATATTTTAATGCATGCCACAAAATGGCATCTGTTTGTTAGGATGAATCATTGTATGTACCCTGAATGTTTAATAGAGCAGGTTTTATAGGGATTGGTTCATGAAGCAGCAAGTACAGGGCGGATAAAGCGGAAGATGATCCCTTTAGGTGGTCAACACTCCACATATTCCTGGGGGAGGGAGCTAGTTCACCTGAACGAATGGATGGAGCAAAGCTTTCAGGATTTTCCTTTCTCCGCTCATGTGGCTTAACTCAAAAGGAGATGAAATAGTTGCACCCATCCGTCTGTAGTCAGAATGTAGACAGTACAGAGTCTGCATCTACAAAACCCGGGAGTCGTTGGAAATGAAGTGGAGCGCGTGGAGCCTGACATCCTAGCTATCCATGAGCTGGGCTGGGTTGGTATCAGCTAGTTGGACATGAACAGTCTTTTGGTCTACTGCGCCAGGACAGACACACAGAAGAGAAATGACACCACATTAATCTTCAACAGGAACCCTTCAAGAGCTCTCTAGAAACACAATGTGTTAGTAATAGGCTAATTAATATTCAGACCCTAACAAGACCGGTTAATACAAGTCTTATTCAAATTTTCACATCAACCACTAATGCAAAGGCGAAGAAACTAAAGTTTGTTATTATTTTTTTCATCTTCAAACTTCTGCAGTTTGAAGTTGGTTAAACAAGCAATCAAGATACATTGGTGATTACAGATGCTTGCAATATGGAAACTGGACACGAATAGGAGAACTGCTAATTGAAAAAGATGACCTTGGTGATAGAATGATTAGCAGGATATAATTTTGGAAGAGCAACAATTTATTCATGTTACTCACTGCAAATGAGTTGGGGGGGCGCGCGGCAGGGAGGCAGTTGTTTTAGTAGAACACAAGGATACTGTGTGTTTGAAGATCAGGAAATGTGTGCGACAGGTTTACCACCCTTATTCAATCTTTATGCTCAGCTAATAAGCCTAAACACTGGACGATATGAAGAAGAGACACCAGGATTGAAAGCAGACTCATTAACAGCTTTCGATGCGCAGACGACACAGCAGCGGGGGCACATACTGATGGAGGTCAAAGACTCCATCCATCAACATAAGGGAAACAAAAGTTATAAAAAGCAACATCACAATGAATGGAGAACAGCTCGGCAATACTTTCTTTCACTTGTTTCCCCAATCGTTGCCCATGGAAGCAGCAGACAGAAAATCAAACAATGTGTCACACTGGGCAAATCTGCTACCCAAATTCTCTTTAATGGATTCAAAAGCAAAGAAGACATTTTGAATAGTAAAATGTGTCTAGTGTGAAGCCATGTGGATGTGAAAACTGGATATGAATAAGGAAGATCGAAAAAGAATGGATCCATGCGATTTGCAGTATTTATGATGGAATGGATTTAACATTGCCTGCCTGAAGAAAAAACAATTTTGCCTAAGCAATACTTAGACTGTTACTTCAAAGTGGGCATGGGGAAGCTTCGTCTCATGTACTTTGGACATGCTCTTAGGAGGAACCAGCCCCTGGAGAAGGCGGCATGATTGGTGGAGGGTCGGTGAAGACCCTGATGAGGTGCAGTGGCACCCCTGCCGCAACAACAGGCTCAAGCGCAGCAGTGTCTGTGAGCATGGGGTAGAACCGGGCAGTGCTTTGTCCTGTTGCTCATAGGGCTGAGCTGAGTCAACCACCTTGATAGCTACAACTGCAGCGAATAACTACCACAACAGCAGCAGCAACAAGAACAACATTGGAGGTCTGTTCTTAACTACAGGTTGCAAGTAAGTCAGATGCTTCTAACCCAATGACTGGATTGTTAGATTATAATTAAATTATTATTAATAGCTTAGTTTGTTTTTTTCCCCCCAAAGTTTTATTGGCACATAATTTACATATCATACAATTGAATAGTTCAATCATTCAATCCTATTAAGGAGAACTGTACAATCACCATCACATCAATCTTAGAGCATCCCCCCCATGATTAAATCATCTTTTAAATGAATTGTGCAATCACATTCAGTTCTAATTCTCCCTCCCCCTCCCGCCTTCATTATTTTTAAAACAATCACTTAGAACGAGATTAGCATTAGAAGGGATATGAATCTTATCCTTCCTTCATTCATCTCATCTGGGATTTGTTAAACAATTAAATACATTTTAGGTATATTATTGAGTTTTAGAGTTTTTTAATCAGGCTTGAGCTGAGATGAAAGGCTTGCATTTTGGTTCTGACTTAGGGATTTCCACTTTCACCATCTGGGGCCTCTTCCAGTGAATGACAATGGCACCCACCCACCCCCGTCCCCCACTCCTGGCAAATAAGATACCATATATACCCAAGTATAAGCAAATATCAGCTGAGGAATCTAAATTTTACAACAAAAATTGCATTAAAAATCTGCTGAAAAACTCAGCTTATACTCGAGTATATATGGTAATCATGGTTAAGAGGCCTACCAAATGTAAGGGATGTCCATTTCCCTGTTTTTTTCCCTAGTGTGTAACTATGTAATAAGTTATTATCAGTTAAAATTAACTTCGTATGATGAGGACAAGTTAAGGGAGCTATCAGAGAATTTGTGGTTCTGGCCATTCTCTATCAAGGTTGACTCTTGAATGAGAAAAGCAGACAGCATAGTAAGACTAGCCTGTGGTCTTTGTGAAATGGTTCTGGTTTTGTGTGGCCTGACTTCTGGAGTGGGTTTAACATTCACCCTACCTCCTACCTCTTCTCTGGCACCTTCTCCATTCAGAGCTAACTCGTTTCCCGGTCACTGTAACTGCTTAAGGGAGTGAGACCAAAGTGTGAGGTGACACTATCAGTCTCAAACATGTCTTGATGTACTGGTTAGAGTTTGATTTCAATATCAAGTAATAGAACATCTTATTTAACAGCAGAATGAACAAATTCAGTTTTTTTCTTCACTGTACAGAATGTGTTAAGTTGAGTGGCTGAAGTCTATAGAACTGAGACGTCTGCGATTCTCTTGTCTTTTACTTTATGGTCCCAAGATAGCTTTTTTATTTCAGCCAGCACACCTGAGTTCTGAGCAGCAGGAGGAAGAAAGAATAGAAGAGGCAAGGAGGAAGGGACAGAACCTGGGCCAGGAAAGCAAAGACTTCCTCAGGAATCAGCATCAGATTTGCAGTTGTGTGTTATCAATGAGGACTGTGCCACATGGCCATCCAACACTACATTTGCAAGGGACTCTCGCCAGGTGAATTTTAGTTCTTTCCCACTTCTGTAATAGAAGAGGGAGAAAGACAGGCCTTTCTATACCCATAAAGAACTACCGTCTCAGAAAATCTGGCAGTGAGAGTGGGTTTGGTTGGGTGACAGAGGAAAGCTAGGGAAAGGGATATAAATATAGTGTGTTAGTCCGGATTGACGAGAGAAACAAATTCATAGACACTCATGTGTGTAATAGAGAACTTTATATCCCAGAGTAATTATATATTAAGAAAACATCCCAGCCCAGTCCAGATCAAGTCCATAAGTCCGGTATCAACCCATATGTTCCAAATCAGACTATAAATTCCTCTCAGACACAGGTAACACATGCAATGATGGCCAAAATGCAGGAGAATCACAGGCCAGTGGATGGAAAGTTTTGTGGATACAGTGGTGGTGGAAGCATCTCAGTACTGGCGTGGGTCACCATGTGGCTCCTCCAGCTCCAGGGCTCTGATTTCATCCGGGGTCTCCATGTGGCTTGTCAGCAGGAAGAAAAGCAGAGTGCGCCTCCCTCCTCTAAGGAGGAATACAGGAGTTCCCAGAATCCTCAGGCCACGCCCACACAGAAGCCTCACTGGCTATGGCCTGATAGACACGCTAGATTCCACCCCTTCGTAAGTTGACAGGAGATTATGTAACTGCCACACACAGGTACAGAGTAGTTGCATTTACTATTTCCAATTTTTGTAAAACAATTAAGTAAACTAACAGATAAGCAACAATAACAACAAAACTAGTACATTTCCCCCTGCCCTAGAGGTGAAAGGTGTTTTTCAGTCAAAATGACCAAATTAAGTTCCTAAAGAAAATGGCTCTTAGGCTTGTGCCTTTGCTGCTTGGGGTTGAACTTTTCAATTCACTTGTCTGACTTCTCTACCAGCCTGTGAACTCTTTGAGAGTGGAAGCTTTAGTTGAAACATATTTGGTATTCAAACTTTGATGCATGCAGAAAATTAACTGGAATGCTTAGTTTTAAAGAAAACAAAACACATGCCAAGACCACTTCCTTCAGAGAGAGTCTGACTCAACAGGTCTAGGGCAGGGCCAAGGTATCTGCATTTGTGACTCGTCATCCAAGTGGCCCTGATTTTTTTTCCTTTTGGGATTAAAAAAAATCCCGTATGAGCACTGAAAGTTGAAAGCTAACTAGGCAACAAAGAATTCCAGAGACGGCCATTACTATTGTATATATGACCTTTCAGGTAGCTAAATGGTGTCCCTCCCCTCTCCCCTCAAAAAATGTGTCACTGCCCTGGCCCCTGGAATCTGAGCCTATTACTTTGCATAGTAAAACAGTGACATTATTTCATAAGCCAAAGATTTTGAGAGAAGCTAATCTTGGATCATTTAGGCAGGTTCTACCTTAGAATTGAGAATCAGGTGGGTTTGAGTTCAGCACACAGAGAGGGGAGGGCCAGCTGAAAACTTGGAAGAGAGAATCAGGTGGGTTTGGGTCCCGCACATGGAGAGGAGAGGGCCAGCTGAAAACCTGGAATTGAGAATCAGGTGGGTTTGGGTCCCGCACACGGAGAGGAGAGGGCCAGCTGAAAACTGAAGCTGTCTTTAGAGTGGTGCCAGAGACCTGCTGATGCTGGAAGAGGCGAGGGACTGATTTTCCTCTAGAGGAGCGGTTCTCAAGCTTCCTCCTGACGCGACCCTTTCATACAGTTCCTCATGTGGTGGGGACCCCCAACCATCAAATTATTTCTGTTGCAACTTCATAACTGTAATTTTGCTACTGTTATGAATTGGGCGACCCCTGTGAAAGGGTCGTTCGACCCTAAGGGGGTCGCGACCCACAGGTTGAGAATCGCTGCTCTAGACCCTTCGGTGGGAATGTGACCCTGCTGACACCCCCCCCCCCCCCCCCCGAAATATGACAGAATACATTTCTGTTGTTTCATGTCACCAACATTGTGACACTTTCTTGCAAGACTCCGAAGATTTTATGCAGACTTTGATACTGGGAGTGGGGTGATCCTGTGACAAATGTCTAAAAATGTGGAAATGAGGAGCTCATACCAAGGGCTCAAGTAGAAAGCAAATGTTCTGAGAATGATGATGGCAACAAATGTACAAGTGTTCTTGACCCAATGGATGGATGGATGGCTTGTGATACAAATTGTATGAGCCCCCAATAAAATGATTTTTTTAAAAAAGAGAGATATCTAGGAAAAATGTTGAAGGTGAAGTCTGGCTTCTTATTGTTGCTTATAGTAAAAGTGCAAGGGAAAGAGGAACTTTGAGGAAGAAACTGTCAAGAGAAAAGAGACTGACCCTGTGGTAATTGGGGAATGTCTGAGCTTTGTTCAGACTGGGGTGAAAACTGGTGGCTTAGTGGTTCTGCGTTGTTCTACTAACAGAAAGATCAGTAGTTTGAAATCACCAGGGAGAAACCCACTGGGAAATTTCTACCCTGTCCTACAGCGTCTCTGCAAGTCAGAAATGACTCGATGGTAGTGAGTGTTGAGTTTTTTATCTAGACGAAAAGACACTAAAACATTGAAAGATGCTCAAATTAGGAGATGCATTACAAGGAAAGCATACTCTGGATTAATCCCTATGTGACTTGAGGATCTACTTAACTATCCCAGCAAGAACCTGGGGTGGAGAAGTGGGCTGTCTGTGGAGAACCTTCTTTTCAAATGGTGATCCCCTGACATTCAAGGGAAACCCACAAGGTTTTTGAGAATGCCACATCAGCAGAAGCGGTCAGCTTGGACTGAAAGACCAGCCAAATAAAAGAAGGCTATCCTGGGCTCCCAAATTCTGCAGACAGGAAGCAGCCCGATAAAACTACTCAGTTTCAGACATGTGCTGCCTTTGTCGAAAATGTTTGCTCAGAAACTGGAGGATCCGCAGGTGGCGAGAGCCTGGCCGAGCTGCAGATCCAGAAGACAAATCTGCAAGTCCAGAGAGCAGACATTATTTCCAAGAAGACAACTATGACCAGACCTTGAAACCTAGTGGCATTTCCCCAGCTGGCATTTGGGGACTCTCTTGGGCTTAGCAATCTCTATGATATCCGTTGCATTGCTCTTGGAGTGGGATGTCTGTAAGTATCCTATGTCTGCACTATCACTATATTTTGGAAGCAGAGCATTTGCTTCCAAGGCTCACAAGTCTACCTATGGAGAACAACCATCCCCCCCACCCCGTCCCCTGCCCCCAGGATGGATCATGTTCAGAAACTTAACTTATACTTTACTTAGATGATTTAGAAATTTGGAATTTTTGAGCTGATGGTATTTGGACTTGAGACTTTCGGGGTATATGATAATTGTTTGAATGTATTTTGAAAGTAGGATGGATATGAATTTTTTTTTACAGCAAAAGGGTGAGCTGTGATAAGTCGAAAAAATAACATCCAATCCAAAGTTACATTTCTTTCCTGACACCTTGGACTTGTGACGATACCTCCTTGGCAAGAGGTTGTGTGAAGTTGAGCACCTTGAGAAGAGATACTTGTTCTGCGTTACGTGGGTGGGAGCCATAGACTACCACATGTACCCTGATGTGAGGGAGACAGGGGAGAATTAGACACCTGCACAGAGAGGAGCAGACAGTCTGAACACAGAGGTGGAATTTAGAGTGGTGTGAACAGCAGGAACCCCCAGAACCGGAGACAAGAAAACTTTCCCTCCAGAACCTTTAGAGAGAGGATGACCATGCGGACATTTGCATCTTGGCTTCTGGCCTCTCGAGATATGAGATAGTACATTTCTCTTCTTTTCAGATATTAAGGCTGCGGTAAGTGGGTAAAGTAGTCACAGGAAGATAATGTCCACATTTGGGGCAAAATTTACCTATAAAGCCAGTCCTCACGAACAGTCCACGAGGAGGGTTCCCTGAATCCTTCCGTCAATGGTTTCTCTGAATCAATCCACTACGTTAATCTGTACAAGTGAATCAGAGTGTCCATCTCACCTAACCTGTTACGAAATCTGACTAATGACTAATGCTTTCTTGTTCTCTCAGAAAGCAAAGTAAGATAGATGATAGCCTCACGTGGATAAAGTACAGGGTCAGCAGAAGCGAGGAAGACCCTCTAGGAGAGGAATTGATAGACTGGGTGCCAAGGTGCAAACATGCCCACTGTGAGGATGGCGCAGGACCAGGCCGTCTTTCGTTCCACTGTACACCGGGTCGCTGCGAGTCAGTCACCTCCAGAGCACCCCACCACCACCACGACCACTTGGATAAGCACCTGAGCTACTAGCCCAGAGAGGCCGTCCCAGGTGTAGAATTCAAATAGAATCCAAGGTGGAGTCGGGAGGTGGAGAGCAGAGGGGATCTCTCTTACTGATTCTGTGGCCCGGATGAGTAATTTGGACTTTAGAAAGCATGTCACAGAGGAGTCTTAAGTGAGCACTCTCTTTATTACAGTGAGGACTTTTTCAAAGGTAAGACATCGGTTATCTTGACACAAGGACAGCGCTGCAGTTTCTGATGCGTCACCGAGAGGCAGTCGTCACTGCAGTGGAAGGAAACATTTTCTTATTCTGATTTCCAGCATCCCTTATCTGAACCGATGGGCGCCCGCACATGAAGAAAAACAAGAACCAGCGTCTCTCTGCCTTGCCATCTCCGTTGGTTGAATCACTGTCAAGATTTTCTTACCCTCAGCCCCGGGCGGTCTTCACCTGTGCCCTCCTTGCCATCCTCCTTAACGTCTCTTTTTCTCTTGTTTAGTTCTATGTCTCCACTGTGATCCCTTGGCGGGGAAGCGGGGGAGGGGGGTCCTCTGTGGCTTATACTCCGCTTCCCCGTGCAGGTACTGGAGGTGCGAGCCTCTGCTGAAAGAGACGGTGAGAAAGTTTCCTTTTGCGTTTTTCCAATTGTTCTGCTGCAGGTGACCCCCGAAGAGTTTATGAACTACTATGCGGGAGTGAGCGCTTCCATCGACACGGATGTGTATTTCATCGTCATGATGAGAACTGCCTGGAAGCTGTAAATGTAGGACTTGGGGCACCAGGGGCTTGGGGGTGACCGGAGGGCTCCACATGATTAAACATCAGCGCTCAAACAGGATCCTATCTGAGTCACAGTAGCCCAGTGTTCCTTCATGTCAGAACACACTGCATCTCCTGAGGAAAAAGGCAAAAATAAAGAGACTACCTAGTTCACGGTGATCTAACGTCGCTCTAAAATAGAAACCCAATAAAGGGACAACTCTAAACCTCCCAGCACTGTCCTATGGGCAACATACCCGACATGTGCAGGTGTCTCACAAGCATGAAGTTTGAATATTTTCATTGTCACCCTACTAGTTTATCCATGGAGTCCTGGTGGCATGGCGGTTACACTTTGGGCTACTAACTACAAGGTCAGCAGTTCAAACCCACCAGGAACCCCAGAAGAAAAAGGAGCAACTTGTTGCTCCCTGAAAGATTTGCAGACTTGGAAGTCCACAGGGACACTTTTATTCTGTCCTATAAATTTGCTATGAGTTCTGTTTGATTTTTGAACTAGTTTATCGATCTTTTGTCTCTAGCTACTTCATAGGTTCCCAAACTTATCTGGCCTTCTGCCTCCTTTTCAGAAAAAGAACAGAAAACAAAACAAAGCAGATAACAAAAGCCCAGTGTCTCTCTGACAATTCAGAACTTTTGTGTATAACCCGCAATCCAGGATCAAGTGTAGGGATCTGCTTTCCATCCTTAACAGATCACTCTAGCATCCCTCAGGGGGATGGTAACTTTCGCTTTGGGATACACTCATCTAGATGGTCCATTTCTAAGTGGGAGAACCAATTTTTATGACTCATTAGTCTCAACTGAGTTCCTCTGCCTGTGGTCTGAGCAAGCCTTGACTTTGTAAGCAGACTTGAAACAGCAGTTTTTAGACAACTGCCCTCCTCCTCAGCAAGACTGGTGTGAACTCACCTGACAAGTTCACTGAAGAGCAGGGTCAGAGATGGTGTAAGTGTCCCCGTGGTTAAACTTGGAAGCAGGGCTGTGCTTTCAGGTTTATGCAAGACTTCCCACCCCACACAGACCATGCTAGGGGGACTTCACGTGCTGGGATGTTTGCTTCTCTCCTCCCTGCCATTACCGATCTTGTTAAGGTTCCCAACTACACAAGGAGGTTTGGTTGGCTCAGAGCTTGCAGGCTGGCACTTCTTAGCTGACATGGTTCTCCTCTCAGAACTTTGCTTTGAGTTTATTTTGTTGGTGTGCACATTCTACCCTTGAAGGATGGGCAGCTGCAAAGGGAGTCTTGTTTCTAGGAAATAGACATTGGACGCGCAGCTGTCCTTCTCTGTGTGTCTGGGAACACGAATGGTGAGTTCTCTGGATACAGTGAGAGATGTCGGTAGTTAAAGGAGATGAGGGTAACCAACCTTCCTTGCAATTCATGGACCATTCTCTGTCTCCCTTCCTTCCTTTCTCTCTCTCTCTCTCTCTCTCTCTCTCTCTCTCTCTCTCTCTCTCTCTGAACTAATCTTTTGGTTTAGGGACATGGATTGGAGCAACCATGTCCTCTAAGGCCCTCTGCATTTAAATGAATCTGGGTTCTTGATCTGAAACCACGTGCCATGTTTTTGACCAATTCACTTATTGAATGTTTTTTTTTCTTCAAAGATTTGGAAGTTGAGATTAGACTAGTGAATGGAAATAGTAAGAACAGGTGTTACTAGATTATAGAGTCATTAAAGAACACATCTTGCTTGCATCTTTTTGAGAAGCTGAATTTAACATTTGCTTGGTAATAGGCTGGAAAAGGGTCCCTGTGTCCTTAAAGATGGGTCCAATCCACATGATGGGAGGCTAGCTTCCCCCCCCCCCCCGGAATATACTACACAAGTGTGGTTTTCCATTGACTTTGTTTTCTGCACTTTCCTTGATGTCAGGAAGCCCAAAGATGCCAACAATTTCAAGGAAATACATTGATAGTAAGTGGACAGTCAGAAAAACCAGTGAAGAAATATGAAGAAAAGATAGCCTGTTTCTGCCATCTGCACCTTGCAGATTGTGGCTGAAGCCTCCGGTTTCCTGGTCATGGGGGCTCCAAGCTTACTGTGCTAGATAGATCCATGCCTTTGATTTGGAGTATGAGTCATGCCCCTTGGTAACCAGGTCCACAGAGTTAGCTTGACATTCTGAGTAAGGACTAAGTTGCAGCTATCAGCTTTTGTCCTCAGTTGTATGCGATTTCCTGCGTCATATAGGAACTGGGCACTCTTATCAGATTTCAGATAACTCATGTGGCATAGAGTGTGTTTAGTCAGATCCCCTCTCATTGAGGGCTTCCCCACCCCCTTAAGGGAATATTCCTCCAAGACCATCCCACTCTCGGTGAGCCAGATCTACTAAATGAATGGCCAAGGATCACTCCATTCTGATTCTGTGTCTGGGCTGTGATTTCTTGTACAGTCCGGTTGATTATTTGACCTCACTTCTTCTGAAAGCTAGCAATGGACGAAACCGAGAAGAGTGATTAAAATTTTATTTTTGCTAACATTTTTCTGGGTTTGTTCTTTAGTCAGTTAACGTTTACATTTTCAACATTATTCCTTTTGTAGTGAAAAAAAAGCGCCAGCACTTGAATTGGACGATATTGTTTCCATTGGTTGATGTCGAGTGGTTTTTGAGTAGATTTTGGGTGGATTCTAACGCATAGTATGTCGTGTGTGCAGAATAGAACTCTTCCCTGGTACTTTCAAGGATGGAAGCTTTCAGAAGCAGACCATCAAGCCTCATTTCTGAGATGCCTTTGTATGGGTTTGAATGAGAGTCATTCCGTGAGTAGTCCAAAACGTAACTACCTGTCTGTTCCTTGTTAGTACAAGTGGTTGAGTTTTGGACTTACGGAAAGGCTCTCAGTTCAAATCCATACAAATTGGAAGATGAATCACAAGGACAACTAGCTAAAGCAATCTTGGGGAGCATCTGACCTCTTGAACTTGGGCCTCAGAGACAGGAAATTGAGCAAACAAGACAAAGGAAAAAGGATAACCTGAGCAGGTGCTTATGAAAAGATGTGCTTTGGGTAGAAAATGACAAGAATCAATATTTCTTAGACCTACCCACCAAGAACACCGAATCTCCGTTTTTAACTCCCCCTGATGCGAAATTATGTGGGGATGGCAGGAGAACTTAACTCAGAGTTGAAAGAGTGGGTACCTGTTGTACCTTAATTCCATTGAGAGTACAAATGAAAACCTCAAGATGCTCCAAGTGAATTGTCAGAGAGGATTTAAAAATGTTCACAGAAAAATGAAACAATTCTTTTATTAACCTTTTATGAACTTTCGAAGCCCCCTGTTGAGGGAGTCAGAATTCTCCTAGCCACCAGGCTGGCTGATTTTCGTCCTCATTCAAACCTTGACAGAGTGTCTTCTCAGGCCCAGGCAGCTTTGGAGCTTTCTGGAGGACCATGAACTTGTTTTTTCCCTTTGGTAGGAGGCATGAGCTTGTAAGGTAGAACTCGAGGCTGGCCACAATGGTTGTAAGTTGACTTTGCTTATGTTATGGAGTTAAGGTAAACATTTATCCCAACACCAGTTATTAATTGAGCCACTGCTGCGTGCCATTCACCTCATTCTATATGAAGATAGACAATAATTGGTAATAAATGCAAATCAAACCACTGACCAATAGGTGATTCAGACCAAACGCACAGACCAGGTTACTGATGAGGGAGGAGGAGGGGAGGCAGCGAGGTTGCATAAAACTCCCCTGAGTCTTATCTCAGCCTCTGAAGTTGGGCCACCTGGATGCCAGCATATGACAGTGTGTTACGGAATGACGTAGACTACGTAGCAAAACAATGCAAGTAAAACCCAAATCGCGAGGGCAAGTCATCCTTGTCTTGGTCCTTCACTTCTCTCTTGGCCCATGGAGCTTGCCTCAATGATGCAGGAGAGTCAAAGTAGTTGATTCCACCCTCCGCAAACGACTTAAAGATGGACCTGTTCTGCTGATGTTTACTCAAATGAGGAGATTAAATTAACCAAAATGTATTCTTGGATGGCGTGTAGGTGCCTTCTGACTTTTCCTTCACAAAATTCCATTAACACCCTCTGAGCAGGCTACCTTTCTGGATGTATGCGTACCTAATTTGGGCATTGAGTTAATAGTTTCACAGCTTCGAATTTTCCAGATTGGTTGACGGACTACCTTTGCAAGAAAATTGGAAGCTGCTCCTTTACATGAAAAGTGCGATGAACAAACAGGCAATGTTTTAAATCTTAGAAGTGTTTCTGACTCAGAGAAAGTAAAGTGTCATAGCCCGGTGGACTGTCATGCAATGCTATT
Source organism: Tenrec ecaudatus (assembly GCF_050624435.1). Classification (NCBI taxonomy): domain Eukaryota; kingdom Metazoa; phylum Chordata; class Mammalia; order Afrosoricida; family Tenrecidae; genus Tenrec; species Tenrec ecaudatus. The sequence goes on along the minus strand of NC_134531.1, from coordinate 34,539,633 downwards.
GACTGTCAGGCAACAGATCCTTTTGGAAACCAATATTTCTAAGCACCCCCTCCCCAGTTGTTTATGCAAAAAGTACATAACCTGGGTGGGGAGCTCTCCTTCTTTTGTTTGAATAAATGATCTGCTCTAAAACCGATGAAGGGGGAAATCTGTTGAAAGAAACATAAACAAATGATGGACGGGCTTCTGAGAACACGGCTGTGTGAAAGCATTCTTTCTGCTGTCTCAGTCGGTGTGGTAAGAGATTGTGGTGAAACAGCTCTTCCTCTCTGAGAATAGCATGACCTTCTTGCTGCATTCTCACACCTGCTTCTCCAAAGGCAGTTTCCTTTTTATTTTTTTTCTCCACCAGCAAAATATAATGGAAGCTGTTTTTTAGGAGTGAAACCCACTGAAAGAAGCAAGTAATTGGTAGCTAAGGTTTTGTGATCGATCTCGCAACTCCCAGAAAGGTACATTGCACCAGCGAATAACGATCTCAAATGTCTTGCCCTTGTTTCTTTTCTAGATCCTCCTTGCATTCTTCATAAATGAAGTTATTGACATAATAAAATCTATATACTTTACAGGCACTTGTAACCCTTGGACACCGTGGTTGCCATGTTTGTTTCAGCAAAGCCTATGTGAACTTTTTTTTTTTTTTTTTACACTTCTGGTCCCTGTTCTTATCGCCAACCCTGGAGCAACTCAAACTCACAAGCATGTTAAATCCAGCTTCACATTATGGTCTCCCGCTGATGATCATTAATCTTCCCTTTCTTTCTGCTCTAGATTTGGGAACACCTTTTCAGGGACCCTGTAACTCCGCTCAAATACCCGACCTTTGAAGCACAATATGAGTATGTGGTTGGCGATCCTTTTGTGAAAGAGTGAAGTGCATGTTTCCTCTGCTGACCTTAACACACGACATTCACAGACTGGTCAATTCTGGGAACATTGTGACCTTAAACTTGAAAGGTTTGAGCTGCTGGTATCCTGGAAGCTCTCAGGCCACACGTGTAATGGAAGACACTTGGTACTCTGTGGAAAAGTGAGAGCAGAGTAGGGGTGGGCGTCAAGAAACAATGATAGCTAGACAATCACTTGTTCTCCCAAGGAGGTGTGAGTCCCAGAGTGCTGCCTTGCTGATTGAATGAAGTGCTGAACAAATGCAGGGTATTTTCAAAAGTCAGGCATGGCCTTGGAGGTTCATCTCATTCCTTTAGTTTCCAAGGACATTGGGAGGGGGGCGGGGAAACTCCATACCACAGCTCTTTTAAAAAAATCATTTTATTAGGAGCTCATACAATCCATACATACATCAATTGTGTAAAGCACATTTGTACATTCGTTACCCTCATCATTCTCAAAACATTTGCTATCCACTTAAGCCCCTGGCATTTCCCCCACTGACTCCCCACTCCCCCTCCCTTATGAACCCTTGATAATTTATAAATTATTATTTTGTCATATCTTGACTTGTCCGACGTCTCCCTTCACCCGCTTTTATGTTGTCCGTCCCCCAGGGAGGAGTTTATGTAGATCCTTGTAATCGGTTCCCCCTTTACAGCCCACCATCCCTCCATCCTCCCAGTATCTCCTGAAGGGATCATCTGCCCTGGATTCCCTGTGATTCCAGTTCCTATCTGTACCAGTGTACATCCTCTGGTCTAGCCAGATTTGTAAGGTAGAATTGGGATTATGATAGTGGGGGAGGGGGGACAGGGAAGCATTTAGGAACTAGAGGAAAGTTATATGTTTCATCGTTGCTTCATCGCACCTTGACAGGCTCATTGCCTCCCTGAAACCCTTCCCTAAGGGGATGTCCAGTGGCCTACAAATGGGTTTTGGGTCTCCACTCCACACTCCCCACTCATTCACAATGATATGCTTTTTTGTTCTGATGATGCCTGATACCTGATCCCTTCGACACCTTGTGATCACACAGGCTGGTGTGTTTCTTCCATGTGGGCTTTGCTGCTTTTGAGCTAGATGATCGCTTGTTTACCTTCAAGCCTTTAAGACCCCAGATGCTATATCTTTTAATAGCTGGGGACCATAGCTTTCTTCACCACATTTGCTTATGCACCCATTTGTCTTCAGCGATTGTATCAGGGAGGTGAGCACACAATGATATGATTTTTTGTTCTTTGATGCCTGATAACTGATCCCTTTGGCACCTTGTGATCATGCAGGCTGGTGCGCTTCTTCCATGTGGGCTTTATTGCTTCTGAGCTAGATGGCCGCTTGTTTACCGTCAAGCCTTTAAGACTCCAGACGCTATATCTTTTGATAGTTGGGCACCATCAGCTTTCTTCACCACGTTTGCTTATTCAGCTGCATTGTCTTCAGCGATTGTCTCAGGAAGGTGAGCATTATAGAATGGGAATTTCATAGAACAAAGTATTATTGCATTGAGGGAGTACTTGAGTTGAGGTCCAATGTCCATCTGCTACCTTAATACTAAACCTATAAATATATATGCACATAGATCTATTTCCCCATCCTCATATATAAATATATTTACATATGTACATGCCTTTATTTAGACCTCTATAAATGACCTTTGCCTCCTAGCTCTTTCCTCTATTTCCTTTGACTTTCCTCTTGACCCACTATCATGCTCAGTCTTCATTTGGGTTTCAGCAATTCCTCTTGGTTACATTACCCTTGGTCACACTCTACCAGGCCTCCTACACTGTCCTCACCACCGATTTGGATCACATGTTGTTCCCTTGTCCCTGGGTTTGTTAACACCACTGCCTTTCTCCCCACCTCCCCCTCTCCCATGCCCCCCTGGAACAGTCAGTCCCATTGTTTTCTCCTCCGGATTTTTCATCCAGCCTATTTTATTTAGACAGACCTGCGGAGATCATAACATGCACAAAAACAAGCAACAAAATAAAAGAAAACCACAACAATAACAACAAGCCAGTGACAAACAACAACAACACAACAAAACAAAACCCAACAACACAAAAGAAGATCTTGTAGTTAGTTCAGGGACTGTTTGTTGGCCATTGGAAGTGTTTTGCAGTCGAGTGTGTTGGGGCGCCAAGCCCTGGCTCCAATGTCTATTTTTGGTATTCCCTGGGGACTTTGTTGCTCTGTTCCCCTTGCTGCTCTGTTCTACTCCATTAGTGTTTAACCTCAGTGTGGTGGGATCAGATCGAGCGGCGTTCCCACACTGTGTCTCCAGTGTTGTCCCTTGTAGGGCTATGGGTCAGTGAACAATGTCGTGTCTCATAGTGGGGCCTGTCATGTGCATGCCACAACTCTTATACTTAGTCATGTTACACCTAACAACAACAAAGACGACAACAACAAAGCCTCATTTAGCAATATCATTCACCATCCACTTGCTTAAGATGATCAGTGAAGGCTGCACCATGCAGAGAGGAAATAACTGTCAATTCAGGTGATTTAATTCACCTAAGTCCCGGGCAGTGTTTCGTTATGTTGCACCTGGGCTTGCTATGGGTCAGAGCGGACTGGATGGCACCTACCAACAACAGCTAAGTCACCATTCATCAGCTCACCCACAACCAAAGTCACTGCTGCCGAGTCAATGCCCACGCACAGCGGCCCCGTGTGGGTTTCTGAAATGAACTGTTTATGCGAGTAGCAAGCCCAGGCTTTCTCCTGTGAGCACCTGCTTGTTTCCAACTGCAGACCATGCCATCTCAGCCCAGCGTGCCACTCCCATGCCACCAGTGCCAGTTGAGCTATTTAGATATGGTTTGAGTGAAAACTTACTTTTGCTTCAGCTGTACAGAAGAAAAAAGCGGGGCTTTTTGAACAAGTTAGTCATGCAAAGATAAAAAGGGCGATGCTTCTCTATATTCATATAGCACATGTTTTACCGGTGCCTGGAGACACCTACTTGCAAAATGCAATGAGTATACTAGAGACCCAAAAGTCCAACACGGCCTTTAGAACACATCCCTGGCCATTTGTTGGTTGAGGATACTTTATTCACGTATTTGTAGCTAATGCTGATAACCAAGTCTGTTCTGGAAGAAGTACAACCTCCTGAGAAGCAAAGATGGCCAGGCTGTCTCGGTACTTTTGGCATATCATGAGAAGAGACGAGTCCCTGGAAAGGGACTGCATGCTTAGTCATGTGGAGTCCGTGAGCAGGAGGAAGACTGTTGAAGAGATGGATTGAAGTCGTTCCCGTAAGAATAGGCTCAGACACACCATGTTTGTGAGGATGGCGCAGGACTGGGCTGTGCGTCCTTCTGTTGTGTGTAGGGTTGTCATGCATCAGCACCGACCCTACAGCACCTGACAACAACAGCAGCAGCGAAGGCTAATTTTCAAATACGGAGCTGTTCCTCTATGTAAATTCATTTTATTCAGTTTTTGGTGAACATTTACACAGCAAGTTAGGTTCTCATTTGGCATTAAATTTTTTTTTTGCACAAATTGTTCAGTGATATTAGTTACACTTATCCCAAGGAGTCAGCAGTCCCTTTGTGTTCTGTTTGTTCCAGTTCCAGTACTCTAGCTTTCTTTCCCCTGGCCCTATCATCTTGACTTTTGGTTGTAGACTCTTGGTTTGTAAGCAAAGCACCAATCTTATGGGTAGCCTCTACTATATTCATAAAAGGTGATCTCAGGGGATAGGTTGGGTCCTAGGTTGACAGCTTGTCGCAGGGAGACCTCTCTCCTCTACTATTCCCCTTTGTTTGGAGTTCGACAAACAAACAAACAAACAAACAAGCGAGCATTGACACTGAACAGTTGTTTCTTTGCTGAGACTTTGGGCACCTTCGACGGTTGAGTGGAGACCTACAGTTGTGTCTTCAGTGGCTACTCACTAGCTCGTCATTTTTGTGAACTATATTTTGCCAGTTGATTGTGTTCTCCCATGACGTTCTGGGAAGGCCAGTCTTGGAAGTGTTTGGGTATGCCTGTGAAGGATCTGAATTATTTGTGTCTTCAATGAATATATGTGCCTATACTCAAGGGGGCTTCGAAAGTTTGTGGAAAAGTCCTATTATCTTTTACAAAGTCATTTTCCATGGACTTTTTGAAGCCCCGGTATATTCATATTTACAATTTCCTGCAGGTACTTTGGAGCCTCCCTCCATAGGTGCTCAAACACTCTTTCTTGCTGCCTTTATAAAAGAGAGATAATCCAATATTTGTCCTTCTATACTCGACATGCTTGTCTCCCTCCACATGTGCTCAAAACCTCATTTTCACTTTGCTTGAGGACAGCTGGAATTTGTTGCTACATTTCCCATTACAAATAATGATTACAACATGTTTCTATTATGTCCCCTGTACTTGATGCTCCCCATTTTCCCCTTAGTCACAACCAACGAACATTGGACTGTCTTTTTAAATCCTAGTAGAGGGTTGCTAACAGCAAGGTCAGCTGTTCAAAGCTAGCAGCCACTCCCTACAAGAAAGCTGAGATTATCAACTCCTGCGAAGAGTTACAGCCTCAGAAACTAAGGAATAATAGTTCTCCTTTGTTTTACAGAATTACTGAGTCGGTAGTGTTAGTGGGTATGGTAGTAGATATAGTTACTTCTATCTGTATTCACCTCTGTACATGCATGCATCAACACAAATACCAAGAGGCCAGTGGCCGTTAGGTGCCATCGAGTCAGTTCCAACCCATAGAGACCCCATGTCCAACAGAACGAAATGCTGCCCGGTCCTGCACCACCCTCACTCCTGTTCCTGTGCTTGAGCCATTGTTCTAGCTGCAGACGGCCTTTCTCTTTCCCGCTGCCCCGATAAAAGACATATCATACAATATTTGTTCTTATAAGATTTGTTGTCTTTCAGCTACAAGCTTATCTCCCACCATCTGTGTTCAAGCACTCATCTTTACTTTGGTTGAGCATAGCTAAAATTTGTTACCACTTTTCCCATCACAAATAATAATCATAACAAGTTTCTACGATCTACTTTACTTTCCCCCATTTTTCCCTAGTCACCACCAATAAACATTGGCTTCTCTGTGTAATCCTGTTCCTGTCTTTCTATAAAGGAGAGGTCATGCCACATTTGTCCTAACATGCTTGATTTATTTCACCTACCCTGTGCTCTCCAGGTCTATCTATGCTCTACTATGTTCCTCTGACTCATTCTTCTTTATGGCTGTCTAGTATTCTACTGTAGGCACTAATTACCATTTGCTTACCCATTCATCTGTTGAGAGACGCTTTGATTGTTTCCACTTTTTGCTATTGTGAATTTAGGTTAGCTATGAGTTGAAATGAACTTGAAGTTTGTGACAACAACAGATTGGAAGTGGTATTGACGGATACTAGGCTAGGTCTATTTCTGGACCTTTGAGAGAGCACTATACTATTTTCTATAGCGATTGTGCCATTTCAAAGTACCACTAGCAATGATAGTGGCTCCAGGCTCCCACACCATCACCATGTGCTGTTTAACACTGCCATCTTAGTTGGGGTGATAGCTCATTATAGTTTTGATTTGCATTTATGTAGTGGCCAATGTTGTCGTTGTTAGGTGCCATTGAGTTGGTTGCAATTCACAGAGGCTGTTTGTACAACAAAATAAACACTGCCTGGTTCTGTGCCTTTTTCACAATTGTTGCTATGTTTAAGCCACCTTTGCAACCGCCCTATCAGCTGGTCTCGTTGAGTGTCTTTATGTTTTGTGCTGCCACTGTACTTTATCAAACATGATGTTCTTTCTCAGGGATTGGCCTCTCCTGAGAACATGTCCAAAGTAGGTGAGACAAAGTCTTTCCACCCTCACTTATTCTTAATTAAAAAAAAAATCAATTTATTGGGGGCTCATACAACTCTTATAACAACCCATCCATTGTGTCAAGCACATTGTACATTTGTTGCCCTCATCATAGACTACATATTTTTTCCCCAAGTATTATGCATTTTTTGCCCTTGAGTCAGTTTATTGTGCCAACCTGGCCGATAAACACATGTGGGATTAATTGAAGGGTGGAGGGATAAATGGCTCGGTGAGTCTCGTCTTTCTAGTTCTTGGGTCTCTTGCTTTGTGATGGTCGCACCAGGGTGCAGCTGCCTTAGCCGTTCCCTGCTTCAGCTTGCAAGGCTGACTTCCTGCAAGATATCCCCAAGGAGAAGCCACATGGACCTACCCTGATGCAGCCCTGGATGCTGGAGCTGCTGTGTGGAGACCCCTGCCAGAGCTGAGATGCTTACATGCTCACTGACTTGGCTTTCCTCCTGCAGTCGGCATCATTGTGTCTGCTTTGTGAAATGGAGGAGGACTTTGTGGATTGGTGTCAGACATATGGATTAATGGGTTAATGTTGGACTTGTGGGCTTGGGCAGCACTGGATTGGGATGTTTTCTTGATACACAGTTAACCTTTATATAAAACTATCTCTTATGCATGAGTTTCTGTGGATTTGTTTCTCTAAAGTACCTAAACTAACACACCCCTCATCATTCTCAAAACATTTGCTTTCTACTTGAGCCCTTGGTATCAGCTCCTCGTTCCCTGCCCTCCCTCCCTGCCCTTACCCTTGATAATTTATAAATTATTATTAATTTGTCATGTTTTACACTGTCTGCCATCTCCCTTCACCCACTTTTCTGTTGTCAGTCCCCCAGGGAGGGGGTTATATGTAGATCCTTGTGATCGGTTCCCCTTTCTATCCCACCTTCCCCTTACCTTCCTGGTATTGCTACTCTCATTATTGGTCCTGAGGGGTTTTTCTGTCCTGGATTCCCTGTGTTTCCAGTTCCAATCTGTACCAGTGTACACCCTCTGGTCTAGCCTGATTTGTAAGGTAGAATTTGGATCATAATAGTGGAGGGGCGAGGAAGCATTTCAGAACTAGAGGAAAGTTGTATGTTCCATCGGTGCTATACTGCACCCTGACTAACTCATGTCCTCCCCACAATCCTTTAGTAAGGGGATGTCCAGTTGCCTACACATGGGCTTTGGGTCTCCACTTTGCACTCCCCCCCATTCACAATGATATGATATTTTGTTCTTTAATGCCTGCTACCTGATCCCTTTGATACCTCGTGATCACATAGGCTGGTGTGCTTCTTCCATGTGGGCTTTGTTTGCTTCTGAGCTAGATGACTGCTTGTTTACCTTTAAGCCTTTAAGACCCCGGATGCTGTTTCTTTTGATAACCAGGCACCACATCAGCTTTCTTCACCACGTTTGCTTATGCACCTGCTTTGTCTTCAGTGATTGTGTCAGGAAGGTGAGCATCATAGAATGCCAGTTTAATAGAACAAAGTGTTCTTGCATTGAGGGAGTACTTGAGTGGAGACCCAAGGTCCATCTGCTACCTTAATAATAAACCTAGAAATATATGCACATAGATCTATTTCCCCATCCTTATATGTAAATATATTTGCATATGTATATGCCTATATTTAAACCTTTATAAATGCTCTTTGCCTCCTAGTTCTCTCCTCTACTTCCTTTTACTTTTCTCTTGTCCCCCTATCATTTTCAGTCTTCATTTGGGTTTCAGTAATTCCTTTTGGTTATGTTGCCCTTGATCAAGCCCCACCAGCCCTCTTACCACTCCTTCCAGGCCTCCTTGCGACTGATTTTGGATCACTCGTTGTTCCTTTGTCCCTGGGTGTGTTAACACCACTTCTTTTCTCCCAATTCCCCCTCTCCCATGTCCCCCCAGCACCGTTGGTACCATTGTTTTCTCTTCCAGACTGTTTACCTAGCCTATGTTGTCTAGATAGACCTGCAGAGATGATAATACGCACAAAAACCAGACAGCAAAACAAAGCAACAAGGCAAAACAAAACAACAAAAAATGACAAAAAAAAGAAAAGCCTGTAAATTGTTCAAGGTCTGTTTGTTAACCTTTAGGAGTGTTTTCTGGTAGAGTCTGAGTGGGTGCTATGCCCTGGCCCCAAAGTCTATTTTTGGTACTCCCTTGGGACTTCCTTGCTCTGCTCCCCTTGCTGTTCTGTTGTACGCCCCTAGTGTTTTGCCTTGGTGTGGTGGGGTCAGAATGGGCGCAATTCCCACACTGTGTCTCCAGGAGCAAGATTCTGGCTGTACTTCTTTGAAGACAGATTTTTTTGCTCTTTTGGCTGTCTGTGGACTTTCGGTATTCTTCGCCAACAGCCCAATTCAAGGCCTTCATTGTTGTTCTTCTTTATTCAATGTTCAGCTTTCTCATGTGTATGAGACCATTGAAAATATCATGCTTTGGTTCAGGCGCATCTCAGTCCTCAAAGTTTCAGTGGACATCCTTGTTCTCGAATCTCTTAGAGTTCTTGTGCGCAGATTTGACCAGTGGAATAACATCATTTGGTCTTTTGACTGCTGCTTCCATGTGCAGCAGCCAATTGCAGACCCTAGAAAAACAAAATCCTTACAAATTCAATCTTTTCATTGATCACAATGTTTTCTATTTGTCCAGTTGTGAGGATTTAGATTTTCTTTACATTCAGTTGCAATCCATACGGAGGCCACAGTCTTTGATTTTCATCAGAAAATGTGTCAAGTCCTCTAAACCCGGAGCCAGCAAGGCTGTGTTTTCTGTGTATCATAAGGCGTAAGTCCTCTGCCAAACCTCATACTAGTGTTCTTCACATCGCCCAGTTTTGGGATTATTTGCTCAACAAACTGATTGCATGTACGTTGTTTATGGTGAAAAATATACAACCTTGACACAGCCTATTTGTTGTTTGTCTTCATTTATTGCTTTTTGTTTTTTTAATTTAAAAAGATCATTAAGTCAAATGGGATAAGGGCAAGAAAACTACAGAGAGACATAATACAGATGAAGGAGATCATTAGCACAGGTCATAGGGTGTCCAGGGGTTTGCTAAGATACATAGCTTTACAAAGGACTCGGGACATCAAAGAAAACTGACAACAATGGTTGGTGGCTGGCAGGACATCATCGTTTACAGTGGAACATCTAAAGTGGTATTGGACCATGCTTGGGACACATACATGATGTTAGACAGCAGAGCTTACAGTGTTAGTGCAGAGGCTGCAGGGCAGTTGATGCTACCACCAGTACCATGATCTCCATCAATGACACAGCCAGGTAAGCCCTTAAGGGAGAAGGTGTCTTGGTTTGAAGTCATGAAGTATTTCCTAGTTCCTTTTGCACAGCTGCCTCTTGGTCTGTATACAGGTTCCTCATGAGCATAATTAAGCACTATGGAATTCTCATTTTTTTCTCAATGTTGCCCTTAGTTTGTTATGATCCACACAATTAAATGCCTTTGCATAATCAGTAGCACACAAATAAACATCTTTCTGGTATTCTCTGCTTTCAGCAAAGCCTGATGTCTGATGTCAGCAAAGATAACTCTCATTCCACATCCTTTTCTGAACTCAACCGAAATTTTTGGCAGCTTCCGGTCAATGTACTGCTGCAGCCATTTAAAAATTATCTACAACAAAATTTTACTTGTATGTGTTATAAATGATCGTACTAGATACTTTTTCACATTTTGTTGGGTTACTTTTCTTTGAAATTGGCACAAAAATGGATCCCTTTCAGTTAGTTGGCCAGATTTCTTCGCATAGACAGTGAGTACTTTCAGTTTTGCATCGTCTGGTTGAAATATTTCACTGGTATTCAATTAATTACTGGAGCCTTGTTTTTGGCTAATGCTTTCAGGGCCGTTTCAGTACTGCTGGTTCTTGACCATATGCTACCATTTGAAATGGCTGAATGTTGATCAGTTATTTTTGGTATGGTTACTCTATGTATTATGTACATGGTCTTTGATGCTTGGTACATCCATCATTCAATATTTTGCTGATAGAATTCTTCAGTATTTCAACTTGAGACTGGAATTTTTTCCCTTCAATTCTTTCAACTTAATGTATGCTATGTATGTTCCTTCCAGTTTCCTATTTCTAGGTCTTTGCACACTTCATTTTACTACTTTGTCTTCAGTTATTTCATCTTGAGGTATGGAGAGTATGTTTTTTCCATTTTGTTTTCTAACTCCATGAACTTTCGCATTTCATTACAATACTTTACTTTGTCTTCTGGAGTGGCCCTTTGGAATTTTCTGTTCACTTCTTTTGCTTTGATTTTTCTTCCATTTGACGTAGCTACTCTATGATTAAGAACACTTTTCAAAGTCTCCTCTGTCATGTGCTTTGGTATTTCTTTCTTTCTGTTTTTTTAAAAAATGACTTTCTGTTTCCTCATGTGTGATGTTCTCGATGTCCCCCCACTGCTTGTCAGTTCTTCTGACAGTATTCAGTGCATAAAAACTGCTCTTGAGATGGTCTCAGAATTCAGGTGGGATATACTCAAGCTTATATTTTGACTTTAATTTTCTTCATCTTCCATCTGAACTTATTTATGAGCAATGATGGTTTGTTCGACAGCAAGCCCTGGTCTTATTTTGGCTGATGATTTTGAGTTTCTGCATCTTATCTTCCCACAGATGTAGTCATTTTGATTTCTGTATATTCCAGCTAAATTGCCAAAAAATGTAGCTATCTATCATACTCAACGTATGTCAAGGTGAAAGAACTGAGGGAAAATTAAAGTTTCTTGCGGTAATAGTGAAGGATTTTATGGACAAAATTGAATAAGCTATTGAACAACTACTGATAGAGGATATGATGCAGCTGTGCACATTTCCTGACTTTAACCACGCACGAGTCCCTTGCTTAGTCTGCACAACTGCCTCTTGATCCATGTAAAGGTTCTACATGAGCACAATTAAATGCTCTAAAATTCCATTCTTCTCAAGAGTGTCCATGGTTTGTTATGATCTGCACAGTCAAATGCCTCATAGTCAATAAAACATAAGTAAATATATTTCTGGTATTCTTTGCTTTCAGCCAAGATTGTTCCTATTGTAAATCCTGTTTGAATTTCTGAAAGCTCCCAGTCAATGTACTGTTGCAAATGCTGTTGGATAATCTGCAGCAAAATTTTACTTCCATGTGATATCAGTATTGTTCTATAATCTGTGCATTCTCTCAGGTCACCTTTCATTGGAATGGATACAAATATGGGTCACTTCAAGCCCGTTAGACTAAAGAAGACATGAGTAGAAGTGATGTATTTGTATTTGAATTATATTGTTGGCAGACTATACTGAAAGCGCCATGGACGGCCAGAACAAACAAATCTACCTGGTAGGAAGGCCATTCAGAATGCTGCATCAGGATTGGAGGACGGTGTATTACACCCTACCCATTACAAGAAACCAGACAGTGACACTTGTCTCACACATCCTGGACATGTTATTAGGGAGACCAATCCCTAGAAAGAGGCATCATGTGTGGCAAAGTAGAGGATCAGTGGAAAGGAGGGTACCCTCAGGACATGCATTTACACAGGGGTTCCAACAATGGGCTCAAGCACAGCAATAATTGGGAAGGTCGTGCAAGACCAACCAGTGTTTGCTACTCTAGTTGCTCCTAGTTGGCACTGAGCTGAAAGCATGTAATAGCGACAGGACTTCCAGTGTATTGGTAAATCACGGTGGTGAGAGTGGGAATCTCTGTCTCCCTTGCATTCATTCACAAAGGGAGAGACCTCAGCTTTTCTGTGTTTGTATTATGCTGGTTATTTGTTTTTCATCCAAAACTCAAACCAAACTTGCTGTTTTTGAGTTGATGCTGATTCCTAATGACAGCTGTTAGGGCAGGATAGAATTGGTTTTCTGAGACTGTAATTCTTTATGTATTCTTTATTCTCCTGTGGAGTGGCTGGTGGTTTTGAACTCTTGGCCTTGTGGTTCACAGCTGCAAGTATCCACTAGGCTACCAGAGCCCCTCTTATTTTTAATACATTTCCTTAATTTTGTTGAGAAATCTCCTTTCTTTCTGAGAGGTTTTTTTTGTGTTTTGTTTTATTTTTCCTATTTTTTCTATCACAATGGCTCTGTTTACATCTTTTACTTTAGTTTGCGTTAGCTTGGTTAGGTAGTGTGATTCTAGGACTGTCCATTTTACCTAGGGTTTCACATTTATTGGGGTACAGTTTTTCATAGTAAACCTAGATGACTTCCTTTATCTTGTATCGGTTGTAATATCATCCACTTAATATGGTCATTTGGTTATTTCCCTTTTCTGTAGTATAGTGGATTACTCATTGGACTGCTAACCACAGGGAGATGGTAAGAACCCACTAGCTGCTCCCCCAGGGGAAAGATGACGCTGTCCACTGTAAAGCTGGAAAGTTGAATCCCGCAGAGGTAGTTAGTTCTACCTCATTCTGTAGGGTCCTTGTGAGTCACAATCAACTGGACTGCAGCAATTTTGCTCTTAGTGATTTTTTTAGATGCTGTCTTGCAGTAGAAAGTGTTGTATAGTCTTTCACTATTATTGTGGAGTTGTCTTTTTATTCTTTCTAAGTATTTATTTCATGCATTTGGATACTTTGGTATTAGGTGTGCATATGTTTATAATTGCTATATATTTTTTGCTGATTGACTTTATTATTTTGCAATACAGTCCTACTTTGCTTCTTGTAATCAATTTTTATTTATAGTATATATTATAGAATATTCCTATTACTACCCCTGCTTTTTGTTACTAGTTGCATAAAATATGTTAGCCTTTGTGTTTCAGTTTGTTTATGGCCTTATGTCTAAGATGGTTCCTTTTCTTTAAGATAGACTAATTGGCATATACTTCACATATCAAACTTTAATAGCTCATTCATCTTAAGAAGAGTTGTGCAATCATCACCAACATCAGAACATTTTTTTCTTGTAGTCGTTGTTAGCGTCCCATTTCCCCCCATCCTCCCCTGGCACGTCCCTAGATTACTATCTCTGTGGATTTACCTATCATGGATTTCATACGCAGGAAATCATACAAAACACAAACAAGAAGCAAACAAACAAAACCAAAGCCCAACGACAATGACGAGACCAAACATAGGAAAACCTCAATAGAAAAGAAAGCAGAAAAGATTGCAAGCTGAAACAACTTTAAAATGGGTCAAAGGGAGATCAAATGATAAGGTGTTACATTTTAAGCTACCTACTACATTCGCCATAACTGACTTCACAACGCTCCCCATCTAATAGCAAAGCCTATCTACACCCCTGGACTCTTCCGAGGGAATTCACTGACAGCTTACTCTATGTGTAGTAGTTGTTGTTGTTGGGGGCCAGCAGGTCCATTCCAATCATAGCGACCCCATGGACAATAGAGGGAGGCAATGCCTGGACCTATGCCATCCTCACAATTGTTTTTATACTTGAGCCCATCCAAGCAGATGTTGTGTCAGTCTATCCTACTGAGGGTCTTCCTCACATTCTCTGCCCCTCCACTTTACCAAGCATGATGCCCTTCCCAGGGACTGGTCGCTCCTGACAGCATGTCCCAAGAATGTAAGACCAACTCTTGCCCAACTCTTGAGATGAGGTCTTGCCATCCTTGCATCTAGGGAGCGTTCTGGGTGTATGTCTTCTAAGACAGACTTGTTGGTTCTTTCGGCAGTTCATGGTAATTTCAATATTCTTCACCAGCACCATAATTTAAATGCATGTGTTCTCCTTTGTCTTCTTTACTCAACATCCAACTTTCATATGCATAGGAGACACCTACAAATGGATTAGGGGTTTCCACCGCCATCCACAGCCATCTACAAAACAGACAGTCAGAATTTAAGCTCTGATACTATTCCCTCCTGATTTTATTATTTATATTCCTTGGATCACACAGGCCGGTGTACTTCTACTATGTGAATTTTGTTGATGCCTCGCTTAGGTGGCTGCTTGTTTTAAGACAAAACTTTTAGGCCCCAAATGCTTTTCTTTCTGATCGCTGGTCTAAGGTGTGCTTCTTGTAGACAGCAAAGGAATGGATAATGTCTTTATCCATTTATATTTAAGTTAATTACTGAAAATGAAGTGTTTAGTCACTTATTTTTTCAGTGTTTTATGTTTTCTTTTTTAAAAATTCTGATTTTCCTCTTTTTGTTTGTATTTGGCTACTTTTTTGGTGATAAACCTTTTTCTTTCAATTTTTTTCGTGGTGATTTCAAAAAATAGTTTTATTGACATTAATTTACATATCATGCAATCTATTGTTTAATCATAGTAAGAAGAGCTGCGCAATGATCCCTGCAATCAATTTTAGAGCTTTCCTTCTCTCTTGTACTTACTGTTGTTAGCTCCCTGTTTTTCCCGAAGCTTTCCTGCCGTGCCCCTAGGAAATTATTCATGTGGTTACTGTCTCTATACATTTACCTAATCTGGATTTCACATAGAGAAGCACTACAAAACACAACAAAAAGCCCAACAGCAATGACAATAAAAGAGAGAACAGTCTCAATTAAAAAACCCCCAAAATATCAAAAAAATGATGTAAGATATGATAAAATAATAATTATTTATAAATTATCAAGGGCTAGGCCTGGAAGGGGGGAGCGGGGAGGGAGGAGAAAATGAGGAGCTGATGCCAGGGGCTCAGGTGGAGAGTGGGTGTTTTGAGAATGATGATGCCAACATATGTACAAATGTGCTGGGCACAAATGATATACGTATGGATTGCAAAAGGAGTTTTATGAGCCCCAATAAAATGATTAAAAAAAGAATAATAATAATATGTAGAAAAATGAGGAGCTGATGCCAGGGGCTTACGTGGAGAACAAATGTTTTGAGAATGATGAGGGTAATTAATGTAAAAATGTGCTTTACACAATTGATCTATGTAGGCATTGTGATAAGAGTTGTACGAACCCCAATAAAATGATTAAAAAATGAGTCAAAAAAGGGAGACCAAAAGATAAGGTGAAACATTTTAATCTAACTATAATTGGCAATAATCCACTTTCAAAGCACTCTATCTGACAGCGAGGCTGTTCACAGCCCTGGGCTATGATCCGAGGGGATTCACCCGAGGGGCTTCCACAGTCCCCCACAGCCTTCTGCTAGCTGCGTGGTCACAATTTCAGCTCTATTACTGTTCCTCCTCCAGATTTGGATTTTATTATTTACAGTCCTTGAGTCACACAGACTGGTGGGCTTCATTGATGCCTCGCTTAGATGGCTACTTTTTAAAGACAAACTTTTGAGACTCAGATGTTATTCTTCCTGATAACTGGGGACTTTCTGATTTCTTCATCACAATTTGCTATAGCACCCATTTCTTCAGTGATTTTTTCATGAGGGCAAATATGGAATAGTTTGGAGATTTCTTAGTCTTTGCCACATATGTTACATTTCACAACTTATAAATATGACATAGTTTCCTGTATGTAGACAGTTAATCTACAATCTTAACATAATAAATCTCCTCTTGTTATGTTCCTTCCTCCTTTACTTCTTTCAGTGTATCTCTCTTAGCATTAATATATAACCTACATTTAGTAAAGTTACTTTGTGCTTATTTACTGCAAACTTGATGCTGCATTGTTATAAGATTAAATTACTACCTTTATTCATGAAAATATCATATGTCTGGCCCTTACGATTGCTTATGTTGGGTTTTCGGGAACCTCTCTCCTATTTTTTTATATATTTATTTTTCCCCTGTGTAGATTTATTTAATGTTCTTGCCTGTCTACTAGGTGCACTCCCCTGAGTCATACATTAAAGTTGGTTTATTCGTGGCAAATTCTCAGAGCTTCCCTTTGTTTGGGATTTTTATTTTATCTTATTTTTCTTTCCTCTTTGAATGAAAACCGTACTGGCTAAAGAATTCTTGGTTGACAATTGTTTTTGATCAGTAGTTTGTGTATGCAGCTCCCTTGTCATAGATCTCTAGAGTTTCTTATGAAAGACACTTGGTATTTCATCTTGCTTTTCTCACCTTGCTTTGTGAATTCTCCCTTTGCCTTTGGTTTTCATAGATTTTATTAGGATATGGTGTGGAGTAGATTTCTTTGTGTGTCCTTCTGATTGGGGTTTTGTAGCTTCCTGTTCTAGCTGGATTGGTTATCTGTTCAGGTCCAGGAAATTCTGATTATTTCTTGGAAAATTGTCACTATGCCTTTATAAGTGTCATGAGACTCTGAGATTCCAATAATTCTAATTCTGTATTTTAAAATTGAATCCCAGAATTTCTCTTGTATTTGTTCAACGTTGCTTCTATTTTTTCACTTTTGCCTCTCTTAAGGTTTGATAAGATCATCAATTTTGTCTTTTAGTCCATTTATTCTATCTCCTGTATGTCCTATTCTATTGTTGAGTGTTTCTCTTGGTTTTTCTAATTCACTCACTTTACTCTTCATTTCCAGTAGTTCCTGGTCATTTCTTGGTCTTCAATAGACTGTTTTCTGTATCTTTTTCTCTGTTTGAAAAAACATATTGAGTACCATGATCTGAAAATCATCAATTCTTCGTGCTACTTTGACTGCCATAGGTGAAATTTCTTTTTCTTCATGTTTTGTTTTGGCTAATCCTGATTCTTTTGTGATTTTATATGTTTTGATATTCTGTTGTAGTGATTGAATCTGGGTCACTTTGCTATTTTGTTGTAGTAATTGAATCTGGGTCATAAAGTTTAAAAAATGTGTATTCTTAAAACTTTAAATTGGTATTCTGGTTTTGTGATGAAACTTTAGAATTTGGTACTTTGCTAGTGCAGTAGCCAAGCAACCAGCTGCCAACCAAAAGACTAGGGTCCACCATGCCCACCAGCTAGCTTCTCCACCCAAGAAAGATGTGGCAGCCACATTCTGCAAAGACTTACAGCTAGAATTCATTCGGCAACAGTGGACTTGGAATCTTCTCCCGAGAACCACTAGAAGGTACTTTGATCTTTTTTGGGGTTTTTTTTTTCCACTACTGATCAGAACTTCACGATGCTTGATCTCTAGAATTTAGGGTCTCTGCACCAGAAGAGGGTTGAGCTAGCTTCAGATGTAAGTGATAAGGCTTGAGTTTCTTGTGCTGAGGGAAATACACATATTTAGAGTATAGCTCACTGTACCACCATGGATCCTGGAGGGTAGGAGGCCCTCGCTCGATTTCCCCTATGGGTGTCCCTGCACAGGCTCTTTCACTGCGTCTCCCTGTAGGCAGAGCACCAGCAGTTTCCCTCGGTGTTGCACATTAGTCTGAAATATTCCCCTACCTTGCTGTCCTTCAGTCTCTGGGTGGTCCCAATGCCTGTCTGTGTTACTCTGGATTGACTAGAGAAACAAATTCACAGATACTCATATTAGTATAAGAAAGAAGTTTATATCAAAGAGTAATTGTATATTAAGAAAACATTCCAGCCTAGGTAAGATCACGTTCATAACTCTGATATTAGCCCATATGTCTGATACTTGTTCATAAATTCCTCTTTAGACTTACACAGTAAGTGCAATGAGGCTGAATGAGGGAAGATCACACAGGCCAGTGGGTAGAGAGTCTTGTGGTTCCAGTGGCAGTGGAAGTGTCTCCATGCTGGTGCGGGTCTCCCTGTGTTTCCTCCAGCTCTCTGAGTTTCTCAATAGAAGGAAAGGGAAGGCAGAGAGCGTGGGTCTGGCCTCCAGTGAGCTATTTGTCTCGGTTGTGCCTCCCAATGAGGCCATCAAGGTGCTATTTGATTGACAGACTAGACCCCACCCCTTCACTCAAGTTGACAGGAGATTATGTAACTGCCACACTATCCGTCTTGGTCCATGGCTACATTCAACAGTGCGTTCTTACGTCTCCAAAGGCTTTCATTCTCTTCCAGTTGCGTGGCTGGTGAGTGTTTGTACTACCTTAAAAAATTTCTGTGTTCCCTGTTTGGAGTGTTGCTGAACCACCTCCCCCAACGGGGCAGTGAGCAAATGCTCTCCATGTCTTAGAAAAGTCCTGCCAGCGGTTCTGCCATCAGTGTTCCTCCTGTCTCCCTCTTCTGAACCAAACCCAACTCTCCAACAGCTCAGCTACTCTCCAGAGTTGTGTGATGCCAGTCAGTGCTTAGTTTGATTCATTCTTCCTTGGATGAATGGCTGGAGCACATCATTTCATCCTGTCCTTATAAATTCATGTTTGATCCCACCAACCACTCACTGCCAGCACTTTGAAATAAAAATGGAAAATTAAAAGTAATGTTTTATTAAGCAGTTTCCCTAGAATTTATCATTTGAAAAGCTTTTGTTTAAAAAGCTACACATACTTCTCATAGTAAGCAATCTGTGCACTGAATAGAAGAATTTGTGTTAATGTCAATAAATAGCTGGAACTTGAAATTGAGAAAGTTTTGAAATACAAAGTTATATATTATTGATAAGTTGATACCATTTGCTTTGTCCTTTTGTCACCTGTTTTCAGAGTTTGTTATTATTCTTTAAAAATTTATATCCTTGACAGTGCTTTTGGACCATTAAAAAATATCTTTTGTGTGGTGTTTGAGTTGCAGGTGGTGATTTTTTTCCCATTGCAAATGACAAGCTCCAGTTCAATTGCATTCTCCTGTGTGTTTTAAAATAAAAAATCTCAGTTACTCATAAACCATTTTAAAAGCCAAGACTACATTATACAATTTGATGTTAATATTCTTTTCCCTGCAGGGTTGGACTACTCACTTTTAGGAGGTCAGCAAGTTCTACAAATGGCCTGACTGAGGGGAACTTCTAGGACAATGGGGAATAGTTTTACGCTAATTGCTGCTATTAAGGAATTGAGGGTGTTCAAGGGGAGGAGAGAGAGAGGGAACCTGAGGCCCTGTCTCTGCCCTTAGCTTCATTGTCTATGATAGGGCCCACAGGTTCAATCACAAAATAGTGCATATCTAGCCAAACTGAGAAGTTGTGAAAGTTTCTTTGTATCTCCAGTGCCTAGCCCACCTTCACTTTACCTTAAGTGCAAGCATCGTGTTCTTCTGGGAATCTAAGGATCCTGAACAGTTCTCCATTTTCTGCTTCTATCCTTACCCACCAGCAATTAAAATGTGCCTGATTTATCCCCCCCTTTTCCCTAAAGCAGTGGTTGTCAACCTTCCTAATGCTGCGACCCTTTCATACAGTTCCTCATGTTGTGGTGACCCCCCCCCCCGTCCCCTTCCCAGCCATAAAATTATTCTCATTGCTACTTCATAACTGTAATTTTGCTACTGTTATGAATTGGGGGCCCCTGTGAAAGGGTCGTTCGACCCCCAAAGAATTGTAACCCACAGGTTGAGAACCAGTTCCCTAAAGCATTTCTCTGTTTTGGTTTAGGCTGTACATTTCTCTACTTTAAAGTATTAGTAAGAGCTACAAGAATAAGGATGCAAAGTATGCTTTAGAATTGCACTATCCTATAAGGTTTCTGTGATACTGGAAACGATCTATATCTTTTCTGTCTAATATGGCAACCAATAGCCACATATAACCATTAAGAATTGAAAATGAGGATGTGAACTTTTAAAAATTATATGTAACTTTAATCAATTTAAAGTTAAAATAAATCATCCAGATATGACTGATGATAATCATATTAGATATAATTTTGAGACCTCATTTTAGTCCAGATCAATGTTGACCATGGGGAATTTGGGGCTCCTGGATGGCCAATGGGTGGGCGAGGGGATTTTGGTTGTCCTTGCAAATGCTCTATTTAAGAGAGCCACTTCGGAGGGCCAAGGCAAGCCACTCTCCCCCTGACTAACCTAGTCTTGATTGGTTACCAGTGATACATGTGACTTTACAGATAATAATATTTCAGGAAAACGTTGACATGACATATCTTGACACCGTTTCCTTCTTTCTTCTCTTGAACTTTTTTTGCCCCCAGGTTTCAAAAGAAGAATTTTTGAACTATTATGCTGGAGTCAGTGCCTCTATTGACACCGATGCCTATTTCATTTTAATGATGAAAAAATCCTGGAGATTATGACTTTGTCTAGTAATTCTTTCATGAATCAGAGATTCTCCGAGAGTGGGACTGCTTTGCAAGAAGTTCAATATTACTGATTTTGATCATGTGCGAATGAAAGTTTCTGAAAACCTGGATTTTAGAAAGCAATAGGTCTTCAATAATCTTTCTTAATGATCTGGAACATGTTTATTTCCTGAGGATATATTTTTAGATCAGAAAGAAAATGAAAAAGTAATAAAGAATGAAGAAATATAGGAAAGAATGAAGGAGGAATAGATGGAATAAGGGAGGATGAATATATAACAGGAAAAAAGAGTGATATTTGAAATTATTTTCTAGGTAAAATACTGTCCTTATTATAAGTATTCCTCTTCTAGGTGTAGATGTTATGTTTTCCCCACACCTTTACTTCACTTGCTGTCTTAGGATTCTGCAGTAGGAGGTGATAGTAAGAGGATTTAAGGAATGTCTAACTGTGTAAAATTTCCTGAGCTTTCTTATTTCCATGTTTCTCTCATCTAATTCTGTACAAATAAAATGAACATTTATTTGATTCTGAAACATTGTTGATTTGTGTATGTGTGCTATGTTCAGATTTTAATTTTGGCCTTTAAATTCATACATGTATATATATGAACAGAGGACAAAGTTCCTCTGCTGTGAAAGTGTCGTGAGCTCAGTGGCCCACTTGGAGGGGCTTACTTAGCATGTGAATCTGCTAAGGTAAATGAGCGTGCACAGGCAAAAGGAATTGCTTAAAGTTTAACAAGTAGCCATCTACCATGGAAGCAACAGAGCCCACATGGAAGAAGCACACTAGCCTGTGCGATCACGAGGTGTGGACGGGAATAGGTACCAGAAGTTCAAAAAGAAGCAATCAAATTAACATGAAGGAACATAGACAAAGTGGAGACCCCAAAGCCACCTGTGAGATAATTGGACAGTCCCTCACAGACGGGCCACAAGGAAGGCATGATATATCCAGGGTATAGTATAGTGCGGATGAAACATATAACTATCCTTTACTTCTTTAATATTCACTCCCCTTACTACTATGGTCCTAATTTTACCTCATTAATCTTGTTAGACCTGACTATGTTCATTTGTAAAATTAAGATCATTTGATGCTTGAAATCCAAGATAGATAAACCCTTCAGAAACAGTAATGGGAGTAATTATTCCCTGAGGGAACAGATGAGATGGATGGAGGGAAGGATGGGGAGGGGTGTGTGAGGGGAGCTGATAGCAGTGGTGACTGTACAACCCCACTCAGAGGGATGAACAACAGCATTGTCGGTGAGTGGATACACTGGATGTGTCAGATATGCCAAATACCTATGCATATATAATAATCATAAAGGTTCCTGGGGGAGGAAGGGTGGGGATAAAAGGAGCTGATATCACATAGTTCAAGAAGAAGGAAAATGTTTTGAAACTGATGGGGGCAGCAATTGTACAATTATGTTTGATCGAATTGTATTATGAGTAGTTAAAATATCTGTAAGAGCGCCTAAGAAAGTGATTTTTAAAAATGTGCCTATTAGAAGCCTTGGCTGTTTCCTGGAATTTTGGGGTAAACTTGAGAAAACCAACTTTGAATGGACTTTGTAAAGCTACTTCTAGACTCCCCACCAGGCAAAGAACAATAGCTAGCGGAGGTGCTCATTGAGGGGCAAAGGAAATATGGAATGGGCAGTAGAAGGAGGTGGTTCTACATACCAGCTACAGCCATGTGACCAGCTGCAGCAATGAGGACTGTAGCTGCTGAGTAATTTCTACTTGTATGCACCACACATTTTTATTTTGTTCACTTATAAAATACAAAATATAAGATGAAAATGGGACTGGTGTGTTTTCAGTTGTACATGTGCTAGTTATTTCATGTTCTGTGCAAGTAGGATTGTATTATTGTCTTGGTGATTATGTATGGTTAAAGAGTTATGCCAGGTGTCAGACTGTAAGAGTCTCTTTCATGGTTAGGGATTATGTCAATTAGACGCTCCTAAGTAAAGGCAGGGGCAGAGCTCAGCCAATCAATTGGCTCACTGCCTTATGACTCTTCTTAAGGGTGTGGTCTTTTGTATAAGAGAGTGGACTCCTCTTTGTCCCTTCACATAGCGGAATCTTGCATGTGGTTCTTTTATCTCCTGTTGTGTTTCCTGCCCATCCCGGAGGTGTAAGTGAACTACCAACAGTGGACTCATTCAGTTAACTTTGGATTCATTTTACTTCTGCATGTGCCAACCTGTGCCCTCATCTCTGTTTGGTCATCATACTTCCTGTTCATTAGCTTCCACAAGTCAGGAGAAGCCTGACTTGTACTGGACTGGACTAACCTATTTCAACACAGGTATCAGCCTTTCTTGATTTAAATGTCTTTCTATATACAATACAGGTGAGTGTCACTGATTTTGCGTCTCAAGAGAACCCAATCTAACCCAAGGTCGCATGTCGTGGCATCTTAGTTGAAGAATTTCTCACAGTCCAGGCCTTTGAAACGTAAATTTTTAGCCTTCAAGCCACAAAGATCTGACTATGCAGCTCATTGAGTGTAAACTCATCTCTTAAGAGATCCATGTTGACAAGCTCTAAGTAACTTATGCTGCCACTAGAACGCCAAGTCATTAATGTGCGATGGAGAACACAGTTGTCATGTGCCTGGAGGACAGAACAACAGAACCTGTTCTGGGTTTGCAGACGGAAAAGATTGACAGTCTAATTTTCAGTCCAGCATTGCTTTGAGTGTGTTCCTTTCAGGCCTCACTAAGCAGTGCAGAGGACGCACACATGGTGTGGGAGGGTAAGTCTAACTGTTGGAACAAACCTTGATGTTTATAAAAGCTCAAACAGATTGTGGTAAATATCACACAACTCTTCTTGATATGATTGAACTATTGAATTGTGCGATATGTGGATGAAGTGCCAATAAAACTGTTAAAAAAGGAAAGAACCTCTCAAACACAATATATATTTATCTTTTTCTTATTTAGCAGTATCATTCAGCAGATGTCCCAGGTCAGTGAACTATTGTCTTCTGGGTAGTGGTGCCACATTGTAGACTTCTTATAGTGTGCGGGTCTAGTGTTCTCTAGGGATTCCTACGTGGCGGAAGAGGATAAGGCTACCGGCCGGCTTAGGCAAAGCTCCTGCTCCTGGTCCAGAGGACGACAACTAATGAAAAATGGCAGATCCTTCAGCTCAGTTTGGAAGGAGTAGGAAAGAACCCTCTCACTGGCGTGGGGTTGATTACTATTCAGAACAACCCTAGAAGACAGAGTAGAATTGCCCCCTTTGGATTTCCCAGGGTGCAAATGTTTATGGGAGCAGACAGCTTCATCTTTCTCCCAAGGAGAGACTGATGGTTTGGAACAGCTGACCTTGTGGTTAGCAGCACAGCACATAACCTGGTGATCCAAAGGGATTGGGCCCAATTACTAACCTAAAGATTGGTGGTTTGAACACACCCACTAGTACTACAAAGAACAAGGGTCTGGGGACCAGCTTCCGTTCAGATGATAGGCAAGGAAACAAGCAGTTTTAGTGCATAACACGTGGGGTTGCTGTGAGTCGAATTCTGCTGGAAAACATTGCTTTTGTTTCCTCTTAGTTATATGGTGACATTGCAATACAAGATATTTTCTTGTTAGTCAAATCTATACTGATGTTGGGAGGGAAGTGCATGTTTTGGTGAGCAGATGTTTCTGCCACTAGAACCCTAGTGGGGGAAATAGGTCCCGGTTATTCCTGTGATCGGAGAGAAGCATTCTGACTTTGCTCACTCACTCGGCGTGCTGTCATCCAGTCAAACCCAGCTCCTGGGGACCCTGCACCGGACAGGGTGCAGCTGCCCCTGGGGGTTTCCAACACTAACTCGTTTTATTTGTTTCGGCTGTGTAATTTTCAGTTGTATTTACCCATAGCAAGCCATCTGCTTCCTTATCCTTGCTGTTGGAATTTTAGCCTTTGCTTTGGGCGGATGCTTGGGTTAATTTGAATTTGACAGGTAATTAACTCTACACAATGCAGGTGTGTTGTTTTCTATTGAAAGTAGTAAAGAGAGGAGAAAACTGGAAAACGGGGTGGAAATGTCCTAGAAAATTAACCATAGACTTCCAGAAGAATAAGCAAATATATTTTGAAAGCAGTACAGCCAGAACGTTCCTTAGAAGTGAGGATGGTAAGACTTTGTCCATGTACTTTGGACCAGGGATCGGCCCCTGGAGAAGGACATTATACTTGCTAATGCAGAGGATCAGCACATTAAAGAAAGACATTCCAGGAGATGGATTGACCTAGTGGCTGCAACAGAGGTCTGAGGACGGTGCGGGACCAGGCAGTGCCTGGTTCTAATGTCCATAAGGTCACAGTAAGTGGAAGCCAACTTGGCAGCATCCCGACCTCCTGCTGGAGTCTTTCCAGGAGGAAACCCGACGGAAGTCCAGTTGATGCTGCCCACTGAGGAGCCTGTGAGGACATGGAGAGTAGGTGTTGTGGAGTCTTCAGGTGCTACCCACACCCTGGTGGGAGGGTGAGGTCATCAGGGCTTCCCTGCCATGTTGTGTCCTGGGTGTGGAGGAGCATGCCCAAAACGTGGATAGCGAGGAGTTCAAGCCCCTGATAAGTCTGTCTCCAGTGACCAGTAGAACAGATGGGGGAAAAAGCAAAGCAGTCCCAGACCATTTTGGACAGTTAGGGAAATCTTCCAAATCTTCTAGCTGGGGTTCACTGTGGGACCACAGAGCACTGAGAAAATGCCTATGGCTTTATGAGACTGAAAATCTTTATGAGTGTAGAAAGCCTCCTTTTTCTCCCAAGGAGCAACTGGTGGGTTCAAACTGCTGAACTTGCAGTTGACAGTCCAACTTGATATCCACTTTGCCACCAAGGTTCCCGAAAAACAAAAAATGACAAAAACAGAACAAACTAGAAAAACAACTGATGTAATTATGCCATATAAGTGATCTGAGGCTTGAAGTTGGATTTAATAATCTGCCTGAATTAATAATTTAATAATCTAAATATGTCCAAATGGATGTTCATTTAGTTTAAGTTCTCTGGACAGCAGCTTAGCT
The DNA here is from genome assembly GCF_050624435.1 of Tenrec ecaudatus. Lineage (NCBI taxonomy): Eukaryota > Metazoa > Chordata > Mammalia > Afrosoricida > Tenrecidae > Tenrec > Tenrec ecaudatus. Next base: position 34,513,883 of record NC_134531.1, on the reverse strand, counting down.
TTTCTCTTCAAAGCATTAGCTTTTAGAAATCCTCATAGTTTTCCCATGGAGAGGCTGGTGGTTTTGAACTGTTGATCTTGTGAATCACAGGTGTAGGAGAATTGTAGAGCTGAGGTCTCGTAGTCCTCAGCCAGACCAGCCATCAGAAACAAATTATGCAAATTAGGTTGTTGTTTTAGGTGCCATTGAGTCGGTTCTGACCTTATGCCCCGCAGAAAAAACCCTGCCTGGTCCTGTATCATCCTCTCAACTCTTGCTGTGCTGAGCCCATGGTCGCAGTCACAGTGTCAGTCTCTGTTTGAGGGCCTTCCTCTTTTGGCTGCCCCTCACTTTACCCAGCATGATGTCTTTTTCCAGGGACTGGTCTTTCCTCACAGTAATGTCCAAAGTTTGTAAGACAAAGTCTCATCATGCGTGCCTCTAAGGAGCACTCTGGCTGTACTTGACTTCTTACTTCAAAAAGCCTTGTTACTTGGACTTGAACTATCTCTTGGCCATGATATTATTGTCTCTGCAACAACATTGATTAATTCATCCCGTAAGTAACCCCTATGCGGCAGAGGTCTAGGAATTTCTCAACTACACCCAGTAGGAGTTCTCTGGGGAAGCAGTGGTAAAGCCTTACCCCATAAACTAGGCCACATTATTGATATTGGTCAAGAAGTAGTTGTTTTTGTTTTTTGTTGTTTTTTTTTTGCCCTAAGATAGATTTCTTGGTAGGTAGCCTAATTATAATTAAGCAGTTTTCCAATTATTGTATTCAAAACAAGGTGTATGAAGAGTAGAATAGCTAATGGAATTAGGTGAATATTTGAATGCATTCATCTTGTTAGTGAGGGTGCCATGCCTGTGGAGGGCAAAGAATACAGGTGACCTCTCTGAAGTCTCTCTTTCAATGCTTCATTGCTAACTTCTCTCAGCAAGGAGACGTTATTGATTTCCAGTATATCAACTAGACATGTTCATGCAATCAAGCAAGAGATGGCCCATCTTGATGCCTGGGAGTTTAGTGACTTTTATCTCTTTAGGGGACTTTTTATACCTCTTCTCTAATTCATTGTCTACAAATTTTCACAGTAGTTTTAATGTTGAAATCCTATTTTCATGTAATCTAATGTGTGCCCTACAGCCAATTGAGCACAGAAATAAGAATCTTTCTCACTGTCAGATTAGAGGGAAAGATTAAGTTAAAAGAGATTTTTACCCCACCAAGATAACAAATCCACATGATGTGAGTTTTACAAAAACGAAAAGTGTCTTGGCAGGCAAACTTAAGGGTCTGCAAGTACAATTATTACATCGAAGTTTGAAGATGACTAGAGACAGGGAAGGAGTTGTCAATGGAAAAAAAAAGTAAAATGAAGTAACTATGAAAGAAGTATGTTATTCTTGCTTTGCAGAAGGTTATGGATGACAGTGAAAGCCACAAATCCATTTGCAGGGTCCTGCAAGAGGGCTAAGCTTCTGATGAATCCCATCTGACTATGGTCCAGGGTTGTGAGGGGCCTCGTTACAACACAGAGTGCATTGTAGGACAGACCACTGAAACTGTCCTTTGATCTGCCTTTTCATCCAATATATTTTTGTTCCACTTTTTAATATTTTCTGCTCTCTAGTTGATTGAGATTTTTCTCTGTTTTGTTGTGTCATTGATGTTAGGTTGTTTGGATTTTGTATGTTTGTATGTTTTTATGTCTAGGAAATCTATAGCGATGGTAACTGGAGTCATAGTTGCCTAGGGGCATGGTGGGAGGAGGTTGGTGGGACACAGCGAGCTAACAGCACCAAGTTCATGAAAGAAGAAATGGCCTAAAGTTGTGATGATGAATACACAACTCTTTTGAATATGACTGAATTACTGAAATATATGACATGTGGATTATATTATCAATAAAACTGTTAAATATGTTAGGAAGAGATTAGAACCAGCTCATTAGTTACTGAAACATTTGGGAGGAGGTGTTTACTTTTGTTAGTTGGAAGCACCCAGAGAGGAGACATTTGCATATATTGCCACTATCACTTTAAAATCATCGCATGCAGAATGAAATTCATCTTTTGTCCTGCCCACCACTAACCACAGCTCACCCTCCTAGGCCTTCTTATCTTAGCTCTATCCTTCCAAGTGGGGCTACCAGGAGTCGGAGGGGACTCCTTGGCAACTGACAATAACAACAAAGTGTCCCCACACGTTTTTGGTTTATCTCTTATCTTTTCTATTTGTTGTGGAGTGGTCCCCGCCCCCAATACATTAATTATTAAATTCTAAATTTTATATAGTCAAATGTATCAATCTATGTTGTAGGGTTCCTGAGTTTCATATAGAAATGCTTACCACATCCAAAAGGCATAAAATAAGTCACCCATATCTCTAGGCATTTTTGTCTTCATTTTTATAGTTGCATCTTTTATCTGTGTGAGATATATCTTGGTTGCAAGGAGCCCATAATGATGGGTACAAGAGAATAGCAAGGGTTCTAAAATTGATGACAAGGAGTGTGTAGCTTTTCTTGTCATGTCTGAAGAATTGAATAGTATCTGAGAGGAATTTCTGAGAGGTGAAAAATGAGTAAATATAATAGTGGGGTAGGGGGTAAATATATGTATATAATTAGATACATATATGTGTTTATTTAAACATGTGTATATATGCATATGTAACAAAGAAGCAGATGGACTTTGGGCGTCTACTTAAATCTTGCCTCAGTATAAGAACAGGTTGTTCTACTAAGGTGGCATTGTTTGATACTTAACCTTCGTGACATGATCGGGAAAGACAATGTGGGTGCATAAGGAAATGTGGTGGAGAAAGCTGATGGTGCCCAGCTATCAAAAGATATAACCTCTTAACTTAGAGGTCTCAAAGGCTTGTAATTAAACAAGGAGCCATCTAGCGGGAAAACAACAAAGCCTACATGGAAGAAGCACACCAGCCTGTGTGAGCAAATGTTATCAGAAGTTCTAAAACATGCAACCAAATCAATGTGTGTGCAATAGAGACCCCAGCCCCACCCCCCCCGCAAGATAATTGGACAGTCCTTCTCCGAAGGGCCTCAGGAATGGATGATAAATCCAGGGAGTGGGATGGCATTGTTGAACCATATAACTCGCCTCTAGTTCTTTAAAGTTTCCTCTCTTTACTATTACGGGCTTTATATATTTTACCTCATTAATCATGTTCATGCGTATGTTCATTTGTATATTTTAGATTGCTCAGTACTTGGAAGTCAAGGTAGTTAATCCCAGTGACGAGTAATGATTGCCTGAGGGTACAGGAAGAGAGACTCACGGGGAGGGGAGTAAAGGGGAACTGACAGCATTGACGATTGTATAACCCCACGGATGGGACTGAA